>NC_056735.1:1087566312-1087908812 GCF_019279795.1 Protopterus annectens | reverse complement strand
CCGCCTCTAAGTAGGAGATATGAGACCGAGAATAGCTGGAGTTTTTTTTGAGTCTGTCCATATAGGACAAGTGTTTAAGGCCTAGGATCCTCTTTGTGAGGTACTTTTGCGGCTTCCCCAGTTTTTGTAGGTGTCAAGTGAGGTACATGCCAAATGGGGCATTGTACTCTATGATTGGCCTAATGAGGAAAGAGTAGAGGGGAGACTATGACCTCTTTCTTCCTGAATGCAATACCCTTAGTCATGTGATTTACCACACAGAAGGACTTTCTGACCACAGTGTCAATGTGGTGATCAAAAGAGTGGTTGTGGTCAACCTGTGTTCCCAGATCTCTTATAATGCCTTCTGTGTTTAGTGGACTACCATCACTGTGGTAATTCATGGGAACCAGGTTTTTCGCAAAGGGGATGACGACACACTTTCTGGCGTTGAGTTTAAGGCCATGGTTTTGACACCAATCGGTCTCAGTGAGGCCATTTTGTAGGATGTCAACATCACTTTGGGAGTTGTTAATAGCTCCCAATTTGCAATCGTCTACAAACTTTGTCAGCCAGATTCCCTTCTTGTTGGCCTGGACTTCAGAGAAGTAGATACCAAACAGGAGAGGACCCAGGACCGAACCCTGTGGGACTCCATTCATGACTAGTCGACAGTCTGACTTGGAGTCAGCTACTTTCACACTGTGGGTTCCATCTGTGAGCTAGTTTGCAACCCACCTAGTAATGTATAGGGGTTGATGCCTAGCTTAGTGTGCTTTTCTGTGATTCCTGAGTGAGGAATGACATCAAAGGCCTTGGCCAGAGCAAGGTAGGCTGTATGAACCACCTTGCCTTCATCCACAGCTCTGGTGACTGACTCAAAGAAGTTGAGCAGACATGATCTACCCTTCACAAAACCAAACTGTGTGGGATCCAGAGTTTGGAGATTCCCTATATTCTTGTTTATTAGGTCCGTGATGATGCGTTCCATAGCTTTGCATATCAAACTTGTCAGGCTAATGGGGCGATAGTTCCCAGGGTCTGTAGTCGCTCGTCCTTTGTGGAGAGGGATGACTGTAGCAGTGCACCATTTGGTAGGGTTAAAGCCTGAGGTGAGGCTGTGATTGAACAGGGCACAGAGGTGAGGTGCCAGTTCACTCTGTAGTTCATGTAGAACACAGCCAGGGATACTGTCAGGTGCAATAGAAGCTATATTCTTGGCCTTGGACAGTGCTGTTTTAACCTGTGCAGCAGTAATACTGAGTGCCTGGCAATTTACTGGTATTGTAATTGGTCCTTTGGGGGGAGGAGTAAAGTTGGCACTGAATCTTTTGGCCAGTATATTGGCAATATCTGTTGGCTCAGTATAGGCGGTACCATTGTGCAGCAGCTCAGAGCAAATCTGGGTATTGCTGTGGAGATTCTTTGCATAACTATAGAAGGCCTTGTGGTTGTCTTTACTATCTGCTGCAATTCTGTTTTCATTGCTAGCTTTACAGAATTTGATAAGGGATCTCAACTTTTTGTTGAGGCTGATAAGGGAGTTTTTCCAGTCTTGGGACTTAACCTTATTCAGCATCAGTTTCCTCCTCCTGTTGTAGAGTTTGTTTATGGCAGGAGACCACCAGATTGGTTCCTTTTTTGGAGGAGAGCGTCATGGTTCTATTGGGTATGGTGAGAGCCATGTATTTGTGTACATGTTCTTACAGTGCAGTGGTGTATGATTCGGCGGTCATGCAACTGTTCTGCATTTGCATGGGTGCCATGAAGTTAGCCACCTCTGTTTTTAGGAGTCCAAAGTTAACTTTGGAGAAGTTTTTCATGGTGGTTACCTTTGTGGGGTAACTTTGGAAAAGTTTTTCATGGTGGTTACCTTTGTGGGGGGGGGGGGTTCCAAGGTGATTAGTTTGCGGTCGGATCTAACCATGGAGGAGCCGACTATTGATGTAGAGCAACGGGGTCATCCATGTTAGTAATGACCAGGGGAAGTATGTTGCTTCCTCTAGTGGGGGTAAGAACAAGCTGATCCAGGGCATTGAATTAATGAACTTCAGGAAACGGACAAGTGCATTGGTACACGAGTAGTTTTCCCAGTTAATGAAGGGGTAGTTGAAGTCGCCTAGTATGAGAGTGTTAGGTTGGACCCTAATATTCTCCATGATGCTTAGTAATGTGGAGTATGAGTCTTGGGACATGGTTAGGGACCTATAGCAGGCAACGACCTGAATTGCTGTCTTACCCAATGTTAGCTGAACTTGAAGCATCTCTGATGCGTTATGTTGGGCTACCAGTCTGGAGGTGTGTGCATCCTTTATGAATATGGAAACACCACCGCCTTTGGACCTTTGGTTCAAGTTCTGGGTCTGAAAGGTTGAAAGGTGTGAAAGAGTTATAGTCTGGTAGTGTAGAGTGTTTGGTATGTTCCGGAATTGCACGTGATGGATTTTGGTGCCACAGATTTTAGGTTTTTGTTCTGTTATTGCCATGTGTAAGAGGTCTATCTGGCCCCAATGTACCACACATGCAAGTCTTTTGTCTTGCTGAATTGGGTGGGTTTTGACTTTTTCTGTTTGTACTTTGGGAGAGCTAGATGTATAAGGTATTTATGTATTTATTTATGTAATTGCCTTTTAAAACATATTTATTAATACACTAGTTTTTTGTGTGCAGTTGTTGACAAATTTTGTATTTTGTCCTTTTAAATACTAACATTCAGAGTCAATAATTGCATGCTCATTTTCAATTCCTTACCATCTTAAAGATTTTCAAGATTGAATTTAAATGTGTAAGTAACTATGTAATGCATTTTAAAGAAAATAAAGATAATTACATAAACCATAACTTGTATGAAATCTGAATTGTACAGGTTAAGTAAATATGAGCCAAGCAGTTCCTTTTCAAGTTAATAAGGGAAAATATCATTACCCGCAGTTCCACGGAGTAAGAGCCTTTCAGCCTTCAAAATCCATCACTTCTTTGTTCTTTAGTTTATTAGTTCCGTGACACAATTTTTTTACTAAATAAAATAGATTCTGCTTTAGTAAAATGGGCTTTTAAGTTTTCATTTTTTGATTATACTCAGTTGACTTGATAGTAGTGCTGTATCTAACAAAACCAGCACATTTTAAGACCAGCATAGTACTTTACAGTGTGAGAAGTATTTGGGTTAAGAATTATCCTTTCTACAGAAGGTCACATAATTGCTTCAATCTCTTTTTAAAGTTAATTCAGTACAAGACAAAAAACTATTCACAGTTTCGATAAACCCTCTGTGCATTTGCAAACATGTAGTTTTTTTTGTGAAATAAGCTTTACAGACGAGATGGAGTATAAAAATGTTTATGTGGAAATTGCTAACCAGAAATGTTGCATACCTGTGATACAAGTGTTCTGTCCCAAAGTATCTGTTAAATTTAGATACCAGACTCTGTTTTCTAAGCCCTCTTTCATTTGTTTGACTTATTGCCATTTATTTCACTTAAAATTTATAAATTTGACTTGCAGCATGCTTAATGGGAAGTCAGAGTCATGTTAAAAAGAAAGGTATGTCCTACCTTTTGGTTTTGATGATTTAATTTTTTTTACTGCAGTAGTTAATTACTTGCATCTAAGCAAGTCTTTTTCATTCATGACAGATTTTTTTTTAACTGATCATAGATGTATTAACTTGCATGCAACCAGTCCAGTATGTCCACACAAGTCGTACCAATTATGATATTCAGCAAACAAATATATATTTCTGTTCTTTCTTCACTACAAAAGATTGTCTGTACTTTAACATACATAAATTATCATATGTTGTTGAAAGGTTGCTTGCCTTCAATATATCCTATTTTACCAAGAAATATGTATGCCCCTTTACCAGCGGTGTCTCATCAACCAGTGTACCTTTAGATGTAGAGGCAGGGTTAGTGCCATGTTTTTATTTATTACATTCATATCTTTAACATCTAGCTAAATATGTTTCATTTTCGAGTGTGCCACCTTGCTTCATTATCTTGTCATAAGATCAAAATTTTCCCAATCTGCAGATGCTTTCTAAATGCCCTACCATTATAAACCTTTTTCTTCTGCTTTCTGTAGAACATTTACCATGCTTACAACTTCTTGAATATCTGGGGAGGCTTTAGTTTTCCATTTCTTGGTAATTACACTTTTTTTTTCTTTGCTGCTATTAATCCTATGAATACTATTTTGAACTGTCCTGGAGCCATATCTGGGTCTGGTGACATTTCTCACATCTTAGTCTGACTGAAATCTTCTGTAAATATTTCTTATAAGTGATTATAAATGCAGTTTAAATTTGCCTCAAGCTGTCACATTCCCAGAATATGTCTGCCTCTCCTCCTCACCTGTCAGGCCACAATTATCTGATGTGTTTGGTAACATTTGTTGAATTTTTGTTGGCACATAGAAATATTTATGGAAAGATTTCCATATTAACATTCTAAATCTCTACTTTTAGCTGCATATCTTGTCCACAGACAAATCTTATTCCAGTAGTCTGTTGAGAGTCCCCTATCTATGTCTTTTTCTCAGTTGCTTTCCATTTGTCATCCTATTAGAAATCAATCAACATATTTGTTATTCCAACCATTCACCCTTTAGCAACTAACCATGGAAAAGCTTGTAAAAAGTATAGCCACAGTCATAACATAAACATAGTCACGGCTTAAATATTTTGTAAAATTCTGAATTCAACATTCTCCATTGTCTTGCATCATTTTTCATTCTCTCTAATTTAATTTATTTTTATTTTATTTATTTGACATTTGTTAACTGGAAAAGTCTAACTTGGAAAAAGCCAATTTTCAGCGGAGTCCTGGGGAGAAACGCTCCAGATGCATGTCTTTGTAACGTGGGAGGAAACCCATATGAACACAGGGAGGATAGGCAGACTGCGCACAGAAGGCACCCAGCCAAGAATTGAATCAGAGGACCTCTTGCTGTGAAGTGTCAACGCTAACCACTGCACCAAATACATAGTGTATTGCTGCAGAATCCCTATCTTGAGTCTGGTATAGTCTGTATAACCAGATATTTAAATTTATTGTCTTTCCATAAGTCCAGATATTCTGCTAGCAACTCAGGCCTCTTGGTTTCATTTACCGTTATTACCTTATTTTTTCCTATATTAACCCTATTGCCCGAATATTTACCAAACTGTCTAAGTATATTAAACAGTTGGTCCAGATCCTGTTGGCTGTCAGTGGGTTAATAAAAATGTCATCCCCATAGGTACCTATTTGGTGTTCCTCTAGCCCTGTTCTGTACTCTTACATTTGAACACTGTACCGTTCAGTCAGTAGATCTAGATAAAGGGCAAACAACAGTGGGGGACAGTGGGCATCCTTGTCTTGTACCCCTCATGATAGCAAAAGAGTAGGTTAACCCAGCAATGATTTTAGTTCTGGCTACAGTGTTAGATAATTTTACAATTACCTCTACAAATTAATTCCCTATGCCGAATACCAGCAGTGTTTACCTTAAAAATATGCATTCCACCATGTTGAATACTTTTTCAGCAGCCAATCAGTAAATGATTCCCTGTTCAGGTAATAGATTGGGAATCTCCATTGCTTCTCTGTTTTTGCTACAAAGAAATCCCGTAAATCCACTATTTGTGGTGAATGATCAGAAAACCTCAAAGGGATAACCCACAAGTGCTGTTTGTCATATTGATCAGTACAGCAAATAGCCTTAGGTATATGGGTAGATTACCCTAGCTTACAACACTTGGGAGATGGAAGGGGAAAAGTCCTGGAGCCCCTAGAGAATAATCTTAGGAAAGCCTGATATAGGCCTAGAGAAGAAGTCAAAGTTGTAGTGCTTTGTAAAAGTATGCCAAGGATTTAACAGCTGGTTAGCTTCCAAAGCTTCAAGGCACCTTCCATGTGCTTTAGACCATTGTGCAGCTCGAGCTGAGCTGCCTATAAATACAGGTTTGTAGGCTAAGCCCATCAGAGCATTCCTGCTGCTGAAAAGAACATTCCTTTGCAAGCTTTTGGGGATTTATGATAAGCTTATGGTTTTTCTTTGCTTCGCAGACCAGTTTCCTTTAGGAAAAAAAATTCCACATTTTAAAGTATTGTTTTAATGTACTTTCCTGCTTAGGAAGACTGTTTTTAATTTAAATATTTGTGTTTTAACAGACTGTCATAAGTGTTAATTGTACTTTTAAATGAGAGCGGTCTTTTTTTCCTGTCATTTTAAAAGCAATTAAACATTTTTTTTTTCTGTGGAGAAATTGGTTATTTTGCTTTTTTGGTGCTGGGAAAGTGTATTAAAGTGCATTTTACTATGTGTTTGGGGGGGGGGGGGGGGGGCTTGCTGCTTTTTTCCCACTGAAAAGAGGCAACATTTCTGTCCTGACCAGCCATAAAAAGAGAAAGTTTAGCAAACAGCCTTTGCCCCACCACATCAGGCAAACCATAGTTTCCATCAGCTGCAGTTGATTGAGACTGTTGTGGCCAAAGCTAGTTACTTTACCCCAGATCCCTCAGTGTAACATTTTACAGCCACTATGGACCAGGGGATCTGATGTTGTCATTCTTCACTTAATCCTTGACTGTGGGTTTGATTCCGTATCTCAGACTGACAACCATTATTCCAGGTCATGCCCTCTAAAACTCCCGAGCTAAGCTTTCCCCATAATGCTCCTCACAGGATTACCTCAGATCTCATTTGCCGCTTTCATTGCCAGACGCATCTATCAAAATGGCTCTCAAGCAAGCTCTTTCTACTTTGTTGTAAGTGAAATTTCTCTTTTAATCACCTCTTTAATGACTTCTTTCTCCTTTTAGTATACCCAGCTCCTCCTTTTCTTGCTTTTGTTCCACAGCACAAGTGGTGTTTTCTATTGTACATACCATCTTTAGTATTTTCCCTGCCTCACCGTTAAGGGTAATTCTCTGTACTATCATTGGTACTTTTCTTTCTTCCTTTACTTCTTTACCATCTTTTGTACCATTGTTGGTATGACTCCTATAAAAAAAAAAAATCTAAACTTTAGACTATAACTTCTTAATTTCCTTTCTGCCTTCCCTTCTTGTTTGTTTGTTGTTGGAAATGGCTGAGAAAAACAAGGGGACTTCTGGCTTCAAAAGATGCCAAATGTGTGAGCATAAGCTATCTAATTTGGACAGACACTTCTTGTGTGTGTATGTCATGGCTTCAGTCACCAGTCCTTTATTGAAAGAAAAAACAAGCTTATCTTAAAAGTTCTTATTAAACTGCTTTTGATGAGGGCATATCTGGTTCTCCAAAGTCAAAAACAGACATTAACTCTAATTCATCATCTTCCTCATCTAAACACTCAGAGGAGGAGCAGCTCGGTGCCGACAGTATCTTCAGCACTGTTATCTAAGATGCTTAAGACTTTCAGCAGTTTCATCGGAACCGATTGAGGGAAAGACTTCACCTTTGGTGCAGTGGGTGCCTACCTCTGCACCAACAGCTTCGGCTCTGATGACTACTAGTACTACTATTTCAGAGCGGACATCTCCAGAACAGAAAGAAGTTTTCTTTAAATATAGGCCTCGTACCAGTTTTTTTCCCTCACTGAACCAATTTGTACACCAACCTCCAAGTCCCTTCTTGGGGAAACCCAGATCCTGTTGGTCTCGTTGCTCCATTCCACCAAGAGCCTCATGGAATCTGACATTTTGAGGCTGTTGGAACAGCTCTTGGTGGTGAAGTGATTGTCCACTTCTGCGGTTCCTAGCCTTTTTAGCTCTGGAACCTTAGTTATCTCAACTCCAGTCATTGTTACTCCTCTGACTCCAACTGAGCCTTCGGAGTTCCTAGTGCCAACAAGCCTGATTTCGACTGTCTTGGTGCTGGTCAGAGTTACTTCTCTGGCACCGAAAACAGGCTTGAGCTCTTCAGTTCTGTCGGAACTTGAGACCTCCTAGGGTCACAGCTTTGTTGCCAGTTCTGGGGGGCATGGTTTCACTCTGGTGTTGGAGCCGTCCATGCCCCTTGGGGCATCAACAAACATTTGCTCGATACTGGCTTCGGTGTTGGAGGCGGCCTTGGTGTGGAATGGGTCCATGGTTCTGAAAGAGACTTTTTTGGTTCTGGGCTCCCATTCCTCTGTTGTGGGGCCTGCCTTCCAGGCTATGGAGATGGCATTGTCCATTGTGGGCATTCATTCAACTCTACTTTTGTCAGGCCAACAACCCTGCCCTTCCACTCGTTCAAGCTTCCTCCAGGCTCTACCCTGGGACAGAGGGTGCTGAAGCCTCAGGATCCAGCCATTGTGGTAATATCCTCTTCAGATACCTGTCCAGCCTATCCCACTGAAGAGGTACCCCTGAAGAGGAAGTGCAAGGGGAAGCTGTTGGACTCCCCTTAAGTGTCTTTCACTGAAGATACCGATTTCGATACAGGGGAAGGTTGCCCAAGGTCATCCCCGGAATATGTCTCCTTAAGAGACATTCTGGAGAACCTAAAACAGAGGGGTGGCTGGACTTCTCTTCAGCCTTCCTCAGTGGAATCGGTACCTAGAGGCCTTCCTGTGCCCGACCCTCTACTTCTTGGATCTCTTTGCCCACTGACAGTCTGATTAAATCGATTGCACTGTGGGCTTGAAGTTGCATGATTCTATTGAGCCAATCCCAGAGAGACCAAAGCATATTTTGTCAGCTCTTAGGGATCAGCAGCATTGGGCAAAAGGAATACCAGTAGATGACATGGTGGTAGCGGCAGCCATCAGAAAGGAACTTGCTGATGAAAGTCCTACTATCCATCTGCCTGAGAGTGAGTCTAGGATGATGGATAGATTCAGGAAGCACATAGATGCTTCATCGACCTTTGCATTAAGGTCCTTGAATTACATGGCACATTTCATGAAACTTCAGCATGATCTGATAAAAGAGCTATCAGATACTCTGACAGGAGCAGTAGCTGAAGGGATTAGAGAAAAGGTAACTTTGCAGCTGGCAACCTTAAATTCTGTTTCCAATTCATCCACGAGTCTGATTGCGCACGCAGCCGAAGGGACGATGAGGTTAGCAGGTTCAGGCATAGCTATTAGAGACACGCCTGGATGTGCTCTGCCATCATCTGAAGGCAGTCAGGGGTGATTATCCTTGCAACTCTATGCCTGATTCAAGATAACAATGGACAATTTGGTGTAGAGGATCATAACCAGAGGTTACAATATCCCTTTCTCAGCCAAACACAGAAAATTGAAGAAAATCCCAGATGTTGCACCCAGTCTCAAGGATGCAGCAGTCTTAGAAGTTCAAAAACTGCTCGACAAGAGGGTCATTCAAGTAGTCCCATCAGCCCAGATAGGGTGTAGAATCTACTCAAGATTCTTTTTAGTGCGAAAGACAACGAGGACTGGAGACCAATTTTGGATCTTAGTCAGTTGAACAAATTGGTTGAGCAAACCCAATTCCAGATGGTCATGGTTCAGTCTATACTTCCATTTTTGGAAAAAGACTATTGGATGTTCTCAGTAGCACTTTAGAATGCTTAATATCATATAAAATTGGACAAGCAATCCAAAAGATTCCTGCACTTTTCCGCTGGGAGCCAGTCATCATCAGTTCAGGGCCCTGCCTTTTGGTCTCACCACAGCCCCCAAGGGTGTTCACCAAATGCATGGCAGTGATAGTAGTTCACTTCAAACTGTAAGGATTCTGTTTGTTTCCATACCTAGATGACTGGCTTCTCACTGCTCCCACCAGGCATCTACTTTTAGAGGCAAGAGACTACAGTCTTCAAACTTGTTCTTCGTTGGGAATCACTTTTAACTATGAAAAGTCCCATCTAGTGCCAGCTCAGCAATTGGAATTCATAGCAGTGATTCTAAACATGAGCACCAGTATCGCATCTCTCCCCCCAGAAATACTTCAGAGAATAAGCTCGTAAGATTGCAAGTCAGTCAGATTATTCACAGAAAAAAGGTGACTGCAAGGTTGTTGCTGGAAACTCACGAGCAATTTCAGCTTCCATCACTCTAGCTCCTCTTGCAAGATATCACATGCGGATTCTTCAGTGGCTCTTGGTGTCCCAGTGGTTGTTAATCAGCCAATGCCTCATCTGGTATTAATTATCAACTTGTGTGAGAGAGTTGGTGCCTTCACTCCAATGAAATTTTGGCAGGCAGACCCTTTGTCCCTCTCTAACCCCAAGCCATATTGGCCACGGACATGTCCCAGATGGGGTGGGAGGAGGGGGCATTATCTGGGAAAGAGAGTCCAAGGTACTTGGTCCCAGCAAGAGGCCAATTTGCACATCAATGTTTTATAGATGAGGGCAGTGCTTTTAGCGCTGCAAGCATTCCAAGAAACCCTCATCTTGGGAACAGTTGCGATTCAAACAGACAACATATCAGTCTAGCACATCAGCAGGCAAGGGGAAACCAGATCTTAATCTCTTTGTCGAGAAACACTTGAGTATGGCAATGGGCAATTTCATCCGACTGCTTTCTGATTGCAGTGCATATTATGGGTAGCTCCAACATGATTGTGGACAAATTGAGCAGGACCATCCTAATGCCTCACGAGTGGTCTTTCAATCCATTGGTGGTGGAAAAGATGATATGCCGCTTAGGCCAGCCCTGCTGCGATCTCTTTGCATCCCCCCCTGAACAACAAGTGCAGCAGTTACTTTGCCCTAATTTCCCCTTGGGGGAGTCACCAGGAGATGCTGTCTCTCACCATTGGCACCTGGATCTATGGTATGACTTTCCCACGATTTCTCTCATATCCCAGTTTCTAAAGAAAGCCAACAGGTCAAAGAACAAAATAATTATCAATGCTCCCATTCTGGCCTCGTGAGGTGTGATTTCCCTTTCTTTGGCCTCATCTACTTTGGGAACCTTGGACTCTGGACCCGGATCCAGACCTTTTGCCCCATCCAGACTGACTAGTTCATGCGAATCTTCAAAATCTCAAGCTTACTTGCATGCCTTCTCCAGTTCGAATGATTGCCAGGCATTCTACTCTTACTTCCCTGGTTCAAAGAATTGTTCTAGTTTCCCACAAACCTTCGATTAGAAGGTTGTACTTCAGCAAGTGGCAAACATTTTCAAAATGGACTTCAGAGACTAATCTTGATCCTGTTTCAGCACCAATTAATAAGGTCCTGGAGTTTTTAACATTGCTTTTTGAAGCAGGAGCATCCGCCTCAACCATGTGAGTGCATTTACTACAGTCTTCAATTTTCAGAATGGTTTGAATGACAAAGTTAATGTCCCACAAACTTTGCAAAGCCTTTCTAAAAAGAACTTTGATGCTCAAGCCCCCATACAAAGGCCCTTGTGCGTCTTGGGACCTGAATGTTGTACTTCAGTCTGTAATTAGTTCCCGTTTTGAACCTTCTGCAACTTGCAATCTGAAGTTTTTATCTTGGAAAACATTCTTACAGCTATTATTTCTGCAAGGAGGATATCTGAGCTTACAGACCTTACTTTGTAAGCCTCCATACCTTATTTTCCATAAAGACAGGGTTCCCTTGCAAACAAATCCTTCTTTGCTACCAAAGATAGTACCTGAAACCAATGTCAACCAGGCTGTTAAGCTTCCAGTTTTCTACCCCAGCTTCTCAAATAAGGGTGAATATTTTCTGCATTTACTAGATGTGCATAGACAATTGGTTTTTACCTTCACAGAACAAAAGAAATCAGGGAATTGGACCAGTTTGTTTCCTTCTCTTCTGCTACTATGGGAAAACCTGTTTCTAAATTTACTCTATCTAAATGGCGTAAAGACTATATAACCTTCATTTTTAACAGAAAGTGCAGTTACAGAGACCCATTAAAGCACATTCAGCAAGTGCAGTAGCTGCTTCCGCAGTCTTTCATTCCAGAGCTTCTATTGATGATATTTGTGCAGCATCTACCTGGGCATCCCCTCATATGTTTGTTACTCATTACAAGCTGGATCTAGTCTCTAGGGGACGAGCGCCATTTGGCTCGATGGAGCTCAGGAATATTCTTCTGTGAGACCTCCCAGAATTTAGGTAGCTGGGGACTCTGTCCCACAGTCAAGATTAAGTAAAGCTTGACAACTTCAAATAAAGAAGTTATAATGTACCATTTGTGTTGTCGATCTTTACTTAACCTTGACATCCCCACCCTCCTTTCCCTTGCCCTTCGTTTTTTTGGTGGAACAGGTCTTTGCCAAAAGATGTTTTTTTCCCCTTTAGGAATACAGATATGGTTTCTGACCTGTTACTTCCACTGTCACTATTTTATGCAAACTGGATCTGAGGTAATCCTGTGAGGAGCATTATGGGTAAAGCTTAGCGTAAGAGTTTTGGAGGGTGCGAGCTGGAATAATGGCCGTGTCGGTTCCGAGATACAGAACCGAACCCCACAGTCAAGGATAAGAGAAGATCGCCAACACAGATGGAACGTTATGGTAAGATGCAACAACTTTTTATCCACATCATCTGCGGCTATTGGAGGCCCCACTAATAGGGAAGGTAAAGCCACTCTTGTCAGTCTTAGGAGAGGGAATAGAAAAGTTTTCCCTGTTTAGTGAAAGTGTTGTTCCCATCCCTGGAGAAAACTGCTGCTGCCTTAACGACACTGTTGGCCCCATTTTTCCTGTCAAAAAGAAGCAGAAAACTAAACGTGTCTATTTTTATTTCTAATTTCTCTAAACAGGAGTAGTTTACTGGAGCTGTTTCAGAGTCTAATTCAGGCTACTGATTGTTCTTATAAGGTAGTTTCTGGTGAAAGATAATTGAATGTCTTTTTTCTTGGAAAGATTGAAGATTCTGAATCTGGACAGGAGGATAAATTGAGAGATGCAGTGGTTTCTCCTCATGTTTCTGATTCAAACTCTGAGGAAACCACAGCGTTTGATTCATAGGTTGGTACTAGGCTATCGGCCCTAAGGCGTATACAAACCTAGCCATAACAATTCCCTGGCTATTTCTTCCCAGAATATTTACTTCCCTGGTACCCTGTCTAGCAGGGCTACTCATGTGATCCCCGGGGTGAATTTCCTATCTCCCATCCAATTGTCAAGGTTCCTTTTGAAGAGGGTCAGAGGCACTCAGCTTGACATGTTTGGGCAGTCTGTTCCAGAGTATGGGGAGTCTCTGGGTCAGGAATCTATCCCTCCAGCATGTTTTGTTCATTGTGATGACCAGGTTTAGATCCCTGGATCGTGTAGCTCTGAGGGATTGGGATTTCTTTAAGTGTAGCATGTCCAGCAGCACTGGGTTTGACATGGCCTTGTATGTTAAGCAGAGATTACCTCTGAGTAGGCAGTATGCGACAGAAAATATAACTGGAGTTTTTTTTTTTTTTTTAGACGGTCAGCATAGGGCATCTGCTTTAGGCCTGTGATTCTTTAAGTGAGGTATTTCTGTGGCTTTTCCAGTTGTTGCAATGTCTTGTGAGGTACATACCAAATGGGGCATTGTACTTTATAATGGGTGTAATGAGGGATGAGTACAGTGGGACAATGACCTTTTTTCTGGATGAAAAGCCCTTAGTGATGGGGTGTGTCACACAGAAGGATTTCCTGACTGTTGTGGCTATGTGGTTATCGAAAGTGAGACCACTGTCCACCTGTGTCCCCAAGCCCCTTATCACACTTTCTGTGTTTAGTGTACTGCCACTTATGTGGTAATTCATGGGTACATGTTTTTTCCCAAAGTGGATAACTATGCATTTCATGGCATTGAGCTTGAGCCCATGGCTCTGGCACCAAGCATCTGTTTCTGTATGGCCCTTTTGTAGAATATCCACATCATTTGAGGATTCAATAATGGCTCCCAGTTTGCAGTCATCTGCGAACTTTGTTAGCCAGAGTCCCTTAGTGCTGGCCTGTACTTCAGAGAAGTAGATGCCAAACAAGAGCTGTCCCAGGACTGAACCCTAAGGTACTCCACTTGTCACTTGTGTGGAGCTGGATTTTGAGTCATCTACTTTTACAGTGTGGGTTCTGTCAGTAAGCCAGTTGACAACTCGAGTGACTTGGGGATTAATGACCAGCTTAGTAAGTTTATCTATGATTCCATAGTGGGGGGGATGGTGACGAAGGTCTTGGCGAGGTCCAGATAGGCTGTGTGGACTGCCTTACCCTCGTCCACAGCTCTGGAGACTGATTCGAAGAAGTCAGTCAGGTTGAGGAGATGAGATCGGCCCTTTACAAAACCAAACTGGGTGGGGTCCAGTTTTCAAGGTTGCCAATGTCTTTAAGTTCCATGATAATATGTCCCATGGCTTTGCAGATCAGGCTCGTCAGACTGATGGGATGATAGTTCCCGGGATCCAAGGTGGATTCCCCCTTCTGGAGTGGGATAACTGTAGCTGTGCACCACTCATTGGGCTTGAAGTCTGAGGTGAGGCTATATGATTAAACATGACACTTAGGTGTGAGGTGCCAGATGTTCTTCGTGTTTCACTGTTGCAGTCATTACATTTGGGTAATCTGCTGGCAGGTTGCCCTCAGTCGGCCTGATTAACAAAGTCTTGGGTCCTGCGTCGGTGGTTGTCCCTTCTTCCATGACGTCCGGTTGTCAGGGGTATAAAACATGCAGCCGACACCATTTTGATCAGTCTTTCTTGCTGGGTGGTGCCCGAAGCAGAAAAACAAATCCAGTTGATGACTTACCTCAAACAGGTGGTCACAAATACCCAGTTATCTGCAAGACAAATTCTGCAGGCCTTAAGGTTCATGGCTTCCTGCATTCTTCTAATTCCATATGCAAGACTGCATATGAGGAAACTTCAGTGGTACCTAAAAAGCTTATGGCGTCAACATTGTCACAGCCTGGAAACAATGATTCCTATCATTCCTTGCCTGCAGCAAGAGTTCCTATGGTGGGCAGAGGCCTGTCACCAAAACAAGGGACTGTCATTCATTCTACCCAAACCCTGACTACAGATGCATCAGACTATGCTTGGGGGGCACATCTGGCAGGGAGATGCATTCAGGGTGAATGGAGCCCAAATCAAATGCACCTGCATACCAACCAGAAAGAGATGCTAGCTGTACAGAATGCTCTATCAGCTTTCAAGGACTATCTTCATCCAGATTCATCCAGGACAACTACTGATCAAGACGGACAACGCCACAGTCATGTGGTACATAAACAAGCAGGGGGGTACCCATTCCTACCCCCTTTGCAGACTAGCCATGGCTTTGTGGAACACATCCTTGACTTACAATATACATCTACAAGCTCAATTCCTGTCAGGAAAGCAAAGTACTCTGGCAGACGAACTGAGCATAAATCTTTTGGACCCACACAAATGGAAACTGGATCCGCAAATCTTCAGCATGTTGACACGCAAATGGAGGAGCCCGGACATAGATCTTTTTGCCTCACTCCAAAACTATCAGTTGGACAAATTCTGCACAAGAATCCATCACAAAAAGCTAGGAAAGTGGATGCTCTCTCCTTCAGCTGGAAAAACCTATCAGTCTATGCCTTTCCCCTTCTGCCTTTGCTCTCCAAGGTATTACTAAAAGTCAGACAGGAAAAAACAAAAATGATTCTGATTGCTCCAGACTGGCCTCGCCAACAGTGGCACCTGCTCCTGTGCAATATGTCACACCTTCCTCTATGGTACCTGCCTCAGACACCTTATTTACTGTCTCAGCAGAACTATCAAATTCTACACACTCTCCTCCAAACTCTGAATCTTGCAGCATGGCTAATCAGCTAATTTCACCAGTTACATCTCTCAGCAAACCTGTGATGGATGTCATTTTGGAGGCTAGAAGGCCTAGTACTAGAAAATCTTATGCTGATAAATGGAAAAGATTCTGTGCCTGGAATCAGGCACAAGGAATAAGCACAGCAATGCCCAGTATTCCTCATATTCTGCAATATTTAACTGAGATGCTTCACAAGGGCCTATCTTTCTCTTCCATAAAAATCCATGCCTCTGCTATTTCAGCTCATTCCAGCACAGAGCCTCCCCTCTTTTCTCATCCCCTGCTAAAGCAGCATCTCAGAAGGGCCAAAAATGTAAGACCTTCCAGGAGAGCACCAACTCCTGCGTGGGACCTCAAATTTGTGTTGGAAAAGCTCACCCTACCTCCTTTTGAGCCAGCTGCTACTGTGGACATAAAATTTTTCTCTTGGAAGACAGCTTTTCTTTTAGCAATCACTTCAGCTAGAAGGATTTCAGAACTACAGGCTCTCATGGCATTGGAGCCTTTTATTATTTTCTACCCAGACAGGGTAGCGCTCAGGGCCAATCCGTCCTTTATGCCTAAAGTGGTATCTAGTGTGGCTCTTAATCAGACCATTCATTTGCCAACTTTTTTCCCAAATCCACAGAACAAGGGGGAGCGGATTCTGCATTCATTGGATGTACACAGACAACTAAGATTCTACTTGAACAGGACAAAATCTGTAAGAAAATCTGAGCAACTACTGGTGGCATTTGCTGCAGGAGCAGAGAGAAAGGCTATTTCAAAGCAGACTATTTCAAAATGGATAAGCCATTGTTTTCGTCTCTTCTACATGCATCATGGTAAATCAGTCCCCAAGGGGATCAGATCCCATTCCACCAGGGCTGCATCAACTTCTGCAGCCTTTCTCAGAGGGGTTCCTACCAGAGACATTCTAGAAGCTGCTACCTGGAGCTCAGTTCATACGTTCACCAAGCATTACCATTTACCTGTCTTCTCTAAATCCAGAGCAGGCTTTGCCACTGCTGTGCTGCAGGGCCTTATAGCTGCTCCTAATGCTGTATAATTCTATCCTCCCAACCATAGCTTTGGGATTCTACCCAAATGTAATGACTGCAACAGTGAAACACAAAAAACATAGTACAGTTGTGTACACTTAACATAAATGCAGATGTTCAAGTGTATTTACTGTTGCGGTCCTGGTTACCCACCCGCCAGCCCCCTATTTTTCTCTTTTTATACTTCTTCTTTCTGTTACTATGCTCAAAAGCCTTTTTGTTGTATTTGCTTTTATTTGGAGGTATATTTTTTGTGTTCTAAATTACATGTATATATACATATATGTATGTATGTATGTATGTATATATATATATATATATATATATATATATAGATATAGATATAGATATATTTTGCTCCCCATTTGAGGGGCACCTGACATCTAGGGCAAGAAAAACTGATGAAAATGGCGTTGGCTGCATGTTTTTATACCCCTGACAACCTAACGTCATGGAAGAAGGGACAGCAACAGACGCAGGACCCAAGACTTTGTTAATCAGGCCGACTGAGGGCAACCTGCAAGCAGATTACCCAAATATAATGACTGCAACAATGAATACACTCCAATATCTACATTTATGATAAGTGTACACAACTGTACTTTCATTTTATAGTTCATGTAGTACACATCCCTCTCCCGGCCCGAATACTAGAGGCTTAGTATTTCTGTGTCAGTTGCTGTCATTTCAGGACTGATGTCAGGTCGTCAGTAGTATAAAGTAAGGCAGCCGATGCCATTACATCAGTTTTTCTTTCCATGGAGCCCGAAGCAGAAGCAGTTTGCACGAGTGCTGGTCTGCCACTACCTGAGTTTCGTCTACCGGTTTGAAGCTGAAGTCTTCTAAAGCGAAGTACCCCGTTGGGGATCCTTTTTTCTTGCGCTAACCAATGTCAGAAAAAGTTAACAATTGTCCTGCCTGTGGAAAGCAAATACCGCACCAAGACGTTTATTCTTACTGCGTCACTTGTTTAGGCCCAGACCACGACGTCCCCGCTGTTGCTTCTGTGCTTTGTTCAATGCCAGAACTATCCGTCGTCAGGCCCTTATTGTAGGTACATATTTCCACTTACAGTCCTCAAACTCCGATATGGGTTCAGTAAGCCATCCGACAGCAGATCTTCCAAAAAAACGTAAAGATAAAGACAGAGACTGCACAGGTCCAAACCTACCAACGCTTCTGTTAAGCTAGTCATCAGTTCTCAGGTCCTCAGTGAGGTGCTTTTGCAGCCCCTGATGCCCTCTTCTGTGGATTTGCAGGCCACTACCAAGACAGTTTTGGAGTTCAGTATGCCACAAAACTCGTCTCAGACTAAGGATCCTGCGGTCGCCTCTACCTTGGATGGGTCTGGAGCCGCTGAGTTAGGCACCGGCTTCTGAGGAAGTCCTTCGCACTACCGATTCTTGACATAAACAGACATCTTCTTTTGCGACTACTGTTGTTTTGTAAACGACCGAGTTTCTTATGGCCAGGGTACGAACCGCACCCAAGAAACCGTCAACCCAATCTCAGGCACCTGCTTCCTTGCCTCAGTCTCAAATGCTTAAAATGGTGGAAGACCTTATTATGCTGATGAGGGAAAGCCAAGCTACCCCCCTCCAAAAGGAAGTGAGATCTGTCCCCTGTAGTTTTGTCTGAACAAGAGTCAGATGACTCTGATGCATCTGAATATGAAGACATGCAACCCCTCTCTACTTATGAGGATTCTGATGCAGAGGATTCCATCCCTTCCACCTCTGCCCCAGAGGATTTTTCCTTTGGGGAAACCCTTCATACCTTAAGGGAACATTTCCAGTGGGAGAGTCAGGACTACCCTCAGTCTAAAAAGAGACTCAAGGAATTCATAGATCTTCCACAGCACAGACCCTTGGCCACCCCCCTAGTCCTGGATGTTGTGGAGGATGTTTTCCTGGAATCCAGCTTAACTCCTGACACCCTCCCTCCTACGCCCAGAAAACCAGACAGGTACTATAGAGTCTCTGACTCGCACAAATTGTTTTTAAAAATCCTACTGTTGACCCCGAGGTAATTCCTCAAGGGCCTAAAGGGATTAAAGCAACCTCTGCTAAGAATCCCACCCCCTCAGATAGGGATTCCCAAGCACTAGACAGATGGGGTAAAAACGTATACACCTCAGCTACTCTTGCTATCTGGGCACTAAATTGTCAGTTCCATATGCTAAAATTTCAGTAACATACCCTGGAACTCCTCAAACAAAAAAATGTCTTCCTTTCCTGCTTGTGCAGAATCTAAAGAGTTACAGGAGTTAACATTAGCATTCTGCAAGTCGGGTAACTAAACACACCTTGAAATGTGGTTTTGACACCCTAGAAGCTTCTTGCAGGGCAACAGTCACCGGATCTGTCATTAGAAGGCATGCATGGCTTAAGGAACAGCCCTTGCCAGACCATGTCTAATCTAAATTGTTGGATAGCCCCTCTCACAAAGACAACTTTTTTGGCACTAAGGCAGAAGAGGTCTTAAAAAAGATGGAAGAAAAAACAAAATCTGTGCAGACGGTTAAGGATTTCTTACAGGTCCAGCCACCCAGGTTCAGCAGGCATTGTCCCACCAATCACTGGTCCTTTCCTGCTCCCATTAAACCATACAGCCCAGACAGCAGCCACAGGGAATGCAGAGATCTACGCATTGGACTACCTCCACTTCAAAACCAGGGAGTTCTAGGCAACCCCCTTATGGTAAGAACTCACAATGACTCAACTCCCCCACCTCTTCCCTCTGCCCACCTTCTCTTTACCCCTAGGAGGAAAACTCTCCTTTCACACAAGCACCTGGGCCACCATTACCAATGACTTCTGGGTTCTCAGCATAGTGTCCCATGGATACAGATATTCTTTACACACCTTTCCTACTCTAAAAGGGTTCCCAGATCTACCTCCAAACCAGTGGGCGGAGCGCAAAAGCAAGTCCTTTCCTGGCTCTCTATGAGGGCAGTAGAGCACGTTCCTGCAGAATAGAGAGGCCAAGGTTTCTACTCCAGACTTTTTCTAGTACCCAGAAAAGAGGGCACCTGGCGCCCCATCCTCAATCTAGCCATTCTAAACACCTTCCTGGTGATTCCAAAATTCAAAATGCTCACCCTCCAGCAGCTGCTACCCATGCTGTCCAAGGATGCTTGGCTAGCCACCCTAGATCTAAAAGAGGCATACCCCCACATTCCTATCAGGGAATCATGCAGGAAATCTCTCTGTTTCAGGGCAGGATCTCTGCACTTTCAGTTCTCTGCGCTTCCCTTTGGCTTATCTACTGCTCCGAGTTTTCATAAAATGTCTGGCTCAAGCCATTGCCTTTTGCAGACAAAGGAATATCCAGATTTACCAACACTTAGACGACTGCCTAATTCAGGCAGATAGCCAGGAAAAGCTGCTTAAGCAGCTGGCCTTTGTAAAGTCCTTACTAACCTCCCTAGGGTACACAGTCAACGAAAAGAAATCCAAACAGGTGCTTACCCAAAGGATTATATTCCTGGGAGCAAGCCTGGACACAGCATCCCAAATGGCATTCCTTACACCAGAAAAACAAAATTTCCTGAGCCTACTTCTCATAACTAGCCACCAGACCCCAGCTGTCTGCAAGGAAGATCCTGCAAGCTCTGGGATTCATGGCATCTTGCATACTACTCATTCCATATGCCAGACTGCATATGAGGAAACTTCAGTGGTACCTAAAGAGCCTTTGGTGTCAGCACACTCAAGACCTGGAGATTCTTATGGGCAACAGCATGCTCCCACAACAAGGGGGACTACCCTTCTCACCACATACGCATCAGACTGTGCCTAGGGTGCATACAGAGTCAGTGGAGCCCACAGCAAATCCCTCTGTACTTTAACCAAAAAGAGTTGATGGCTGTCCAGTATGCCCTGATAGCTTTCAAGCCCCTTCTCTCCCCAGGGGCTCTCCTGATCAAAACAGACAACACCACTGTAATGTGGTATAACAAAAAGCAGGGAGGGACTCGCTCCTACCCTCTATGCAGGCTGGCTATGACACTTTGCCACACAGCCTCTGCCATGCAACTCCATCTGTTAGCACAATTCCTACCAGGTTCTCTCAACTCTCTGGCAGACCAATTAAGCAGAAATCTTCTGGACCCACACGAGTGGTAGCTCAACAGAAACACCTCCTTCACCCTAATAACTCAGAAATGGGGCACCCCGAAGGTCAGCCTCTTTGCCTCCCATATCAACCAACAACTCAGCAAATTCTGCACCAGGGAGCATCACTGCATGGCTTGGAAAGTGGATGCCCAGTCCTTCCCCTGGGTCAGTCTATCGGTCTCTGCCTTTCCTCCCCAGGGTACTGCTCAAAATAAAGGAGGAAAAAACGACATTTATTATAGCTCCAGACTGGCCTCGCCAGCACTGGTACCCCTTGCTGTGCAGCCTTTTCATACAGCCACCATGGCATCTTCCTCAGATTCCAAACTTCCTGTCTCAGAGGGAAGGGGAATTCATGCATCCCCATTTGCAGACACTCAATTTGGCAGCTTGACGTATTCCCTAACCCCTGCTCAATCTGCCAACCTCTGTAAACAGGTTCTAGATGTTATACACGAGGTCAGATGCCCTAGCACTAGAAAGTCTTATGCTGACAAATGGAGAAGGTTCTGTACCTGGATTCAGGCTAAGGGAGCCAATACGGCACAGCCCTCCCTCCCGCTCATCCTGGATTACTTGGCTGACCTACTGCACAGTGGCCTCTCTTTTTCCTCTATTTAAATTCATGCCTCTGCTATCTCTGCTCATTTTCCCACAGAGCAGCCCCTTTTCTCACACCCCTTGATCAAACAATTCCTAAGAAAGACTAGCAACTTGAGGCCACCCAGAAGAGCACCAACTGCAGCTCGGGACCTTAACTTTATGCTGGAAAAGCTCACCCTGCCCCACTTTGAATCAGCTTCTTCTGCAGAGCTAAAATTTCTCTTCTGGAAGACAGCTTTCCTTCTCCTTCATGCCCAAGGTGGTGTCCAGTGTGTTTCTCATCCAATCTGTTCGTTTTGCCCACCTTTTTTCCCAATCTCCAGAACAAGGGGGAAAGGATCCTGCACTCTCTAGATGTGCACAGACAGCTCAGATTCTATCTAGACAGGACTAAATCCTTAAAGTCTGATCAATTGCTGGTTAGCTTTGCTATGGGGGCAGAAGGCAAAGGCATCTCCAAACAAACCATTTCCAAATGGATAGCACACTGCATCCATTTCTGCTGCAAACAACATGGAAAGCCTCCCCCAATGGGGTCAGGACTCACTCCACCAGAGCAGCCTCCATCTCTGCAGCTTTCCTCAGAGGAGTCCCCTGGAGGCTGCCACCTGGACATCTGTTCACACTTTTACCACCTGCCTCTCTCTAAATCCAGGGCAGGGTTTGCCTCTGCAGTCTTGCAGGGCATCCTAGCCAGCCCCTAGTTTCCTTGATTGGCTCCACCCATTTCCTTTGCTTTGGGAATCGGCCCAAATGTGATGACTGCAACAGTGAAACACGAAGAACATAGTACAGTTGTGTACACTTACCATAAATGTAGATGTTCGAGTGTATTCACTGTTGCAGTGTTGGTTTCCCTCCCTCCATCCCCCTTTTTTTTTTCTTCTCTTCCTTACAAGGGACATACTGGTATTTACTTCCTACTGGTGGGGATCTTCCACCAGAATCTGGCTCCTACTTGGGGGCTCCTGACAGGTTAGGGCAAGAAAAACTGATGTAATGGCGTCGGCTGCCTTACTTTATACTACTGATGACTTGACATCAGTCCTGAAGCAACAGCAGCTGACGCAGAAATACTAAGCCTCTGGTATTCGGGCTGGCCGAGGGCTACCCTGGCAGGGATAACCCAAATGTGATGTCTGCAACAGTGAATACACTCGAGCATTTACATTTATGGTAAGTGTGCACAACTGTACTCTGCCTATTGCAGAGCTCTAGGCATCCACATTTTTCCTTATTTAGACAACTTACTGATTTGTGCAGATTCTGTATCCCAGTGATTGGAGTCTTTAGACAAGGTTGCATCCCACTTGAAGGTACAACTTAAAGCTCAGGTAGGAAAGAAGTCCTTCGATGCACCTTCTAAATGAATGGTTTTCCTAGTGCATTTGATAAACACAATAAAAAGGATGACCTTCCTGCATGAAGACAAAGTTCTGGTTTGTCAGGGCGTTTTCGTTGCTTTCTCTCTCCTAGATGTCATATCAGCAAGATAATTCCTCAACATTGTAGGCCTCATGGCGTCAATAATCCTAATGGCACTACTAGCTAGACAGCACATGAGAAGAATTGTTGGATCCAGCAACATCATTCCTTGGATTTCCAGGTTCTGGTACTAGGATTTATGAAACGGGAACTGCAGTGGTGGGGGGATCATTTGTCTGAGTCCAAGACTCCTGTTCTTCAGACCCCAGTCAAATCTGTCTAGACATATTCTTCAGATTTGGCATGAGAGGTATTATTCATGGGAGTTTAAGTGCAAGGCTTGCTGGGGTCTTGAGGACACACCAAAACACATGAATGTAAAATAGATGTTTGCAGTGATTCATGCCTTTAAAGTTCTTCACTTACGGACTCCTTGTCCATGCAACACTACTATCATGTTGTACCTGAGCAAGCAAAGGTTCTTAGGTTGGTACTAGGCTATCAGCCGTAGGGCCTGTACAAGCCTAGCCATAACAATTTCCTAGCTATTTCTTCCCACACTATTTACTTCTCTGGACCCCTGTCTAGCAGGGCGACTGACATGATCCCCGGGGTGAATTTCCTTTCTCCCATCCAATCGTTGAAGTTCCTTTTGAAGAGGGCCAAAGAGGCACTCTGCTTGACATGTATGGGCAATCTATTCCAGAGTCTGGGGAGTCTCTGGGTCAGGAACCTATCCCTCCAGCATGTTTTGTTTATTGTGATGACAAGGGTTAGATCCCTGGAGCGTGTGGCTCTGAGGGATTGGGATTTCTTTAAGTGTAGCATGTCCAAAAGCTCTGGGTTTGACATGGCCTTGTATGTTAAGCAGAGATCGCCTCTGAGTAGACTATATGCGACAAGAGTATAGTTTGAGTTTTTTTAAGGCAGTCAGCGTAGGGCATCTGCTTTAGGCCTGTGATTCTTTTAGTGATATATTTCTGCGGCCTTTCCGGTTGTTGCAGATGTCTTGAGAGGTACATACCAAACGGGGTGTTGTATTCTATAATGGGTCTAATGAGGGATGAGTACAGTGGGACAATGATCTCCTTTTTTCTGAATGAAAAGCCCTTAGTGATGAGGTGTGCCACATAGAAGGATTTCCTGACTGTTGTGGCGATGTGGTTATCGAAGGTGAGACCACTGTCCACCTGTGTCCCCAAGTATTTTATCACACTTTTGGTGTTTAGTGTACTGCCACCTATATGGTAATTCACGGGTACATGTTTTTTTCCCCAAAGGGGATAACTATACATTTCTTGGCATTGAGCTTGAGTCCATGGCTCTGGCACCAAGCAACTGTTTCTGTAAGGCCCTTTTGTAGAGTATCCACATCATTTGGGGATTCAATAATGGCTCCCAGTTTGCAGTCATCTGCAAACTTTGTTAGCCAGAATCCCTTAGTGTTGGCCTGTACTTCAGAGAAGTAGATGCCAAATAAGAGCAGTTTCAGGACTGAACCCTGAGGTACTCCACTTGTCTGGAGCTGGATTTGGAGTCAGCTACTTTTACAGTATGGGTTCTATCAGTAAGCCAGTTAGCAACCCATTGGGTGACGTAGGGATTAATGCCTAGCTTAGTAAGTTTATCTATGATTCCAGAGTTGGGGATGGTGTCAAAGGCCTTGACAACGTCTAGATAGGCTGTGTGAACCACCTTACCCTTGTCCATAGCTCCGGAGACTAATTCAAAGTCAGTCAGGTTCAGGAGACGAGATCGGCCCTTCACAAACCCAAACTGGGTGGGGTCCAGTGTTTGAAGGTTGTCAGTGTCTTAGTTTATCCATGATAATACGCTCCATGGCCTTGCAGATAAGGCTCGTCAGACTGATGGGATGGTAGTTTCCGGGATCCAAGGTGGATCCCCCCTTGTGGAGTGGGATAACTGTAGCTCTGCGCCACTCAGTGGGCACGAAACCTAAGGTGAGGCTATAATTAAACATGACACTTAGGTGAGGTGCCAGTTCATATTGTAGTTCATGTAGTACACAGCCCGGGATGCCATCTGGTCCCATGGATGCTGTATTCTTAGCTTTGGAAAGTGCGTTTTTTACCTGTGTGGCAGTTATTACTGGAATTTGGCAATCTTCCGGGATTGAGATGGGCCATTTAGGGGGTGAAAGGGGGCTGAAGTTGGCACTGAATCAATATGCCAGGATATTGGCAATATCCTTGGGATCAGTATATTTAATGCCATTCTGTTTTAGCTCAGAGCAGATCTGAGCATGGCCATTTAGATTCTTGACATAGTTACAGAATGCCTTGTGGTTGCCTTTGGAATCTTTGGCAATTTTATTTTCGTAAAGGGGATGTAAGCTCATACTCTCTTTGCCAGACCCTCATGAGTGGATGCTCCATGTAGAGGTCTTCCAGGACTTGATCCAGATGTCAGGAATTCAGCAAGTCACTCTCTTCACCTCCTTTCAAAACAGGTAGCTGAAAAATTCTGTTCAAGACATCCTTCCAGCCATACTTGGAAGGTAGATGCTCATTATTCCCATGGTTTGGAATACTCCTGTATGCATTTCCACCATTGCCAATGATTATGAAGGTGCTTCTAAAGATTCGGAAAGAATATTACCAAAGATCATTGTGATAGCCCCCTTTTGGCCCAGGCAAAGTTGGTTCTCCCTTTTAATGCCAAGGGGAATTATCAAAAGCTTCCTCACAAGATTTACTCACACAGCATCAGTGGCGAATGGTTCACCCCATCTTAGAGCAATTACAACTGGCAACCTGGACGATTCTGTTTTGATAACTGTTAGGTACTTGTGGGAGGATGTACAGCAGGTGTTTGAGGCAAGAAAACCTGCAAGTAAAAAGTATTAAGTTTACAAGCTGAAGAGCTTTTCGAGGGGTGCCTAGCCAATAACAGAGGTCGTGAAAGGGTTTAGACTCTAATTGTTTTAAAATATTTGTGTGATCAACTTGGAGGTTTGGTATGCTTTCATCAAAGTGCATTTTGGGACCATCTCAACTTGTTTGCATATGAATACCCCTCTCTTATCGTCAAATAGTTTGAAAAGAGTGTCGCACTTGTGACACCGTCAAAAGCAAATTAATCCTTCCTGGGTTCTCAACAGTGTTCTTGAAAATTGACCTTTACCACCATTTGAACATGCATCTCAGGCTGATTTACTGTTGATTACTTGGAAGAGTGTTTTAATCATTGCGCTGACATCTGCAAGGTGAATCTCTTAGCCTCAGGCTCTCAAGGTGGACCAACCCTATCTGATTTTTCACTTGGATAGGGTTGTGTTGCATCATCATTCATGCCTGAAGTTGTTTCTGAATTTACCTTGAATCAAGCCATCAGTGTCTCATGAATTATCCAAAAATCAAGGGAGAAAAAGATACTATGCATCTGGGATGCACACAGGCAGCTCTGGTACTACCTTGACAGAACAAAGACCTTTAGGAGTGCTGAAGAGCTGTTCATTCCTATGTGGGGGCTAAGAAAGGTCAGTCTGTCTCTAAGCAAACAGTGGTTGTCCTTTGCTACTTTTTGTTACTCCCACAGTAGTAAATCTCTTCCACATAAGGTTAATGCTCACTTGACTAGGGATTTATCCTTCAGTGCTATATTGGGAAGGGAGGGACTCGAAGTATTCTAGAGGCGGCAGCCTGATCCAGTGTTGATACCTTTACAAAGCACTATAAACTAGATTCCTTTTCAAGGTCCAGAGCAGACTCCAGGGTCTCCTGGATCCTTAATTTTCTGCTACCTAGCTAGGGTAAGCTTTGAGAATCTACAAAAGCTGGCACTGAGGCAGTAGGGATGAACACTATACAGTTGCCCGTATCCTACTTGCCTGTAACAGTGCGATCTTCAGATTCCTTACTGCCTCAGTGACAGCACCCACACTCCATCCCCCAGGTCGTGCATGGTTGATGTGGGTTTCAACTTCTTTGATTGGTTTTTATATGGTATTGTGGTTGGCTGAAAATTTACTCTTGCTAGATGATTCTGGCATCAGGTAGTCACCTCCTTTTGGGTTAGCGGAAAACCTAAACAGTCACTCTCTGTGTCCGCTACAGATTTCCCTGTCAGAATATGCTCAGCCAATCAGCTGTCACATGAAGAGAAAGAGGGGAGTCTGCTTTTGAATCCTAGCCAATATTGGGTTACCTTGACAGATAACCCAAAGTGCCACTGAAGCAGTGAGGAACTTGAATGTGTACACCTGTAGTTAAGAAACAGTTATGCAACTTTTACTTTCCATTCAAAAGCAAAAAAATTAAATTAGCCTAAAAAAGCCACCCAGACTGTCTTGTCTAGTGCCTAGTATTTAACTGCCCTGATTCGGAATCTGTTGCAGATGAGGCTTTGTCTTAATGGAAGTAATCTAAACTTTCATTTAATAGAGAAGAATTTAAAGTGCTGTTTAACATGCCAAAACACTCTGGTGACACAAAGCCATAGCTGTCAAGTCTACTACCCCATGCCCAAAACAATTTTGGAAGTTAACGGTATCACTTGGTGAATTAGTGAACTGTCTGTCCCCAGTTCTTATTGAAACAAACCATGGTTACCTTTTCTGTCATGACTATTTAAAGAATTTTCTAACCTGCGTGTTTCTGACACACTGCACTTAAGAAATACCCTCTCTCCCTTTCAATTTACTTTCCCTGTTATATTCCCGTTTTACATTCATTAAATAAAATTGAAATTGAAGGCCTCTTAAATTAGTTCTCCCAACACCCCCCACCCCAGAGGATTAGCTGTATCCTTGTTTCCTCTGCTTTTGTAAAGACCCACTTTGTATACCCTATCCATGTATTCGGCTTAACCATATGCCCTTCATTTGGACATCTGAAGTAGTGAAATCCCTTATTCAGTCTCATTTCTCTTAAACTTGTTGAATGTATAGTAATGTATTTAAGATTTTACCACAGCATTTGGTCATGAAAACCGCAACCTCTTCAGTGCCTTCATAGCCGTACAGGTTATTCAGAAAGAGGAACATTAGCTCAAACCTCTAACAGAACCTTCCAGTTTAAGATACAGAGTGGAACATTTGTGAAGGGCAAGCCACTTAGGTCCTTAATTTTGAATTCTCTTCTGTTTCTCCTTTCTCCCTTTCCACTTTCCAAAACAATAAAAAAATAAATTCTAAGCTTGTTTTCTGCCTTTCCTGTAACATGTCTAGTCCAGATACAGATTTGCTGTAACCAGGACTTGTTTGTAAGCTTCTGAGCCCCCAAAGCCTTTCTGTGTTGTAGGGAAGACCTCTAGCTTTTCAGTGGGAGTGGTAAGCACTAGGTATCCTATCTACCAGAAGAGTGGTTTCTGGCCCAGAAATTGTAGTTTATTGGCTGTTTGGGCAGTTTTTCCATCTCTTTCAACTTTCTGGTTTAAAAGCCTGTGTTTGTGCTGGTTTCCCACCTTTCCTGTAACTAGTGTCCAGATACAGATTTGTTGTATCCAGGACTGATGTCCTTCAAGAATGCAACTGCAGTCATAACATGTGGGTTGTCCTGCCTCAGGCAGCCCTCGGTCGGCCGGATTCCAAAGTCTGGGTCTGACGTCGGCTGATGTCGCATTTCTCTCCGACGTCAGAGCGGCTGGAGTACATAAGCATCAGCCGACACCATTTTCTTCAGTCTTTCTTGCCGCGCGGTGCCCGAAGCAGAAGCAGTTCGCAAGTGCTGGTCGGTCAGCTCCTGTATTCTACGATACCGAAGTCATCAGAAAAGCTAAGTACCCCGTTGGGGACCTTTTCTTGCCTCAGCCGATGTCAGAAATTACTGAAAAAGTTAACAATTGTCTTTTTTGTGGTAAACAAATACCTCATAAGGATTTCCACTCTTACTGCCTCCCTTGCCTGGGCCCAGACCACGACATCTCGGCCTGTGTAGCCTGTGCTCGCTTCAACAAGCGCACTTTCAGGCGCCGGGCGGAGTTCGCTGAAGATTTTTTCGGCGATAAATTTGCTTACACCATGCCGTCGGATCTTCCGACATCGCAAACTCCCAAAATGCGAAAAGACCGGGACCGACATCCTCTGCCCGCGTCTACCACCGACTCCACGCCAAAACCTAGCACGAGTGCTCCGGTTCCCTCTGAGATGGTCTCTCCACCGCTCCGAACCGAAGACACCGCATTACCGACGACTCCGATTCCAGACATTACTCCGCCAGTTATAGATTTTCCTCCGGATACTGAAACCGAGGAAATGCCCAAGACCATTGCTGTAGACAAGGTCACTCCTGCACGTGGAGCTGCCAGGCCTCCTATGGCCATGTCTATTAAGGCCTACACTAGAGCTAAGGCAGCCAGCAAAACAAAGCATATTACTTCTAAATCCTTACCTCAGCCGACTCCGGAGACACAAATTATGTCCATGGCTGCTGATTTAATTTCCATGATTAGAGGTTCACAGGCCCATCCTGAGAGAGCATCCCAGCCTCCTCCTGATAAAAGGCCCCGGTTTGAACCCTCTGACCCTACTCCTTCAGATGAAGACTCTGAGGGCTCTGTCCACTCTGATAACCAGGAAGAGATCTTCCAGACCTATGAGGACTCGGATGCAGAAGATTCCATCCCTTCGGCCTCCCCTCCTGAGGATATTTCTTTTGGGGAAGTTCTGCACACCATGAGGGAACATTTCAAGTGGCACGGTCAGGAATATTCTGATTCTAGGAAACGCCTTAGGACTTTCCTTAAGAAGCCTCAGCACAGGCCCTTAGCTATTCCTCCTGTACTTGATGTTCTGGATGATTTGTATTCTGACTCTAGTGCTACCCCTGATTCTCTTCCTCCTGCTCCAGCCAAGCCAGACAGGTATTACAGGGTCCCAGAAACTCATTCCCATTTATTCAGGGCCCATACTGCTGATTTGGAAACTATTTCACAGGGGCCTAAAGGAGTTTCAGCCTCCACCTCAAAAATCCTTTGCCCTCCAACAGGGAAGCGAGGTCATTAGAGAGATGGGGCAAAAGGTTTACACATCCACTACCTTATCTATGAGAGCTTTAAATTGCCTTTTCATATGTTACAATATCAGGATTATCTCTTAGAAGATTTACAAAAAACATTAGCTTCTCCTGATCCTTTAGACAGGAAGTCTTTGCAGGAAGCTGTACATAACACTCAGCAAGTAAGCAATCACTTCCTGCAGTGTGGATATGATGCACTGGAAGCTTCATGTAGGGCAGCTATGACAGGGGCAGTGATTCGTAGACATGCTTGGTTAAAAGATCAACCTCTACCAGATCATGTAAAGCAAAACTTCTGGATGCACCTTTGGAAAAGTACAAGCTTTTTGGTGCAAATGCTAAGGATGTGTTAAAGACCATCGAAGAAAAAGCAAAATCAGTTCAGACTGTGAAAGATTTCCTCCAGGTTCAACCCCAGATTCAGTAGGAATTGGCCTTCAAAAACTGGTCCTTTCCTAATCCAGAAAAGTTTCAAAGGGGTAAGAACAGGCGTGGCGAGGAAGAGGCCAATACAGAGGCCCTTACAGGGGCGACAATGGCAGCCAGGAAACCAAAGAAGTGACGAGGGGTTTCACCTGCCCAACAACCACAAACTCAATGACTTTCCTCTACTACCGCCTACCAGGGAACAACTAGAAGCTCCCTTGGGCGGAAATTATCTCTGTTTGCAGAAAACTGGCACAGACTGACAAAGGACAAATGGATTTTGGACATTATAGACCAAGGGTACAGGTTTCATTTTCATACCTTACCAAGAAAACAAGGCATGCCAAACCTACCACAAAATCAGAGGGCAGAGGCTATCAAGCAAATCACTCTGCTGACTCTAATGAAAGCAATAGAAAGAGTTCCACAACAAGAACAAGACCAGGGGTTTTACTCAAGACTGTTCCTTGTTCCAAGAAAAGAATCTCAATGGAGACCAATACTGGACTTGTCCGCATTAAACACCTTTCTCATAGTACCAAAGTTCAAAATGCTGACTCTACAGCAACTCCTTCCCATGCTGGGCAAGGAGTCGTGGCTGATTACTCTGGACCTCAAGGAGGCATACCTGCATGTCCCTATCAGACACAGCTGCAGAAGATACCTCAGGTTTCTTGCAGGGCCAGAGCATTATCAATTCTCAGCATTGCCATTTGGCTTATCTACTGCACCCAGAGTATTCACAAAATGCCTGGCTTCAGTAATTGCTCATTGCAGGCTCCAGGGTATACAAATTTACCCGTACCTGGACGACTGCCTCATACAAGCGGACGACAACTTGATGTTGACAAAAAACCTGGATTATGTCATACGATTACTTCAAGCTCTGGGATACAGTCAACTTCCAAAAGTCAAGACTGCAGCCATCCCAGCAAATAATCTTCTTAGGAGCCAAACTAGACACAGCCTCTCAGATGGCTTACCTGACAGAAGACAAGCAAGAGAAGTTAACTCATTACTTCAAAGGTTTAGCAAAACTCACCCAGATGACTGCAAGAAGATTCCTACAGGCCTTGGGTTACATGGCATCCTGCATTTTACTGGTTCCATTAGCAAAACTACACATGAGAAAGCTTCAGTGGTACCTAAAAAGCATTTGGTCTCAACACAGCAACAACTTGGAGACAATCATACCACTCATTCCATGCCTACAAAAGGAATTCCTATGGTGGGCCTCGGTGAGCCAGGAAAACACAGGTATGTCATTCAAAAAACCACAGATAACACAGACCATGACTACAGACGCCTCAGACCTTGGATGGGGGGGCGCACATGGAAGGCAGGTGTATACAAGGACAATGGTCTCCAAAGGAAACACATCTGCATATAAACCAAAAGGAAATGCTGGCAGTAATGCATGCCATCGAGGCTTTTCAACACCAACTCCAGCAAGGCCATTTAATGATATGGACAGACAACACCACTTTGATGTGGTACATAAACAAGCAGGGGGGCACCCACTCTTACCCCCTTTGCAGACTGACAATGCAGCTTTGGGAGAAATCACTGAGCCTAAACATCCAGTTACAATCCCAGTTTGTTCCAGGAAAAGACAATGTGTTGGCGGACAGCCTAAGCAGGAATTTCACAGATCCACACGAGTGGAGGTTACATCCGAAGGCCTTCAGACAACTCACTTCGACATGGGGCAAGCCAGAAGTGGACCTATTTGCCTCTCACCTCAACCATCTTCTACCAAAATTTTGCACAAGGACATACCATCCAAAAGCTTGGAAAATAGATGCCCTCTCATTCAACTGGAACTCCCTAGCAATCTACGCATTCCCACCTCTGCCACTGATGACCTCAGTATTACTAAAGATCAAAGCAGAGAAGCCCAAGGGAATCATAATAGCTCCGGATTGGCCAAGACAACACTGGTACCCATTACTACGGAGCATATGTCACACCAGGAGGTGGGCCCTCCCTCAGTGGCCTCTACTTTTGACTCAACACAATTTCGAAACACTGCATCCAAATCTTCAGACACTGCAGCTAACAGCCTGGGAGATCCCATAAATAAATTCAGCTTATCTCTCTCCAAGGAAGTTCAGCGGATACTAACAGAGGCTCGAAGACCATCCACCAGAAAGGTTTACTTAGCAAAGTGGAAGAGATTCAGCAATTGGAATACCAGCAAGGGACATGATGCATCATTGTTGAACATCCCACTCATCTTGGAATATTTGGCAGATATGTTAAAGAACGGCCTCTCATATTCTTCCATAAAGATACATGCATCTGCTATTTCAGCTAGATACAACACTGATCCTCCTGTTTTCTCACCCTTACTAAGACAATTCCTCAGGGGAATCAAGAACATTAAGCCACCGAGAAAGGCCCCAGTGCCAGCCTGGGACCTCAATTTTGTCTTAGAAAAACTGTCTCTACCTCCTTTTGAGCCAGCAGCTTCAGTTGACTTGCAATTTCTCTCATGGAAGACAGCTTTCCTGTTGGCAATTACCTCAGCAAGAAGGGTTTCGGAGCTACAGGCCCTAGTGGCAATACCACCCTTTATTATTTTCCACAGAGACAGGGTTTCATTAAGGACCAACCCTACTTTTATGCCAAAGGTGGTATCTAGGGTTTCTCTAAATCAAGCCATTCATCTGCCTGCTTTCTTCCCCAATCCTGAGAATAAGGGGGAAAGACTTTTGCATACCTTGGACATTCACAGACAACTTCGATACTACCTGGACAGAACCAAGGCCAGTAGGAAGTCTGAACAACTTTTTGTAGCTTACACCCCTGCAGTCCAAGGAAAAGCAATTTCAAAACAGACTATTTCTAAATGGATTGGACATTGCATCAGATTCTGTTCATTCCTTTCATGGAAAGACTGTTCCAGCCAATGTCAGACCACATTCCACCAGAGCTACAGCCACCTCTACAGCATTCTTAAGAGGGGTGCCTACCAAGGACATTCTAGAAGCTGCTACATGGAGCTCCGTGCATACATTCTCCAAACACTACTATCTCCCTCTATATTCCAGATCCAGAGCAGGCTTTGCTTCGGCAGTCCTGCAGGGTTTGATTGCCACACCATCTCTTTCCTAGAGCATACCTCCTCCCCAGCTAAGCTATGGTATTCTACCCACATGTTATGACTGCAGTTGCATTCTTGAAGGACATAGTACAGTTTTGTACCTACCATAAATGTAGATGTCCGATAGACATGCAACTGCAGTCATTTTCCCTCCCTCCATACCCCTCTATGCCTAGGGTCCACTCCTATCCCTGTTACTCTTAGCTGGGGATATCTGTTATGGTGTATTTGTTTTATTGCTCATTTATTTGTTTGGAATCCTGTTTTTGTCTTCCAATTTGATTACAGCCTTCCTTGGAGGGCACCTGGCATCTGGGGCAAGAAACACTGAAGAAAATGGCGTCGGCTGATGCTTATGTACTCCATCCGCTCTGACATCGGAGAGAAATGCGACATCAGCCGACGTCGGACCCAGACTTTGGAATCCGGCCGACCGAGGGCTGCCTGAGGCAGGACAACCCACATGTTATGACTGCAGTTGCATGTCTATCGGACATCTACATTTATGGTAGGTACAAAACTGTACTTTTGTAAGCTTCTGAGCCCCCCCCCCCCAAGCCTTTCTGTGTTGGAGGGAAGCATCCTAGCTTATCAGTGGGAGTGGTAAGCACTAGGCAGCCTATCTACCACAAGATCCAGGTTCAGTTTCTTAGTTTTAGCACTTTGCTTATTCCTGCTCAGCACTTGTTCAGAACTTATTAGCACTAAATAAGCTACAAATTACTACAGCACTCAACCTTCCTCTTTACCTAGAGGAAAACAGTTTTTATACTTAATTTCCTCACTTGCTTAGAGAAAAACAGCTCTTATACTCACTTTCCTCACGTATCTAGAGGAAAGTAATTTTTTATTCAGGCATGTCAAAGAGTCAGCTCCCAGTGTTCTCTCCTGTCCATCTGATGAATTTGAGCATCTTGGGGCAATGTAGCAATTGTCTCGTGTACACAGACAACTCTCTCCTCCTCCCACCCAACACCACAACCTGTGACAGATCACTTATCTAGCCAAAATGGAGGTAAAGCTCTCTCCAACCAAGACTGAACTTGACAGTCAAGAGGAGAGAAGGTAAACACTTGCCCCACACCACACTCATCACATAGTCCCACTAAACCTACACCACCAAAATCCACACATAGAAACACAAAAACATTCACGGAGGCTCTCAGTCATAATCTGCTGAAGCAACAGAGACCTCCATAGCAGAAACTCAAGCAACCTCCACCCCACTAACACAACCCAAATGACAAATAGCCCACAGACTCAGTGTGCCAATGAACAACAGCACATAAAGCAAAACAATGCACCCAACACACTAGTCATAGGTGACTGTATAGTCAGGCACACTGATTCCCACTCACCAAGCTAAACAAGGAGAAGGTTACTGTCAGCTCCCTGTCGGGTGCCAGGATCTGTCACATAACCCACTCACCCAGGTCACTCCACAAGTACAAATATGACTGTCTTTGTCCATGTTGGTGTGAACGACCTGAGAAGTACTTCCCTGGACTACATGAAAAGAGACATAGAAGAGCTCTCCGATCTTGTAGCCCGGGCAGGTATGACCCTAGCCCTGAGTAGCATCCTGCCACAGTACAAGGAGAAAATGATTGACTTCAACAATTGGCTAAGCTTCTGGTGTCATTCTAATGGGATCCAGTATCTGTCTGCCTGGGACAACATTGTTGACAGACCACAATGCTTTGCCAGAGATGGCCTGCACCTGTCGGCCCTGGGATTCTGGATGCTGGCTAAGGGTCTTGCTGCCCCTATAGTGCCTTTTTTAGGCAAGGTTCAAATGACAAGTTCACCACTGTAACAGGAATAGGCAAGCAAAAACTGAGGGTAATGCTACTCCATGCTAAAAGTCTAAATCTCAAAATGCACTCACTCAAGGCACTCCTTAAAATGGAGAACATCGATATCTGTGCAGTGACTGAGACCTGGTTCAAGGCTGTAGAGAGCACCCGTGCATTACCAGGCTATAACTCATACCACACTTTTTGGCCATCTAACCTGGACCAGAACACCAAAGGCGGAGGTGTGTCCATATTCATTAAGGATATCCAAACCTCCAGGCTAGTTGCGCAGCGTAATGTATCCGTGGTTATCCAAGTGCAACTAACTCTGGGCAAAACTGCAATCCAAATTGTAGCTTGCTACAGATTCCCCCACCATGCCTCAGGATTCCCACTCCTCTTTTCTTGATATACTGAAAAATGTTTGGGTTCAACCAAACATCTTAATAATGAGAGATTTCAGCTACCCCACCATTAACTAGGAAAACTACTAATGTACCAACTCCTTTGTTCAATGCTTTCTGGAATTCATAAATTCCAATGTCCTGGATCAACTTATCCACACCCCCACCAGGGGTGACAATATCCTAGACCTAGTCATTACCAACATGAGTGACTGGTGTTCCACACCTGAAGTCAGTTCCTCGTTGGTCAGATCTAACCATAAGCTAATCTCCCTGATGTCCGCATTCCGCCCCCACCCACCATTAAGGAAACCATGGTAAAAAAATTTCTCCAAAGCCAACTTCATGCTTCTTAAGACAGAAGTTGCAAACTTCATGACACCCATGCAGATGGACAATACAGTTACGACGGAATCCTACATAAATGCACAATATAAGCACTTACAGGAGTGATTGGATCGTGCTATCCCAAACAGAACCAAGGCACTATCTTCCAGAAAAAGGAAGCCAATCTGGTGGTCCCCTGCCATAAACAAATTCTGCAACAGAAGGAAGAAACTGTTGCAAAAGAGAGAAAAATCTCATGAGTGGAGGAGCTCCCTGGTCAGCCTCAGTAAGAAGTGGAGATCCCTTATAAGGTCCTCCAAAGCTAGCTACGAAAATAAAATCACCACTGATTCTAAGGGCAACCAGAAAGCATTCTATAGCTATGTTAAGAATCTCAGTGGCAACACCCAGATCTGCTCTGAGTTACAGCACAACGGCACAAAAATTACAGAAACAATTGATATTGCCAACCTCCTGGCAGATAGGTTCCGTGGAAACTTTACCCCCCGTCTCATCCCCTAAAGGGCCCATATCTATACAGGAAGAATGCAGAGTCCCTGTAATCACATCTATGCAAGTAAAAGCTGCACTCTCTAAACCCAAAAATACAGTATCCATGGGACCAGACAACATCCCAGGCTGCGTTTTACACGAACTTCAGAATGAACTGGCTCCCCACCTAAGCACCATGTTCAATCATAGTCTCACGTCAGGCTTTGTGCCCACTGAATGGCACATAGCAACAATTATCTCACCCCACAAAAGGGGATCCACCACTCATCCTGGGAACTATCGTCCTATTAGCCTGACGAGCCTGGTCTGCAAGGCCATGGAACATATCATCATGGATCTCATAAACAAAGACATTAGTAACCTCCAAACTCTGGACCCCCCACCTGGTTCGGGTTTGTGAAAGGCAGATCATGCCTTCTGAACCTGATCGACGACTTTGAGGCAGTCACCAAAGCCATAGATGAGGGTAAGGTGGTCACACAGCCTATCTTGACTTCGCCAAAGCTTTCAACATCATCCCCCATTCTGGAATTACAGCTAAACTCACTAAACTAGGTATAAATCTCTGTCACAAGATGGGTTGCCAACTGCCTCACTGACAGAACCCACACTGTAAAAGTTGCAGACTCCAAATCTGGCTTCAAACCAGTGACAAGTGGAGTACCACAGGGTTCAGTCCTGGGACCTCTCCTGTTTGGTATCTACTTCTCTGAAGTACAGGCTAACAACAAAGGCCTCTGGCTTACGAAGTTCGCAGATGACCGCAAACTAGGAGCCATAGTTGAGTCCCCAAATGAAGTGGACATCCTACAGAAGGGCCTCATTGAGACAGATGCCTGGTGTCAGAGGCATGGCTTCAAGCTCAATGCCAAAAAGTGCATTGTCTGACTCCTTCCAGCTTTTCTATTGTAATAGTTTGCACGTGTTTCTTTCCTGCGTGACCCCCACCACCACCTGGGATTAACTGCATAAAGCAGTTTCTACCTTCTCCACTGAAGCTGGCTATCTTAACTAAGTAAAACCTCTGGGAAGTAAGAACCTGCCTCCCCCAGCTTTTCTATTATAATAGGTGAATTACAATTAAGTTTTTGTAAACTGTTGATGCTTAAAGGTGTATGCACAGCAGCAGTGAAGGGATCCAGCCAATTGCCACTAGATTGAGCTGTAATACATTGAATCAGCCTTACACGCACACAGTGTTCCAGTCCCAAGCATTTACTTTTTAATTTGGTAAAGTTTTGCTTCTACTTTCGTTATAGTTTCTATACTAATCACAACTCTCTCCATAACTACCAAACAACCCTGTTTGTGTGCTTTTAGTGATAATTATTTAAAATATTCTACAGCTACTCAGATCAGTCTTTGTTAGATACTGATATTTTTAAGCTTATTCCTCACCTTACACTGATGGTTTTCAGCCCTTCTCCCTGTGGGGGAGGGAACCGTAAGTTCCTGGTTAATCCTGTCCTGGCTGCTCTGTACTCCATTTTCCTTATCTGCTACTCCCACCCCCTGATTATCTTCATTAGTCAGCCCCCTGCTAGGGTGTCATCTTTAATCAAACTCTATTACCTAACTCGCATTAATTTCCTCCTGTAGCTGTTTTACCTTCCCTACCCCTCTGTTCATTGTGCTTGCACAGCAAGTAAGTTGAGCAGTATCACATGTATACTACAGCTACTTTGCATTAGTGTCCTCTTATTACTGTTAGCTGCTGATGTATTTGGTTATTACTGTTAACTACTAAGTTATTTGATGGTGCTGAGCTCTAACTCCTGTTCAGAACTTCTACATGTTTTGAGGGTAGCTAATGTTCTAACTTACAAACTGCTTGTTTTTTTATCTTGTTTTATGAAGGTAGAGCTTTAGTTGAATTTCTGCCATGCATCCTGCTGTTTTGCAGAGGTTATTCATGTTCTGATTGCATTTGTAAGCATTCCTATGACATGCTGCTGTACTTAGAAGACTTACAGGCTGGACTTTACAATTGCTTTTATAGAAGGCTAAGTGAATGCATTTCATGTTACTGTTAGTTCATACTGAATAACATAACTCTAGAATTATTGTCCTAAAACAGCTATACTTTACTTTGTGGATTATAGCCTGTGTGTATTCACTGCTGAATTATACAGATGTTATCACGGGACATAGAAGCTGTATGTTACTGCTGTTAGTCTGTGGTTTTACAGAGCTGATACTGTATGCAATATATTCCATTTTATTTATGTATGCAATACAATTAATTTTGCTCTCCATCTCTATTCCTTGCATGCTCTCCACTTCACATTCTTGTAACCTTTGCACTAATTATGCCGTATTTACCTTTATTTTTCAGTTTGCACGGGTTTATTTCGTGCATGACCCCCCACCTGGGATTTACTGCATAAGGCAATTTCTACCTTATCCACTGAAGCTGGCTATCTTAACTAAGTAAAACCTCTGGGAAGCAAGACCCCAACTCCCTCCAGCTTTTCTATTGTAATAGGTGAATTAAAATTTAGTTTTTGTAAACTGTTGAGGTTTAAAGGTGTCTGCACAACAATAGTGAAGGGATCCAGCCAATTGCCACTAGATTGGGCTATAATATCTTGAATCAACCTTACAGTCACACAGTGTTCCAGTCCCAAGCATTTACATTTTAATTTGGTAAGGTTTTGCTTCTAGGCTGTCCCTACAGTAATTTGTCTCCCTCCATATTGACTAAATTTGCTAGTTTACCCCTAGGATCCTATTAAAATTAGCCTGAAAATTGGTGTAAAAATAAAAACAATGAAACAAATTAAAGTACAACCAAAAACGTTGCTTACGTACAATCATACAAACCAAAAGAACCACAAACACCTCACTCTGTTACACAGTTATGAAAAAGAAAAAACCTCCGTCAAATTGCCCATATAAGGGGGCTATCCTCCACTCTTGAATATTCCACCAGGCATTAATGAGAAATAATAACAGGCTCCAAGTTCCTTCTATATTCAAAGTATGAACCCTTATTGGTTAGCTGATAAAAATTCTTCATGAATGAATATCATACTCAAAATTGATAAATACTTTTCCTATTATACATAAAAACTATTATCTAACCACATAGAATTAATGCAAATTCAATCATGAACAGAATCAGCTATATGCATATATTGTTTATAAATACAATTGTAAATATAGATATACATATAAATATAAATATAAATATAAATATAAACAAATGTAAAAAAAAAAAAGTGCTAAAAATATATATATATAAATAATACCATGGTGTAAATGCATCAAAAGTTCACTAACCATTTTAATCCCAGCCTGTGTATATGTTATATTGTTCTTGTTTAAAAACTCATATAATAAATAAAAATTAAATACAATGTATAATTATCAAATTGTATTTTAAATTAAAATATAAAAAATATATTTATAAAATATATTTATAATATTTATATAATATATATATAATGTGTATAAAAATGTTATTTTGTTATATTTTATTTACTATTTGGGATTGTTTTTAACTATTTTTGGTTATTTGCCAAAAGTTTTTTTAAGTTTGATGGTCAGATAGAGATCCAAAATTTAAAATTGGCTTTTACACAAACATTTTGTGTGTCTAATAGGCATTGTTCTCATTTCTCCTGGAAATGTTCAGTCTTGCCCACATAGTATAATCCACAGGCCACACAGTAGGCAGATATACCACCCCTTAGTATTGCATGTAAAATATCCTTTAACACTGAGCTTACTTTCACAACTTTAAGAGTTATTTCTTTTCTCAAATAAATGAATATTGCCCACACCACATCTCTGACAAATTTTTCTTTTCAAATAGTTTTTTAAATTTAAATTTTTTATATAATATAAATCTTAATGTTGAAAAAAGAAACAGATAAGCTATTGGACATAAAAAAAAAAATATTCCAAATTTCATGTATTCCTTTTGTATCCATTCATTCTTTATAATAAAAAAAAAAAATCAAATAGGAATTCAATATTTATATTTATTTTTATTTATATTTTATTATTTGATCACATGTCACCATCACCTTTAATAATTCTTAATTAATTCTACTGGGTAACCTCGTAAGAAGAGAAGCTTTTGTATTTTGTCCATTTCACACCTACTTTCTTGTCATGTCACTGGTCATCCTAGATTTGCCACCATTTGCCCCTTGATAATATTCCCTTTTCAAAGGTGATCATGTACATATGTGTTTGAAAACAACTTTCCTATATACCCTTGATTGGTAAATCTTATCTACTCTGTTCTAATTATAGTTTACACAATCAGTAGTTGGCATATTCTATATTGTATTGGCGTACGTAACCTCCAAAGTTTGTAGTCTCATGTATTGTATTTTATAAATTCCTCAATCAATGATGTATCAATAGCCATATAATATAAAATATCATCCTTTATATATCCCCAAAATTTAGATTTAAAAAAATTCACTTTCCCCAGTAGGCATTTATATAATTATTATTAGATTGGATTGCAGGCCCTGCCCCCCCCCAACCTCCCCATATATATGATATAATATATAAAAGAAAAAATAAAAAAACTCTTCAAAAAACTACTCTAATAATACTGATACCAAATCGGTGTTATTTGTTAATTAAAATTAACTTTTCAATTAACTTTTCCCATTTAAGTTTAAGTCCATTACTATGGGATCTTACTAAATCTCTGTAAATAAACATCTATAGTCATTTTCAATCATTTTCATCATAGGAATAACATTAAATTTCAAAAAAAATCCCATGAATCAACAATATATAATGGGGTGGTGTTTATTGTCCACAAAAATTGTGTTGTTGTTGTTTGAAAAATTGCCAATGTTTGAGCACTACAAGGTAAACAATAGGCCTTAGTGGGATTACAGGTTTGGGTACCTCAAAAATTATATAAGTCCAGGTCTATAACACTTGCATCAGATTGTCCTCCAGATAGTAGTCAATTTTACTATACCAGATATATTCATTTCATTTCCTTTTTGCTATCTGATATCTATTTGACTGGCTCAAAAAATTTCAACCATCCATATTAATTCCCAATGGTCCAGCTTCATGATTCTAATTCTCATTGTCCTCCCTGTTTTTTTTTAACTTTAACCTCATCATCCCTAACCATGTTGGAAATACAATTTCAAAATTAGATTAGGTTTAACTTCCTCGTAAATAAATTTATGTCTAAATATTATATTCTCAATTTTGGGTTTCCTGTAGTATAAATGAAAATCTAAATATTAAAATTGTCGCTTGTACAAACTTTACATATGTTAATTTAGTTCATTTTCAACCATGTTATCTATTAGGCTGTCACCAGCCTCCATCCATATCATCTATTTATTTGCTAAAAAGCCTAAGGTTATATCCACAATATCCACAATATATCTTCACCACTATATTCACAATCAAACTTTCATTTATGCAGAGAGGCCATTAATTCATTAAATACAATGGGTTCTGTGGTTTTAGTTTCCACATATCAAAGGGTCATCCTGGTTAATTCCATCATTATCACCCATATTGTTTACACTCTTACTCATTTAATATTCCTGTATGGTCTTGTTGAATTATTCTTAAATGGCCTAGATGGTTACTCATATCCCTGTTATTAAGCCTGAGGCCTTTCGCACTATTTTTACACACATTAACATAATCTGGTTCACTTGTGTTCTCCCCTCCTAATGCTCACGTATCAGCGAACAAGTTGGCTCAACAAGGTAGTTTCATCTACCACAAACACCTCACTCTGTTACACAGTTATGAAAAAAAGAAAACCTCCGTCGTCGTACCATACTATCCACCAGTCACTTGAATACTCAACATTCCATTCCACCAGGCAAAATAACGACAGGTAGTTCCTTCGTTTTATAACACAAAACTCACAAAAACCACAAACTGACTTAAAATACTGGTGATTGAGCTATTCAAAGTATGAACCCTTATTGGTTTAGCTGATAAATTCACAATTAAATAATATCATACTCCCAAATGTAAAACCTTCTCTCCTGTGTTGTTATTTTGGTCATGATAAATACTTTTCCTATTATACATAAAAACTGTTATCTAACCATACATAGAATTAATGCTGTTGTAAAATGCCATATATACACAGATTGTGAGCCACTTGTGAATGGAAGGGACTCCATAACATCAGCATGTGCCAAACACTTAGACTATGAACTTAAGAAAAGTGTTAAAAAAACGAGAGTCAGATTTAGAATTCATGAATGGAATTGAGTATGGCCAGAAAGACACAATGGTAACTATTGATGTGTGCGATTTGTACACATCATTCCTCAACTAATAGGACTAGAGAGGGTAAATGAGATGTTACTGGAACAGGGAATTTCCCATGAGAAAATCAACCTTATTATGGAATTGTTAAGTTAGTTCTCAGTAATAATTTTTTTCTTAAAACAGAAAGTAGTATTTGCAGAAAAGAGGGATTGCCATGGGGTCCCCTTGTGGGGGGAGCATATGCAAACATAGTCATGGCTCATTGGGAGAGACATTATATTTTTAACACCAAGTATAATAATTACATTAGAACATATTATAGGTTCCAGGATATCAGTTTGATATGGAAAGGTTCGGAAGAGTCCCTTGAAGAATTTAAGGTATATTGACAGCACAACTAGTTTTTTGCACTTTACTTGAATATCATTTAGTCAAAGATGAGGTTATTGAGAGATGTATAGCCACAATACATAGAAAGGAAACATATTCCAACTCTTTCCTACATTATAGCAACTCACACCCAGAACATCAAAAGAGATCTGTTGTTAAAGGACAGTTGGTGAGAGCTTCTTGTATGGTGACCAGGCCAGAAGATTTCACAGAGGAATGTGGCACCTTATGCTCAGTGTTTTTGAAGGGAGCATATCCAAGCAATTTGATTGATGAGCTAGTGCAGGAGGTTAAGAGGAAAAGAGGAAGGGGCTACTTTAGACCCATCCTTAATACTAGGAACAGGATGGGTAGAATTAGAAGCCAGGATACCAACATGAATGTGAATATGTCATTAGGGGATGATTTCCCTGTTTTAGAGGGTCAACCAGCACAGGAGTTGCACGTAGCTAATAGCCAGGATTTTTCTAAAGCCCTGATTATCACTTACAAAGAAGATTGTAGAAGTTTGAAATGGATATTTGAGAGAAACTTGGCAATTTTGTTAGAAGACCCTTATGTTAGGAACTGTGTAGGTGAAAGCCTACTATAGTGTACCGGAAGGGAATGACCTTCAAGGACTTATTAAGGTATACAGGGCAAGAAAATTTCAATAGCATGCATGGGTGCGACTAAATGTGGAGCATGCCCTTGGTGCCACAAAGTAAAGATAGGAGACCGGTTTACTGTAAGAAATAAAACATATCAAATAAAGGGGAAATATAATTGTCAATCAAAAGCAGTGGTATGTATTGCTGTCTGTGATGCATGCTCAGTATTCTACATTGGCAAAACAGAAAAGTGGTTTTGCCAGAGAATTTGAGCATGAATATGCTATTAGAAATAATAATTTAAGCAACGCCTTGGCTAAACATATTAGTGACCCAAGTAGGACATCAGTTTAAGTTTATGGTCATTGATGAAGTTTTTATTGATGACAAGAAGGCATGGGGTGTTTACTTAGAGTTAAAAGAGTTGAAATGGCAAGTGCGTTTGCAAGCTGACAGCTGGCCAGGTATCAATGATCATAGTTCCGTTACCCCAGTTCTAAAGTTAAAGGCATTGGAGAGGAAGAAAATAGTTTAAAGCCAATAAATTTTGCTTATTTTCTTTAACACAATTCTGTATAAAGTGCTATGTCTTTGAGAAACAGTAATAACATTACTATATGTAACAATGACACTGTAACTTAAAAACAGGACCTTGTGGTGTTGAAGTAATCAGGAGCATAACCAATCAAATGCAAGTAGGAAGTACTTAGAGGAAATGTGTTCAGTACTATGTCTGATGATGTTTAACACTGTTTTAAATGAAATCGCTCATGTTTTATTGTTTTTACACCATTAAAGTGTTCGAATGTTAAAATTTTGCGTTTTTTTATTGGAGACTTTGACAACAGTTGTTGTGGGTCCAGGCACCATCTTTTTGTTTGGTGTATTTGGTTTGTTTTTGTGGATTTTGGTGTTTCATGTGTTACGCTACCTGAATGGATTACAGGTGATATTTCTATTATTTATTCATTAAAAGATTTGCAGTTGCCTCTTACTCCAGAAGCCCACTCTGCCAGATCAGTGGCTATTTCACCTGCTTTCTCCATGAGAATTTCGTTTCATAGTGAAAATAAGAGTCAATATAGTTGTTGGTCAGTATTTATCTTCCTTTCTGAATTGTCAATTATGTTTAATTTTTTTATGGGACCAACAGTACAGAAAATCTGACCATCTGTTTGTTTCTCTTTCCTTCTAACCACTTGGGTTAAGCAGTCCCATATATAATCCTGATCAATTAAACTACTGACTATATTTTTACTGATTCATTTACAGAGTGGTTTAGAATTACCTTATTATGCTAGAGTCATTCTGTCAATTTTGACTTCCTTATTAACCCTCCTACCATAGTTTTTCATTTGATATCTCTCGTACAGTAACTTGTTTGTATACTCGTACAATTGTGACGCATTGCAAACTGGCCATTGTCTCCAGAAACGGAACTTCTTTTGGTTTGCTGGTGCTCTGGCATATAGATGTTCTTTGTGTTTCACTGTTGCAGTCATCACTTTTCGGTTATCTGCCTGCAGGTAGCCCTCAGTTGGCCTGAATACAAGAGTCTTGGGATTTCTGCATCAGACGCTGTCGCTTCTTCCATGACATCAGGTCGTCAGGAGTATAAAATATGCAGCCGACACCATTACATCAGCTTTTCTTGCCGTGCAGTGTCCGAAGCAGAAGCAGTTCGCAAGTGCTGGTCGGCTGCCTCCTGAAATTTTCGTTTTTCGAGTTTCAGACCTGAAGTCTTTCATAAAAGATAAGTACCCCGTTGGGGATCCTTTTTTCTTGCTTTAACCAATGTCAGAAAAAGTTAATAATTGTCTTGTCTGTGGAAAGCAAATACCTCTCAGAGAATGTTCATCTTGTTACCCTGCTGCAGTCATCACACTTGGGTTATCCTGTCGTCAGGCGGTCCCGCAGTCGGCAGGAATTCCAAAGACTTGGTCCGGCGTCGGTTGCTATCGCCTCTTCCCTGACAGTACGCCAAGGGTATATATAATGCAATTGACGCCATTTTCTTCAGTCTTTCTTGCCGCGCGGTGCCCGAAGCAGAAGCAGTTCGCAAGTGCCAGTCGGTCGACTCCTGAGATTTTCAAATCGAATTTCAGACCGAAGTCTTCAATAAAGCTAAGTACCCCATTGGGGAACCTTTTCTTGCCTCAGTCCGATGTCAGAAAAAGTTAACAATTGCATTTCTTGTGGGAAGCAAATACCTCATAAGGACTTTCATTCTTATTGTATTCCTTGCCTAGGCCCAGACCACAAAATCACAGGTTGTCGGTTTTGTGCTAGGTTTAACAAACTAACTATAAAATGTCGGTTTGATTTCGCCCGACATTATTTTGGTAGGAAATTTAATTATACCATACTGTCGGAGCAAAAGACGACCGGAATGCACAAAAAATGCAGGGATAAGGACAGACAGCCCAGGCCTAAGCCAGATTCTGAGGCCTCGGCTGATCCGGTCTCCGGTCCTCAGTGAGGCTCCGACACAGCCCCTGACTACCACAGATCTGGAACCCGAGATCGCTATGGAAATTTTGACGGAATGCACCAGGCCGACGCAGCATTTTACTTCAGGCCTTCCGACGACTTTGCTTCAAAAGACGTCGGTGCTACAGAAACGCCATCGGTTTCTGAAGGCGTTTTCAGACCGACTCTCACCATTAAAACGTTTTCTAAGTTGAAGACTCCTCTTAAATCTAAAAGGACTGCACTTCAGTCTCCTGTTCAAGGCCCTATGCCTAAGAAACAGATGCTCAAAATGGCTGAAGATTTGATTTCTTTAATCAGGGGTTCACAGCCCCCTCCTGACAAAAGGCCTAGACAAGAGGAAGATTATGCTTCCTCTGAGCAGATGTCCATTTCTTCGGACTCCTCTGAGGACCAAGACTATTCCTTCTCTCCTTATGAAGATTCTGATGCTGAGGACTCTATTCCCTCAGCTTCTCCTCCTGAAGACTACTCCTTTGGGGAAACTTTACACACTATGAGGGAACATTTTCACTGGGAAGGTCAGGACTACTCTGATTCAAAGAAAAGGCTCAGAGAGTTTCTTTTACTCCCCCAACACAGACCACTTGCCATCCCACCAGTTTTGGACATTGTGGATGATGTCTGTTTAGAATCCAGTTTCAACCCAGACTCTCTACCTCCTGCTCCGGCTAAGCCTGACGGATACTACAGAGTGCCTGATTCCCACAAATTTCTTTACAAAAGCCCAGTAGCTGACCCAGAGTCTATCTCCAAGGGTCCCAAGGGGGCTAAGGCTTCTATGGCTAAAAACCCAGTACCTTCTGAGAGGGATTCCAGAGCACTAGACAGGTGGGGGAAAAGGTTTACACCTCAGCCACACTAGCTATGAGGGCACTGAATTGTCAATTTCATATGCTTAAGTATCAGCAATTTCTAATCTCTCAGTTAAAGCAAAGAATAACCACTCTCCCTCTTTCTGAATTGAAAGAAGTACAGGATCTGTTGCACGCCACTGAGCAGGTGGGCAAACATACCTTACAATGTGGGTTTGATTCTTTGGAGGCCACCTGCAGAGCAACTGTCACTGGGTCTGTTATACGTAGGCATGCTTGGTTAAAGGAACAAACTCTGCCTGATCATGTTAAAGCAAAATTACTAGATGCTCCCTTACAGCAGGATGTTCTTTTTGGAGTTAAAGCAGAAGAAGTTTTAAAGAAAATGGAAGATAAGGCAAAATCTATGCAGACAGTCAAAGATTTCCTACAAGTACAACCCCCTCGCTTCAGCAGAAACTGGCCAACAATAAATTGGTCCTTTCCAGCCACTGACAGACCGCAGAGGGGTAAATACAGACGCCCAAGGAGCAGAGGACAACCACAAGCCCAGTATAAACCTCGCCAATGGGGCACTACAACACAGAAGGGAGGAGAAGACAGGTCTCAATCCATCAGAAGGCAAACTCAATGACTTGCACCTCATCTGGCCAAGCAATACTCTCTTGGCAGCCCCCTTGGGGGGAAAACTCGCACTTTTTGCAGACAACTGGCACATTGTCACAAAGGACAAATGGGTCCTAGACATAATTTCACGAGGATACAGATTCCACTTTCACACCTTGCCAATGAAAAGAGGAATGCCAAACCTGCCACAAAATCAATGGGCAGAGGCACAAATTACAGCTCTCATGGACATGAGAGCCATTCAGCTGGTACCTACTCTAGAGCAAGGGCAAGGATTTTATTCAAGACTCTTTCTAGTGCCCAGAAAGGACAATGCCTGGAGACCAATTCTGGACCTTTTAATTCTAAACACTTACTTACAAGTACCCAAATTCAAGATGCTAACACTACAGCAGCTACTTCCCATGTTGGGCAAGGAAGCTTGGCTAGTAACGTTGGACCTCAAGGAGGCATACCTGCATGTCCCTATCGGACAAATTTGCAGAAGATACCTCCGTTTCATTGCAGGTTCAACCCATTACCAATTCTCTGCACTGCCCTTTGGCTTATCTACTGCACCCAGAGTTTTCACAAAATGCCTGGCACCAGTAATTGCATACTGCAGATAGAGGAATTCAAATATATCCATACCTGGACGACTGCCTCATCCAAGCAGAAAGCAAAGACATTCTCTTACATCATCTGGCCTTTGTAAAGCATCTACTAAACTGCCTGGGGTACACAGTAAACGAAAAGAAGTCAAAACTAGTACCCTCACAAAAAATTACATTCCGGGGTGCCAGCTTGAATACAACGGCCCAGAAGGCTTATCTTACGCTAGACAAGCAACTACAACTGACTCAATATTTCAAGACAATGGCAACAAAGACCCAATTAACTGCAAGAAAAATTCTGCAGGCTTTGGGCTTCATGGCATCTTGCATACTAAAAATACCATTTGCAAAGCTGCATATGAGGAAATTACAGTGGTACCTAAAAAGCGTATGGTCTCAACACAGCCACAGGTTGGACGCAATGATACCTCTCATTCCCTGCCTACAACAGGAATTTCTATGGTGGTCATAGGCATGTCACCTCAACAAGGGTCAGCCTTTCACCTTGCCCCCAGCCAGGCAAACTATCACAACAGATGCTTCAGACTACGCCTGGGGGGCACACATGGCAGGACAATGCATTCAAGGCCTATGGACTGCAGATCAGAGAAATCTGCACATAAATCAAAAAGAGATGCTAGCTGTACAGAAAGCTCTGACAGCCTTCAAGGATCTATTGCATCCAGGACAACTTGCAATAAAGTCGGACAACACCACAGTAATGTGGTACATAAACAAACAAGGTGGTACACATTCTACCCTCTATGCAGGCAAGCAATGATCTTATGGAACACAGCTCTGGCCTACCAAGTCCAGTTACAAGCTCATTTCCTGCCAGGACAGAAGAACACATTGGCAGACGACCTCAGCAGAAACATCAAAGATCCCCATGAGTGGAAACTAGATCCACAAATATTTGCAATGATAAACTCAGAAATGGGGCCTTCCAAACATAGACCTGTTTGCCAGTCCTCAAAACTACCAACTGACAAAATTTTGTACAAGGACATTTCACCATCAAGCTTGGAAAGTGGACGCTCTCTCTTTCAGTTGAAAAAACCTGACCGCATATGCCTTCCCTCCATTACCTCTCCTCACAAAGGTTCTTTTGAAGATCAAAAAGGAGAGACCACGACTGATTCTCATAGCCCCAGACTGGCCACGCCAGCACTGGTACCTGCTATTGAAAAATATGGCCCACAGCCCACCATGGATATTGCCTCAAATAGCCCATTTGCTCACACAGCAAAACAAACAGATTCTTCACAGCCAGCTCAAAACTTTAAATCTGGCTGCATGGCAAATCAACTAAACATCCAACCAGCTCCTCTTTCACAAGCAGTTCTGGATGTTATTGTGGAAGCCAGGAGGCCAAGTACCAGGAAGGCTTATTCGGACAAATGGAAAAGGTTTTGTACCTGGAACCAAGCTAAAGGCCAAGACACAATTCAGCCTCACATTCTACAGTATTTAGCTGAGATGTTGCACAAAGGACTTTCCTTTTCCTCAGTTAAAATCCATGCTTCAGCTATTTCAGCTCACTACAACACGGATCCACCTTTATTTTCACATCCTCTTCTAAGGCAGTTCCTCAGAGGGGTAAAAAACATTAGACCACCCAGGAGAGCTTCTACACCAACATGGGACCTCAACTTTGTTCTGGAAAAACTAACGCTACCTCCCTTTGAACCAGCTTTCTCTGCAGATCTTCAGTTCCTATCATGGAAGACTGCCCTGCTCCTAGCAATAACTTCAGCTAGGAGAGTCTCAGAGCTACAGGCACTAATGGCAGTGGAACCTTTCCTCATTTTTCATCAAGACAGAGTTTCTCTACGAACTAATCCTTCCATTATGCCTAAGGTGGTTTCCAGTGTAGCTTTAAATCAAACCATCCACTTACCCACCTTCTTCCCCAATCCACAGAACAAAGGTGAGAGACTCCTGCATTCCTTGGATATTAACAGGCAGCTTCGTTACTACTTGGACAAAACTAAGGCTTTCAGAAAAACTGACCAGCTCTTTGTATCCTATGTTACAGCTTCTCAAGGGAAGGCTATATCTAAGCAAACCATTTCTAAATGGATAGGTCATTGCATACGTTTCTGCTATACCCATCATGGGAAACCAGTTCCTGCTACCATTAGATCCCACTCTATCAGGGCAAAGCTACCTCTACAGCCTTTCTCAGGGGGGTTCCAACCAAGGAAATTTTAGAAGCTGCAACTTGGAGTTCAGTACACACCTTTACCAAACACTATCACTTACCTCTTTAAGTGCAGGGCGGGCTTCGCCACTGCAGTTCTGCAGGGCCTTATTGCCTCCACTAACTGTCTATGATACCTCCCCCTCTACCTTAGCTTTAGGATTCAACCCAAGTGTGATGACTGCAGCAGGGTAACACGAACATAGTACAGTTTTGTACCTACCATAAATGTAGATGTTCAAGTGTTCACCCTGCGTCAGTCCAGGTTACCCTCCCTCCATCCCCTCTGATCTACTGGCAAAATCTCTTCTATGCCTTCCTGATATATTTGCTTATAGCTGAAGGGATTAATTCACTCCATTTGGTACTAATTCTGACCACCTTTTTGGGGGCACCTGACATCTGGGGCAAGAAAAACTGAAGAAAATGGCGTTGGTTGCATTATATATACACCTGGCGCACTGACGTCAGGGAAGAGGCGACAGCAACTGGCGCCAGACCAAGACTTTGGAATTCCGGCCGACTGCGGGACCACCTGACGACAGGATAACCCAAGTGTGATGACTGCAGCAGGGTAAACACTCGAACATCTACATTTATGGTAGGTACAAAACTGTACTTTTTCATTCTTACTGCGTCACCTGTTTAGGCCCAGACCACAACGTCCCTCTGTCGGTTTTGTGCTTTAACGCCCGAAATATTAGTCTTCGGGCTATCTTTGTCACTAAATTCTTTCGCTCTCGTTCGCCGTATTCCAGAATGGCTTTGATAAGCCATCCGACTACCAATCTTCCGAAAAAGCATATGGATAAAGACAGACACAGACCACATAGGTCAAAAACTGCCAACGATGCTTCCGTTAAGCTAGTCACCAGTCCGCCGGTACTCAGTGAGGTGCCTTCGCAGCCCCTGATACCCGCTTCTACAGATTTGCAGGCCTCTGTTGAGACCCATTCAGAGTCCGGTATGCCATGAGATGCTTCTTCGACTATGGAACCTGTGGATGTCTCTACCTTGGATGGGTCCGTAGCCGCTGTGCAGGCACTGGCTTCTGAGGGTGTATTCCGAACTACCAATGTTCATATTAAACTTACAACTTAGTTTTTGGCTAAATCTACCGAGTTTCTCAGGTCCAGAGTTCGCACTACGCCTAGAAAACCGACGTCCAAAGCACATGCTCAAGCTCCCATGCCACAAAAACAAATACTTAGAATGGCTGAAGACCTTATTACTCTAGTTAGGGGGAAGCCAACCTTCCCCTGCTAAAAGAGAAATAATTGAATTTCCTTTTGATTCTACAGATCAGGAGTCCGATGACTCTGACCCTTACCAGGGCATACCCTTATCTATGAGGATTCAGATGCGGAGGATTCCATTCCCTCTGCCTCCCCTCCAGGGGATTTTTCTTTTGGTGAAACCTTGCATACCTTGAGAGCATTTCCGCTGGGAATGCCAGGACTGTCCTCAGTCCAAAAAGAGACTCAGAGAATTTTTAGATTTGCCTCTGCACAGGCCTCTAGCTATACCTCCTGTCCTGGATATTGTAGTTGATGTCTTCATGGAAACCAGTCTTACTCCCGACACTTTACCACCAGCCCCTAGGAAATCTGACAGGTACTACAGAGAGTACCTGACTCACAAATTTCTCTTTAAGACTCCTACTGTGGATCCAGAGACCATTTCCGAGGGACCTAAAGGCATTAAGGCTACTACAGACAAAAACCCTACCCATTCAGACAGGGATTCTAGAGCTTAGAAAGGGTAAGAAGGTAAATACCTCTACAACTCTTGCCATCAAGGCTTTGAATTGCCAGTTTCACATGTTGAAGTACCAGCAACAGATTATGGAACTAATTAAACAAAAAAATGATGTTACTTCCAGATTGTGCAGAAAATAAAGATTTACAAGAGTTAATGCATTCTGCAAACCAAGTTAGTAAATATACCTTGCAGTGTGGGTTTGATGCCTTAGAAGCATCTTGCAGGACTGCTGTCTCTGGGTCTGTACTGAGAAGGCATGCTTGGCTGAAGGAGCAAATCTTGCCAGACCATGTCAAAGGAAAATTACTAGATGCTCCATTAAATCAGGATCGTTTGTTTGGCACAAAAGCAGAAGTAGTTCTTAAAAAGATGGAGGAAAAAGCTAAATCTGTGCAAACTGTCAAAGATTTCTTACAGGTGCAGCCACCTAGATTCAGTAGGCACTGCCCTTCTAAAAACTGGTCCTTTCCAGTCCCTCCCAGGCCTTCTCAGCCCAAACCCTGGGGAAACAGACCACCAAGACTACAGTCTCTAGGTATGCAGAGATCTAAACAATGGAGTGCTCCCACTTCTAAATCAGGGAGTGATAAGCCACCCCCTTATGGAAAAAGTTCACAATTACTTTTCTGTCATCCTTCCCAGCCGTGCCCAAGTACTTGCACCCCTAGGAGGAAGACTCACCCTTCATGCAAAAAAATGGATGTCCATTACTCAGGACAGATGGGTTCTAAACATTTTACCCCAGGGATACAGATGCTACTTCCACTTGCTCCCAACCCCAAGCGGGTTGCCAGACCTTCCTCCATACCAGTGGTTAGAGGCTCAAAAGCAGGTGCTTTCCCTTCTCAGTATCAGGGCTATTCAACCTGTTCCAGTAGAACAAAGGGGACAGGGTTTTTACTCCAGGCTGTTCCTGGTGCCCTATCCTGGGTCTGTCAGTTCTCAACACCTTTCTTGTGGTCCCAAAATTCAAAATGCTTACACTGCAACAGCTTCTTCCTGTGATAGCCAAGGATGCCTGGTTAGTCACTCTAGACTTAAAAGAAGCTTATCTGCACATGCCCATAAGGGAGTCTTGCAGGAAATATCAACAATTCAGGGCAGGCTCTATGCACTATCCGTTCCCTGCACGTTCCTTTGGTTTATCTACTGTGCCCAGAGTATTCACAAAGTGCATGGCTCCAGCCATTGCATACTGCAACCAGAGAAATATTCAAATGTATGCATATTTGGATGATTGCCTGATTCAGGCAGACAGTCAGGAATTGCTACTTCAGAACCTGGCATTTATAAAAAGACTCCTAACTTCACTGGGGTACACCATCAACTAAAAGAAATCACAACTGGTGCCCAGTCAAAAAATTGTATTCCTGGGAGCAAGCTTGAACACAGCTTCCCAGATGGCAGTCCTCACTCCAGAAAAACAGGTCTCTTTGACAAACTACTTTAAACTAATGGCCAGCAAAACCCAGCTATCTGCAAGGAAAATACTGCAAGCCCTAGGGTTCTTGGCCTCATGCATTCTGCTAATTCCATATGCAAGACTGCATATGAGGAAAGTTCAGTGGTACTTAAGTCTGTGGTGGCAACATTCTCAGGACCTGGAAACAGTGATTCCTATCATACCTTGTCTAAGGGCAGAGTTCCTTTGGTGGGCAGAGGCATGCAACCACAACAAAGGACTTCCTTTCACTGAACCCCTCGCCGCCCAAACCCTGACAACAGACACATCAAACTATGCATGGGGGGCTCATATGGCAGGCAAATGCATTCAAGGTAAATGAAGCCCAGGACAAATTCCCCTGCATATCAGTCAAAAAGATATGTTAGCTGTACAGAATCCTCTGACAGCCTTTCAAGTACCTTATCCTTCCAGGACAGCTCCTGATAAAGACAGGCACCACAGTTATGTGGTAAATAAGCAGGGGGGAACTCATTCCTACCCACTCTGCAGGTTAGCCATGGCTCTGTGGAACACAGCCTTGAGCAGCCAAGTGCACCTGCAAGTTCAATTCCTGCCAGGCAAAATTCACTGGCAGATGACTTAAGCAGAAATCTACTGGACCCACGAGTGGAAACTGGCACCCAACTCATTCAAACGTCTAATCCAGAGGTGGGGGACACCGGAGGTGGACCTCTGCCTCCTCCCAAAACCACTGATTGAGCAAATTTTGCACCAGGAATCCTCACAGCAGAGCCTGGAAGGTGGATGTCGTATCCTTAACCTGGGAAACCTCTCAATTTATGCCTTTCCTCCTCTGCCCCTCCTGTCAAAGGTGCTACTTAAGATCAAACAAGACAGGCCAAGGACAATCCTTATTGCCCCAAACTGGCCACGCCAGCACTGGTACCCACTCCTACGCATCTACATCAGACCTGTTCCCTGCTGTCTCAGCTGGAGGGACTGATTTTGCATCCACAGCTGCAAACCCTAAACCTTGCAGCCTGGCTTATCCCCTGAATACACCACCAGCAACCCTCAGCAAACAGGTGCTGGACATCATCCTTGAAGCCAGAAGGCCTAGCACTAGGAAATCCTATGCTGAAAAGTGGAATAGATATTGTTCTTGTAGTCAGTCTCAAGGAAAGGACACAGCTGTGCCCACCTTACCTGTAATCCTTCATTACCTAGCAGAGCTGCTCCACAGAGGCCTTATCCTTCTCATTAATTAAGATTCACGCCTCTGCCATCTCAGCTCATTATAATACTGAGCCACCTCTCTTTTCCCACCCTCTCATCAAACAGTTCCTGTGAGGAGTTAACAATTTAAGGCCCCCTAGGAGAGCTCCCACTCCGCCCTGGGACCTTAACTTTGTACTGGAGAAGCTCACACTTCCCCCTTTTGAACCTGCTGCTTCAGCAGAGTTAACATTCTTCTCTTGGAAAACACCCTTACTTCCAGCCATCACTTCAGCAAGAAGAGTTTCTGAGTTACAGGCACTAATACCTGTGGAACCCTTCATTATTTTCCATACTGACAGGGTTTCCTTCAGGACTAACCCATCATTTATGCCCAAGGGTGGTGTCCAGTGTGGCTTTAAACCAATCCACCCATTCGCCAACCTTTTTTCCCTAATCTTCAGAATAAAGCGGAAAGGATCCTGCACTCCTTGGAAGTGCACAGACGGCTCAGGTTCTACCTTGACAGGACTAAACCTTTTAGAAAATCTGACCAGCTGCTATTCAGCTTTGCTCCAGGGGCAGAGGGCAAGGCCATTTCAAAACAAACCATTTCCAAATGAATAGCAAACTGCATGCATTTCTGCTGCAAGCAACATGGAAAACCTACCTCACGGGATCAGAACTCTTTCCACTAAGGCTACCTCAACCTCTACAGCATTCCTCAGGGGAGTCCCTACCAGGGGCATCCTGGAAGCTGCAACCTGGAGTTCTGTACACACCTTCACCAAGCATTGCCACCTACCTATTTTTTTTCTAAATCCAGAGCTGGATTTGCTACAGCAGTCTTAAAAGGCCTGCTAGCCAGTCCTAACACTTCTTGACTGCCTCCACCCTTCCTCAGCTTTGGGAATTAACCCAAGTGTGATGACTGCAACAGTGAAACATGAAGAACATGGTACAGTTGTGTACACTTACCATAAATGTAGATGTTCGAGTGTATTCACTATTGTAGTCCTGGTTTCCCTCCCTCCAGCCCTCTGGCTTTCTCTATCCTTTCTACCTATCCTCTTTATGGTCATATTTATGGCAGGGGTATTTACTTTTTACTGGAGATGTTCCGCACCATTTAATAGCTTCCTGTTTTGGGGGCTCCTGACATTTGGGGCAAGAAAAACTGATGTAATGGCGTCGGTTGCCTATTTTTATACCCCTGACGACCTGATGTCAGTCCAGGAGCGACAGCAACCAACGCAGAAATACTAAGCCTCTGGTATTCGGGCTGACTGAGGGCTACCCCTGGTAGGATAACCCAAATGTGATGACTGCAACAGTGCCGAGCATCTACATTTATGGTAAGTGTACACAACTGTACTTCGTTCTCCTGCAGATGAAACTCTGGTTTTAGGAAGCAGGTCAGTTATGCCCCTCTGAGTGGCCTACTCCTAAAGTTCTTGCAGGCCGCATCAGATACCTGGTTAGGGTGGAGGTATGTTTGCTCTCACACACACCACCTACTCCAAAACTCAACAGAGATGTCCCTTCCTGATGTTGTATGAACCAGTGTGGTCGCTACAGGTGGGTGATGCACCCAGTCACTGCATAGTTTCACCACTGCCACAGTCCTACAGTCTCCCTCACAGTGAGGATGAACATCAGCTGTGCAGGCTCATCCTTTACCCACCCAGTCCCTCAGTTGCATGTGATACCAACTAAACACTGGTCTGCTTAACTGTAGTCAGGCTTCATCCCTCTCAGCCATGGGATCAGTAATTTTCAGCTTTAAACATGTATTCACTGTTTACATTATTCTCTGTTGAACCTGTTGCACTGTGGGACACTTCTTAGAGATGTCAAATCTTCATTCTTCTCAAATACATTAGGTAATATAGAGCAGCTGTTTTTGAATTTCTTATGTTAGCCTGAACTTCAGAATAATTACCCCGTCGTCATATGTAAACATAATTAACAAATTCAGTCTTTGCAGTCTGCTGAGGCAGCGTAGTTGTTGTGTGGAAACTCAAGGATGGCATGTACCCAGAGTGCATCCCCTGATCTCTAACTCAGGTGCATAAACCGTCATATAATACAACCAGAATTCCTTGTTGCACAGACATAAGTGCTAATGTTATCCCTATACAAGCAAAATGAGTAAGTATGCATTTCAGTTTTCACTATTAAAATTAACTCTCTGCATTATTTACTACATTTTGACAGAATTATCTTCAAACGTTTTGCACAACTGGACACATCAGTCTTTGTCATTTCCAGTCTTGAAGCAAATAAATATTAGCACTACATTTGTTTTTCTTTACATGATTTTCAGGTTATTCACCCATGTACCTAACAGTACTCATGTGGTTATCTCTTAGACAAATAATTCAAGCCCTATTAATTGTGGTCACTGCATTAGACCTCTAAATGTCTTATGTTATGTTATCAGTATATCACTAATAAATAGCTTATATTATTTTGTCAGTGTATCACCAGTGCATGACAAAATCCCTTTACCTTTAAGTTATCATTTCTGATTACCCACCTTATAGGCAGACTAATGTCTGCACTGTTGGCCTCTTTTTCCTTAATGGGAACTTCATGGCCTCCCTCAAACTACCAAAAGTTGTTAGTCTTTCATGGTGTTTGAAAACTGTTATTTACTGTGACAAAGTAAAGTCAACAACAACTAAGTCCATGTGTTAGTACGTCAGAGAAATTTCTACTTCCCATTTTTCAAAGGCCAGTGTATGCTCACACTTACATTTTGCCTTGTCACCAACCAGTGTCTCTGTCCAAAGTTTTGTTGTTGTATAATGCATAAAAAAAGTAATGTTAACCTCAGCCAGTCATATAATTACCTTAGCTCTACCTTCAAATTAGGAAGCACGGAATTTCTGTTAAACACATATCACTTAGCTCAGTCTCACACTCGCACTATATCTGCTGTTTGCATTACTGTTTCATAGTAAAGGTGCTGGCCAGCCCATATCATTCCAGTGCATCTTCCAAGACACCAGCTAAGTCACTACATCAGTGTGTGTCAGTAGTAATAATCTTATAACTAATTTCTAGGGAGACAATGCACTTTCATCCATATGTGGTCAAGACTATGCACCCCCCCCCAAAAAAAAAGTTTTAGCAAATGAGGCTCAAGAGTGCTTATTGCTTGACAATAAGTTCCATATTAACATTAATGTTATATGGACTGATTTTTATCATTTCAGACAGTCATTTTTAGACATCAGTCATATATGTAGCAATACTTTGTAATTCTCCCTCAAGTGACGCAGAGTCTATCAGCCCCCTCACATCAGTGCATTAATTATGAGGTTATTTAAGATAGCTTTTCAGTTTTTTTAGCAATTATGTGTATAATGCAATGATGAGATCAGTACCACTGTATGGTACAGAAACCTGGGCAATGAAGGCAGAGCAGCTGAACTTAGTGGTGATGGCAGTGATGTGCCTGAGATGGGTGGTAGGATGCACACTGTGGGACAGACTAACAAATGAGAACAGAGAAAAAGCAAAACTAAATCCAGTTGCAGTGAAGGTCGAAGAAACAAGGTTATGGGGGTTCACGCATGTGCAGGAAAGCAGAAGACTTAACTACTGAAGCATTGGGAGAGACAGGAAGAAGGCAAGAGGGAACCAAGGATGTCCATCAAAGAGTTGTATGGATTGCATGAAAGAAGAACTCTTGGGAGTCGGGCATGATTGTCAAAGAAGGTAGGAGAATCAAACTGAATGGAGAGAGAGATGGTGACATTTGACTCTATGCCCAGACCTCATGTAGAAAGAGGGTTGATGATGACATGCACACTAACTGCAAATGTTGACATATGTACATTATACACAGCCCGCACTGTATATTTGTACCGTGCAAAAAATGTTATTGTCGTAAATATGGAAGACCCTTCCAACAATATCTCATTCCTTTTATACATTCATCCATTAAGCAGTGGTACAGCAAAAAAATTGGGCTTTAATTCTAGATGATCAGAAACTGATGCAAATATTGGGAATGCAACCAAGAATTATTTACAGAAGAGGGATTAATGTTAAAAATCTCTTAGAAAGGGCCCATAACAATATCACATGTAATAGTAGCAATGTTGGGATGGCCAAATGCGGGAGATGTAAATGTTGTTGCCATATAAAAACAGGAGAGTGTTTTCAAGTCAGACACAAAAAATACAGGATTAGTGGTAAATTTAATTGTAATTCTCAAGGTATAGTTTACCTTGCCACATGCCAAAATTGTTTGGCATTTTAAATAGGTAAAACTGAGGGGATATTCAAGCAGCGTATTTGTGAACATCTATACAGCATCTCCCAAGGTGCTGAAAATAATGCTTTGGCTCAACACGTGATTATGCATCCAACACATTGGTTTTTGTTTACTGTGATTGATAGGTCAAGAAGAACATCAGAGGGGGCCCATGGGAACTTCTTTTAGATAAATGTGAACTATGTTGGCAATTTAGAACCAATGCGTACAGTTCGCCTGGTTTAAATGCCATATGTTCCATCAAATGTCTTCTTAAATTAATATCCTTAGAAAGATAACACCTTTGGTTGGGCGATAAGGGGAAGCAATTATTTGTTATTTTTATTTTTGTTAATGGATAAGTTCTTTTGATTTTCTTATTGTACTTTATATTCCATCATGTATACTTTTGGCAGGATAATTCTAGTGCTTTTTTAGCATCACACATCAAGTAAAGTGAATCAAATATATTTTTAACAATTTTACTTTCAAGTTTATGTTGCTTTAAGAATATGGCAGGTTTTTTGATGATTCAGTGAAATATTTAATTGATTCTATGGGTTTAAATACCATTTGTATGCTGGGTTCTTTGTCTGAGGAAGTACAGTTTATTCATTTGTACAAAAGCACTCGCATTGTAATAAAGTTTTTTTACCTCGGTTTGCCTTTTTGTTGGTTTTACAGTTTTTAGTTTGGTTTCAGTTCGTGTGTTTGTATGTCAAATGGTAATAACTCCCTTTCCCAGTCTTTATTCTTGGATTCACAACATGGAGAAGGTTCTACTCCATTAGAGGCGAATGCCGTGGGAGCGTTAACACAACTTCTAGAATGTCTCTCCAATTGTGTGGATGCTGTAGCACAACAGTTTTCCAGCCAAGTTCTTCTTCCTGCAACTCAGGTTGCTGTTAATTCTACAGCTGCCGAAGGTATTTCACATAATTCAATTACATCTAACTTCATTTTGCAAGCTGGTCAAGCTAACTGATATCTACGTGCTGCTTTATCTAATTGTGACACTCAACAGCATTTGGCCACTGATTCTCGATCGGATTTACCTAATTTGACCAGCTTTATCTGTACTCCTATGCAGTTCGGTGGACTTCATGGTGAACATAGTGGAGTCACTCACGATGAGCAGCGAACGATTGTGTCCAACCTTAAAGAGTTTGACAATAAATTACTAAAGTATAAAAAGTTGCAAGTGGAAATTTTATATTTTAAAGAATGCATCAAATACAAATTGGTCCCTAAAGGTCTTCGCCAATGGAAATATCCAGTTGGCTTAGAAAAGGGATCTCCGTTTCACTTGCAACTTATCGCATTTTTCAACATTACTGGAGAATCTTTTCTAGTATAGATTCTCTTTTGAACAAAATCATGGATAATAAGAAACGTATACTGCAACATGATAACTGCGATTATGATCAGCATGTAGCATATCCTGACCCACCAGTTAAAAATAACAGTTTTTTGCATTCTTCTATGAGGGAAGTCACCATGGCAGCAACTAACGTTGAAGAGTCGTACCCTGATGACGTTTCCAATGCTGAGACTGCTGTGAACGGGGGGAACATTTGCAGGAGTGAATGGATACAGAATAACCAAAAAATAGACAAGGGGAAGTGCTTAACAACAATAATAAAAAGAATAGAGCACCACAAGGGTCCCATAATCGTAACAACTCTTAATTCTTTACAAATGCGGTCTACCAACTATCCCAAACAACAACACAGGAAGAGCAATTGGCGGAAGAGATAGTTGGACCTGATGTGACTTAATTGACTGTGCTCAAATGTTCCCAAGGTGACTTTAAAGTTTTCAATTTTAGTTCTGTCAGCATTGGACAGTCATTTGTTGATTTTCTAGCGCAGGGTATGAAATTTGTTCCGCCATTAAGGTCTAAATTACCTTAATTATTATGTGATTTGAAACTTTTTGTGCAGGAATTAAATTGATCTGTGTTGTTTGTTAACAATTCTATGTTGAACAACAATGAAAAGGTGGCCAGTATTTTTACCCACCCATTAATAACACACTTGCATTGTTTGAGAAGGTCTGCAAGATTAATTTCAGGGCATTATTTGAAGGTAATAGATGTAATGTTATGGCTCATTCTGATATGCCTGAAGAGGAATTTATTTCTTTTTTGAATACGCAGAAAGTCAGGATTATGCAACCGGACAAGGGTGGGGGCGTTGTATTTATGGATGAACATGCATACTTAAACAAAATGTATAAGTTACTAAACAGTGTGAATTATGAAAAGGTATTTATTAATCAACTTAACCAAGCCTATCATAAGATATGGGTGATTCTCAATGATTTATTCATTGAGGCTAGAATCTCTTTAGACACTTTTATTTAAGTATGCCAGCCCCTATTATGCTAGTTTTGTTCGGAACACCGAAGATTCATAAAAGCTTATCTGACCCCCCCTATTCCGACCTATCATAGATGGACGTCAATCCATCACTTATGCATGTGCAAAATGGGTTGACTCCAGGCTTAAATCTGTTTTGAAGACAAGCAAATTTGTCAAGATTCCTGGGGTTTTTTGGACTATTTAAATAATATACCATTTAATCAGACATACGACTTTTTAACAGTAGACATTAGAGACTTATTCACAGTTATCCCACAAGTATTCGGACTTGACTGGACTCATGAGTTCTTATTACTTAAAGGTATGGATGGGGAAGAGATTGATTTGGTCATTTGTGTCTCAGAAGTTGTACTTAATAACAATTACTTTGTTTAATGAGGAATTCTTTTTGCAAAAAATTGGGATAGCCATAGGATCCCCGTGTGGTGGCAGCTTTGCTAATGTTGTTATGGCTTTTGGGGAACGTACTTTTTTGTTCCAAGATGAGCTTTTTAAAGAGAAAGTTATATGGTATACTCGCTTCCAAGATGACATGTTTTTTCTAGTGGTATGTGACATTAGTTTATATAAAGATTTGATAAACAATAGGTTTTCGACTAAACTTTTTAGAAAACCTACGTACTCAAATTCTTTTTTGCACTTCAAGAGTAACCATCCCTCTCACCAACAAATAGGAATAGTCAAGGGGTAGCTAGTTAGAGCTTCCCATATGGCATCTATGGACAGCAACTTTGTATTTGAATGTAAGGCTCTAAAATCTATGTTTCTTAAACGTTCATATCCAGTAAATCTTTTAGATAACTTAATTCAAGAAGTTGCCTTCAAGAGAACTACAGGACATTTCAGACCTCTGTTTCATATAGGTTTTACTAATGTAGTTACTGAACTTGATTCTAGTTCTCAAGTTGCTAATACTAATGATAATTTTAGTACTAGCTTTTTGACTATTTATACATGTGAGTCTCTATCTATTAAAAACATTCTATTTAATAACTGGGCTTTAATTCTAGAAGATCAGAAACTGATGCAAATATTGGGAATGCAACCAAGAATTATTTACAGAAGAGGGATTAATGTTAAAAATCTCTTAGAAAGGGCCCATAACAATATCACATGTAATAATAGCAATGTTGGGATGGCCAAATACGGGAGATGTAGATATTGTTGCCATGTAAAAACAGGAGAGTATTTTCAAGATAGACACAAAAAATACAGGATTAGTAGTAAATTTAATTATAATTCTCAAGGCAGAGTTTACCTTGCCACGGGCCAGAATTGTTTGGCATTTTATATAGGTAAAACTGAGAGGGTATTCAAGCAGCGTATTTATGAACATCTATACAGCATCTCCCGAGGTGCTGAAAAATAATGCTTTGGCTCAACACGTGATTATGCATCCAACAAATAGGTTTTTGTTTACTGTGATTGATCAGGTCAAGAAGAACATTGCAGGGGACCCATGGGACAGTCTTTTAGATAAATGTGAACTATTTTGGCAATATAGAACCATTGCATATAGTTTGCCTGGTTTAAATGCCATATGTTCCATCAAATGTCTTCTTAAATTAAAATCCTTAGAAAGATAACACCTTTGGTTGGGCAATAAGGGGAAGCAATTCTTTGTTATTTTTATTTTTGTTAATGGATAAGTTCTTTTGAATTTCTTATTGTACTTTATATTCCATCATGTATACTTTTGGCAGGATAATTCTAGTGCTTTTTTAGCATCACACATCAAGTAAAGTGAATCAAATATATTTTTAACAATTTTACTTTCAGGTTTATGTTGCTTTAAGAATATGGCGGGTTTTTTGATGATTCATTGAAATGTTTAATTGATTCTATGGGTTTAAATACCATTTGTATGCTGGGTTCTTTGTCTGAGGAAGTACAATTTATTCATTTGTACGAAAGCGCTCACATTATAATAAATGCAGTTTTTTTTTACCTCTGTTTGCCTTTTTGTTGGTTTTACAGTTTTTAGTTTGGTTCCAGTTCGTCTCTTGTATAGTCATTTTGTCTGCTTTACACTGAAAATTTGTAGTGTGATGCAATCCTCCCCACATACTTTACCAGTGTATTACTAACTGTAATGCTATGAATGAAAGCTCTCTTTCCCATCCAGTGAGCATCACAATAATACTGTTATCAGTAATGTCCTAATAACCACAGTTTCAGTGTTATTTTTCTGAAATAATTTTTGTCATGTTTTCAGGTCTTCAAAAAGTTTGTGTCTATGCCTCCTTTCAACATAAAAGAAGTAAAAAGTTAGCTGTAAATAAGAGGAGATCTGAGAATGATGTTTTCATTTATTCCTCAACTGATGGGTTTCTGATCCAACTAGGATCTGACTCACCTGCTTCTACCAGATCCTTGGATCCAAACTCTCAAGCTCCTCCCTTTACTCTTAATGCCCCATCAACCTAACATACCTCCGATCTCATTTGCCACCGCTTAGCTACAGATGCAGATACTCTCGTTCTCGAGTCTTTGGATGATTTCCTAGTGAAACAGTGAGTTTTGCTAAATTTTCTTCTATCTTGATTTCTGTCACCTGCCTCCCTTAATTATGGTGTGTTTTCCAACGTGATTTTCTTGGTACTTCTCTTTAGTATCATTGTTGGTACTTTATCAAAAATTCTCTTCTACTCTACAGAGTATTTCTTACCTGTCATTGTTGGTACTTATCTTTCTCTAGCTTTTCTATTCTTTGTATTACAAAAAAAGTAGTTGTTTTATTTCTTTCTGTAGCTTATTTAGGCCAGTATGGCTGATAATCCTACCGGCTTTAAAAAATGCATCATCTATGGGCATAAAATGCAGAATTCGGATGCTGATAAGGAATGCATGTACTGTTTTGGAGCCACACATTTAGATGTCGACTGTTCCATTTGCTCTGGTTTCAACTCCAGGGCTCTCTCAGACAGGAGGAACAAGCTAGTGTTGATGGACCTTCTTCCTTCCAGTACTTCAGCTTCAGCTGGGACTCAAACCCCCTCAAAGAAAACTGATAAAGCCCGAGTCAACTCCCACAGATAAAGAATCTTATAAGAGGTCACCAGATCCCACATCTTGTTCAGCTGCTTCCTCAGAGCTTTCTGCTAAAATATCAGAAAAACAGATTCAACCATAACCGATCCATCTACTTCGAAATCAAAATCACCTCAGATCTGATCACTTCTTCCCTTACAGGATCCGGTCATAACTTGGATCCCTTCACCCTTCTTAGAGGAAATCCCCCTATAAACATTCAAGATCTCTGTATGCCACCTCTTCTCCCAGGTATTCCATAAATTAATCCTAGGCTGACATGGATAGGATGATGAGAAAATTGTTCAGAGATCAAGTCCAGATGGGAGGTACTACCATCTCTGTCTTCCATTGGATCCATCAGCTGACCTACAACTACTTCCCCTTTATTCTCTCCTCTGATCTGAGCTGTTTTGGAGCCCTCAGATTAGAGACCCCTGAGGTGCTCTCAGAGGATTCAGACAGTCTGTTGTTCAACTCCGGTTAATTCCCTGAATCATCCAACTCCAAGCCTTTCGGAGTTGGAGGACTGTGTGAGCCAAAGCATATGTGCTGTATCTGGCGGACTAGATTCAGGTTCAGGCATAGCTATTAGGAGACATGCTTGGATGTAACTTTGTGACTTAGCTTAACCCTTTAAGTCTTTATTCATCAGTGCTTCCTTTGATGGATCTTCCGTATTTGACTGTAAAGTGAAGGACACACCTCCAGATGTGAGAAAGAAGTAATGACCCTGTCTGTTGTAGAAATGTGCTTTTCTACCCCTGAAAGACCCTTTTCCTGGAATCGAGGTGATAGGAAAATGTAGGTGGTGTTTGTGTTTCACTGTTGCAGTCATCACCTGTAGGTTATTCCTGCTGTTGTAGCTCTCGGCTGGTCCGAATACCAATGTTTTTCTGCATCGGTTGCTGTCGCCTGTAGTCTGACATCAGGTCGTCAATGCTATAAACAAAGCAGCCAATGCTATTACATCAGTCTTTCTTGCCATGGTGCCCGTAGCAAAAGCAGTTTGCAAGTGTGCCGGTCGGTCGCTACCAGAGTTTGAATTACAGCTGAAAACTTCTAAAGCTAAGTACCCCGTTGGTGATCCTTTTTTCTTGCACTAACCGATGTCCGAAAAAGTTGACAATTGTCTCGCCTGTGGAAAGCAGATCCCACAGAGATTTCCATTCATACACTTCTTTAGACCTAGACCACGACGTCCCCCATTGCCGGTTCTGTATCCTGTTTAACACAAGAACCATTTGCCGTAGAGCTCTTAATTGTAGACAGATATTTTCGTCTTCCGTCTTCGCATTCCAAAATGGTGTCTGTCAGCCAACAATCCGTGGACATTCCGAAAAAAACACAGAGAGAAAGATAGAGACAGACCACATAAGGCTAATCCTTCCGACAACTCTACCGCTAAGCACGTCGTCAGTTCTCCGGAATTCAGTGAGGCACTTTCGCAGCCCCTGATGCCTGATACAGTATCTACGCAAGCCTCTACTGAGACCCTTTTGGAGTCCGGTATGCCACAGAAATCTTTGTCTTCCAAGCCTTTGTTGGTCTCTGCCTCGGTTGGGTCTGGAGTCATGGCGCAGGCACCGGCTTCCGAGGAGGCCACTTGCACTACCGAATCTAGACAAAAACTGGCGTCTTCTCATCCGACTACCGTTTCTCTCAGACTGATAGATACTTTTAGGCCTAGAAGCCAGGCTACTCCTAGAAAATCTGCCTCTAGCCACCATCTTGCTCCTGCTCCACTACCCCAAGCACAAATGCTTGAATGGCGGAGGATCTCATCTCCCATATCAGAGGTAGTCAGGCCACAACTTCTAAAAGGAAAAGACAGCCTTTTCCTGAAATTGACAGAACAGGATTCTGAGCAATCTGTTTATTCAGATTTTGAAGAGGAACAACCACCTCTGACTGCTTATGAGGATTCAGATGCAGAGGAATCAATTCCTTCTGCCTCCCCAGCTGAAGACCTTTCCTTTGGGGAAACCCTTTCCACCCTCAGGGAACATTTCCAGTGGGAATCTCAGGACTTCCCCCAGTCAAAGAAAGGACTGAGAGTTTCTGGACCTGCCCCAACACAGAGCCCTGGTCATCCCCCCTATTTTGGAAGTGGTGGATAATGTTTTCCATGAATCCAGCTTAGCCCCGACGCCCTCCCACCTACCCCCAGTAAACCTGACAGGTCTTGCAGAGTACCAGGTTCTCACAAATACCTGTACAGAAATCCTGCTGCAGACCCAGAGGTCATACACAGGGACCTAAAGGAGCTAAGACTAGTTCTGCCAAGAATCCTATTCCTTCTGACAAGGATTCCAGAGCTCTGGACAGATGGGGTAAAAAAATATACACCTGTGCAACCTTAGCTATCAGAGCACTCAGCTGTCAGTTCCATATGTTAAAATATCAACAACACACTTTGGAACTATTAAAACAAAAGATTTCAACCTTTCTTGACAATTCGAAAGAGTTAGCAGATTTACTGCACTCTACTTGTCAAGTGGCCAAACACTCATTACACTGTGGAGATGACGCCCAAGAAGCCTAAAGCAGGGCAGCAGTGTCAGGATCTGTCATTAGGAGACATGCATGGTTGAAGGAACAACCTCTTCCTGATCGTGTCATGTCTAAGTTAATTGATGCACCCCTGGATAAGGACCGCTTGTTTGGAGTAAAGGCAGAAGAGGTGCTTCAAAAGATGGAAGACTAAGCAGAATCTATGCAAACAGTAAAAGATTTCTTTCAGGTTTAACCTCACAGGTTCAGCAGGCACTTTCCCCTCTAAGCACTTGTCCTTCCCTGCACCCAGCAGACAGGGCCATGGTAAGCTCCACAGGGACAGACTACCCAGGCCCCTATCCCAGGGACAGCAAATAACCAAACAGTGGACCACTTCTGCCCCAAAGACCGGGAGTTCTAAGGGCAGCCTTCTATGCAAAAACTATCAATGACTCCCACTTCCCCCTCTGCCCTCCTTTCACTCATCAAAAGCTAGGAGGAAGTCTTTCCCTCTACAAAGAAAATTGGTTAACAAAGGACCAATGGGTCTTAAAGATAATTTTTCAGGAATACAAATTCTGTTTCAACGAACTCCCAATTCCAAGAGGGTACCTAAACTTAACTCCAAATCAGTGGGCAAAGGCACTGAAACGGGTCCAAACTCTCGTATCCCAGGGAGCAGTAGAACTTGTCCCCTCAGATCAAACAGGCAAAGGTTTTTATAACAGACTGTTCTTTGTTCCCAGAAAAGAGGGCACTTGGCATCCCATCCTGGATCTAGCCATTCTTAACACCTCCCTGGTGGTCCCCAAATTCAGAATGCTAACTTTGCAGCAGCTGCTGCCTGTGCTGACAAAAAATGCCTGGCTAGTGACCCTAGACCTCAACGATGCCTACCTCCACATCCCCATAATGGAATCCTGCAGGAATTTCCTGCACTTCAGAGCAGGCTCACAACACTTTCAGTTCTCTGCACTACCCTTTGGCTTATCCACTTCACCCAGAGTATTCACCAAATGCTTAGCCCCGGCCATGGTATTTTGCAGACAGAGAAATATACAGATTTACCCTTATCTGGATGACTGCCTCATTCAGGCAGAGTGCAGAGAAAAACTGCTGCAGGACCTTCTCTTTGTCAAAACCCTCCTAACTTCCCTAGAGGTTCACCATCAATGAGAAGAAATCAAAGCAAACACCCTCCAGGAAGATCATTTTCTTGGCAGCACTGCTGGACACAGCATCCCAAATGGCCTTCCTGTCCACAGAAAAGCAGAGCTTCCTTCTTCTCTACTTTGCTGGTTTCCAGAAGTCACCTCACTGCGAGGAAGTTCCTGCAAGCCTTGGGTTGCATGGCATCTTGCATCCTTTTAATTCCTCTGGCCAGGCTTCACATGAGGAAACTTCAGTGGTATCTAAAGAACCTTTGGTGCCAGCACTCTCAGCCTGTAGAGACCTCTCTCCCTCTGATCTCCTGTATAAGGGCTGTGTTTTTCTTGTGGGCATGGGCCTGTGCCAAAAACAAGGGTCTTCCCTTCATCCTCATACCAGGCAAACCATCACCACTGACACCTCAGACATTGCTTGGGGTGCTCACCAAGCAGACAGGTGCACCCAAGGTCTTTGTGATGCCCAGCACCTTCCCTTACACATTAATCAGAAGGAAATGATGGCAGTACAAAAGGCTCTGACATCCTTCAAACCCCATCTCAGGCCAGGGGTTCTCCTTATCAAAACTGACAACATCTCAGTAATGTGGTACATCAACAAACAGGGAGGGACCCAATCTTACCCTCTGTGCAGGCTAACCATGAACCTCTGGCTGACTTGCCTCCTCCATGGGATTACACCTAATTGCCCAATACCTACCAGGGATCAACACCACCCTGGCAGACCACTTAAGCAGAAACTTAATGGACTCCACAAATGGCAACTCCACAGAAAAATCTTTTTGCACTTCATTCAGGAGTAGGGAACTCCGGAGGTGGATCTCTTTGCTTCACACCTCAACCACCAGCTAAAAAAATTCTGTACCAGGGAGTATCACCACCTAGTGTGGAAGGTGAATGCCTTGACCTTCCCCTGGAACTCCCTCTTTGTGTATGCATTCCCTCCTCTGCCTCTTACCAAGGTACTGATCAAGATAAAGGAGGTGAGACCAAAGGTCATCCTCATTGCTCCAGATTGGCCCAGACAGCATTGGTACCCCTTACTGCGCAGCCTGACATTACAGCCTTCCAGGCAGCTTCCCCTGATCTCAGACCTCTTGACCCAGGTGTGGGTGGGATGCTGCAACCAGATTTGCAGACTCTCAAACTGTTAGCGTGGCTAATACTTTAAAAGCAAACAAGAGGGCCCTGATGTTCATAGTGTTTCACTGTTGCAGTCATTACACTTGGGTTATCCTGCTGGCAGACTGCCCGCAGTCGTCCTGAATTCCAAAGTCCTGGTCCGGCGTTGGTTGCTGTCGCCTCTTCCCTGACGTCAGTGCGTCAGGGGTATAAAAGATGCAGCCGACGCCATTTTCTTCAGTCTTTCTTGCCGCACTGTGCCTGAAGCAAAAGCAGTTCGCAAGTGCCAGTCGGCCGACTCCTGAGATTTTCGAAATTGAATTTCAGATCCGAAGTCTTCTATAAAGCTAAGTACCCCGTTGGGGAAACTTTTTTTTCTTGCTCCAGACCGATGTCAGAAAAAGTTAGCAATTGTATTTCTTGTGGGAAGCAAATACCTCATAAGGATTTTTATTCTTACTGTATTCCTTGTCTAGGCCCTGACCACGACGTTGCTAGTTGTCGGTTTTGTGCTAGATTTAACCAATGCACTATTAAGCGTTGGTACGATTTTGCTTTTCATTACTTTGGCCGAAGGTTTAACTATATAATGCCGTCGGAACAGCCGACGACCGGAATTCATAAAAAGCGCAAGGAAAAAGAAAAGGACAGGCATTCGAGGTCCAAAACCGATGACGAAGCCTCTTGTAGGCCAGTCGCCGGTTCTCAGTGAGGAGCTTTCGCAGCCCCTGACACCCGCTACCTCAGAGCCACAGGCCGCCTCCGAATCCCACGTGGAGACAACTAGACCTCTGGATACTCACGGTATTGGGCCTTCGGAAACTAATCCCTCGGATGGGTCCGGAGCCGCTGAGCAATCATCAGCTTCTGAGGGTGTTTTCAGACCTACACAGCTTTATATCAAGCCAACTTCAGCATCTAAGACAAAGACTAAAACAGTTTTAAAGACAAGGAAACAAGTACAGCATTCTCCAGGACAGACTTCCATGCCTAAGAAACAGATGCTCAAAATGGCCGAAGACCTAATTACTTTGATCAGCGGTTCCCATCCCCCTCCTGATAAGAGGCCTAGGCAAGATATTGAATATGATTCCTATGATCAGGTTTCCATTTCCTCTGACTCCTCTTCAGAACTGGGATACTCTATTCCTCCCTATGGGATTCTAATGCTGAAGAATCTATTCCTTCAGGTTCTCCTCCTGAGGATTACTCATTTGGGGAAACCCTGCATACCATGAGGGAGCATTTCCACTGGGAGAGCCAAGATTATTCAGATTCTAAGAAAAGGCTCAGAGACTTTCTTCTACTACCTCAGCACAGACCTCTTGCTATTCCACCTGTTCTAGACATTGTAGATGATGTATTTTTAGAGTCCGGCCTGTCTCCCAGCTCTTTACCACCTGCACCTGTTAAGCCAGACAGATACTACAGGGTTAAAGATTCTCATAAATTTCTATATAAAAACCTTGCTGCTGACCCAGAAACTATTTCTCAGGGTCCCAAGGGGGGGTCAAGGCTGCTACTGCAAAAAACCCTGTCCCCTCAGATAGAGATTCTAGGGCACTGGACAGATGGGGGGAAAAAGCTTACACTTCTGCTACCTTGGCTGTAAGGGCTTTAAATTGTCAGTTTCATATTCTTAAATATCAGCAATACTTAATATCTGTGTTAAAACAGAAAATGTTAACAAATTCTGAATGTTCTGAGAACAAGGAATTGCAGGATTTATTGCATGCAGCTGAACAAGTGGGGAAACATACTTAGCAATGTGGTTATGATTCACTGGAGGCCTCTTGCAGAGCTGCTGTAACAGGTTCTGTTATTAGGAGGCATGCTTGGTTAAAGGAACAGACTCTGCCTGATCATGTTAAAGCAAAATTATTGGATGCTCCATTACAGCATGACACTTTGTTTGGTGTTAAGGCAGCAAGAGGTGTTGAAGAAAATGGAGGATAAAGCTAAATCTATGCAGACAGCGAAGGGTTTTTTACAGGTATAGCCACCCAGATTTAGCAGGAACTGGCCTTCTAAGAATTGGTCCTTTCCCGTGTCAGACAGGCCACAAAGAGGCAGATAGAGATGCCCTAGAGGCAGACAACAGCCCCAGGGCTCATACAGTCCCAAACAATGGGGTGCTTCTACCTCCAAAAGCAGAGAAGACAAATAACAGCCATATAGGAAACAGTCCCAATGACTTCCTGCCAAGCATTTGTCTTTTAGCAGCACCCTTAGGGGGAAAGCTAGCACCTTTTTCACAAAATTGGCACACGGTCACCAAGGACAAATGGGTCCTAAATATAGTCTCTCAGGGCTACAGGTTCCACTTTCACACCCTTCCAAAGGCAAAAGGTATGCCAGACCTGCCACACAATCAATGGGCAGAGGCACAAAATCAAGTTTCATCTCTCATGGACATGAGAGCTATTCAGCCAGTGCCACAACAAGAGCAGGGACAAGGATTTTACTCAAGACTTTTGTTAGTACCAAGAAAGGACAAAGCATGGAGACCAATTCTGGACCTGTCTTTTCTAAATACTTTTCTGGACATTCCGAAATTCAGAATGTTGATTCTGCAACAGCTTCTGCCCATGCTGGGCAAGAAGGCTTGGCTTGTAACTTTGGACCTCAGAGGCATACCTGCATGTCCCAATCAGACAATCTTGCCGAAGATACCTCAGATTCATAGCTGGCTCAATGCACTACCAGTTCTCTGCACTACCCTTTGGCTTATCTACTGCGCCCAGGGTCTTCACAAAATGCCTGGCACCAGTAATTGCATTTTGCAGACAAAGAGGAATTCAGATATATCCCTACTTGGATGACTGCCTTATTCAAGCAGAGACCAAAGACATTCTACTAAAGCATTTGGCGTTTGTAAAAAGATTACTAATTTGCCTAGGGTACACAGTAAACGAAAAGAAATCAAAACTAGTACCCTCTCAAGAGATAATATTCCTGGGTGCAAGCTTAAATACAACTGCCCAGATGGCTTATCTCACGCCAGACCAAGTCAACTGACTTCTTACTTTGAAAGCATGGCAACAAAGACCAAGTTATCTGCAAGAAAAATTCTGCAGGCTCTGGGCTACATGGCCTCCTGCATTCTGCTAATTCCATATGCCAGACTGCATATGAGGAAACTACAATGGTATCTAAAAAGTGTTTGGACTCAACATTGCCACAGCCTGGAATCATTAATTTCTCTCATTCCCTGCCTGCAACAGGAGTTTCGATGGTGGGCACAGGCCTGTCCTCACAACAAGGGACAGCCATTCACTTTACCCACAGCCAGGCAAACACTAACAACAGATGCATCAGATTATGACTAGAGGGCCCACGTGGCAGGAAAATGTATTCAGGGCACATGGCCCCAAGCCAAAGGCATCTTCACATCAATCAAAAAGAGATGCTAGCTGTGCAAAATGCCCTGACAGCCTTCAAGGACCTACTGCATCCAGGACAGCTGCTAATAAAGACTGACAACACCACAGTTATGTGGTACATAAACAAGCAGGGGGGCACACATTCCTACCCCCACTGCAGACAAGCCATGATTTTGTGGAACACAGCATTGACTTACCAAGTACACCTGCAAGCACAATTCCTGCCAGGAAAAACAAATACTCTGGCAGACGAACTAAGCAGAAACCTCATGGATCCTCACGAGTGGAAACTAGATCCACAAATCTTCAGCATGATAACAAGGAAATGGGGATGCCAAGACATTGATCTTTTTGCCTCCCCTCACAACTGCCAACTTCAGAGATTCTGCACAAGGACTGATCACAAACAAGCATGGAAAATGGATTCTTTGTCATTCAGCTAGAACAACCTTACAGTAATATGCCTTTCTTCCACTGCCTCTCCTCCCCAAGATACTCCTAAAGGTCAGACAAGAGAAGCCACAAATGATAATGATTGCCCTGGATTGGCCACGCCAACACTGGTACCCAATCCTGAGGAGCTTGTCTCAAGGCCCAGCCTGGACATTGCCTCAAATTCCTCATTTACTGACCCAACAAAACAATCCAATCCTGCACAGCCGACTCAGAACCCTAAATCTAGCTGCATGGTGGATAGTGTAACCATTCTGAATGCACCTCTCTCTAAAGCGGTTATGGATGTTATTTTGGAGGCCAGGAGGCCCAGCACTAGAAAATCTTATGCAGAAAAATGGAAAAGATTCTGTGCCTGGAACCAGGCACAAGGAAGTGACACTCTTGCTCCAAATATTCCTCAGATTTTACAATATCTAACTGAGATGCTGGACAAAGGCCTATCCTTCTCATCAATTAAGATCCATGCCTCAGCTATTTCAGTTCATTACAATACAGACCCGCCTATTTTTTCAAATACGTTGTTTAGGCAGTTCCTCATGGGGGACAAAAACATAAGACCTCCAAGGAGAGCACCAATACCTGCATGGGACCTCAATTTTGTCTTGGAAAAACTCACACTGTCTCCTTTTGAGCCAGCCAATACAGCTGAGATAAAATTCTTATCATGGAAAACAGCTCTGCTCCTAGCAGTAACTTCAGCAAGAAGAGTCTGAGTTACAGGCATTAATGGCTGTGGAACCTTTTATCATCTTCCATCCAGACAGGGTTTCTCTAAGGACAAACCCCACATTTATGCCTAAGGTAGTGTCCAGTGTGGCTCTTAACCAAACCATTCATTTGCCTACCTTTTACCCAAACCCACAGAATAAAGGGGAGAGACTTCTGCATTCTTTGGACGTACACAGACAGCTACGCTTCTACATGGACAAAACTAAAGCTTTCAGAAAAACGGAGCAACTTTTAGTGGCATATGCTGCAGGATCACAAGGAAAGGCTATCTCAAAGCAGACTATTTCAAAATGGATAGGACACTGCATTCGTTTCTGCTACTCACAACATGGCAAATCAGTGCCTAAGGGCATTAGACCACATTCTACCAGGGCAGCTGCCACCTCAGCAGCCTTCCTCAGAGGAGTACCAACCAAGGATATTTTGGAGGCTGCAACTTGGACTTCATTGCACACTTTTACTAAGCACTACCACTTACCTATTTACTCTAAATCCAGAGCAGGCTTTGCCACTGCAGTTCTGCAGGGCCTTATAGCCACTCCTAATTCTATTTATACCCAGCCGCCCAACCTCAGCTTTGGGATTCAACCCAAGTGTAATGACTGCAACAGTGAAACAAGATGAACATAGTACATTTGTGTACCTACCATAAATGTAGATGTTCAAGTGTATTCATTGTTGCAGTCCAGGTTACCCACCCACCACCCCCCTTTCTTTGCTGGGACTTATCTGTACTTCTCTATCCTCTACAACCTATGTGGTGTATTTGCTTGTAGATGAAGGTATTGTTTATTTTAGTGCATGCTTTTATAAGCAATGTTTTTTAGCCTACCCTTTGGGGGCACCTGACATCTGGGGCAAGAAAAACTGAAGAAAATGGCATCGGCTGCATCTTTTATACCCCTGGCACACTGACATCAGGAATGGGCGACAGCAACTGACGCTGGACCAGGACTTTGGAATTCAGGCAGACTGCGGGTAGCCTGCCTGCAGGATAACCCCAAGTGTAATGACGGCAACAATGAATACACTCAAACATCTACATTTATGGTAGGTACACAACTGTACTTTATAGGCTCCCTAAGCTTGGTGACGGCCCTTTCTACTTTCTGTTGCCTAAGTCATTGTGCTAAACGTTTTTGTGCTCTAGTGTTCTCAAAACAAACAAAAAAAACAGTTGCTTAACAACAGTCTTTCTAAACTTATGCATATTATCTAGGTAATCCCTTAATTTCTGCTTAGCATTCTGCACTAGATCCTCCTCCTGTTCTTTGAAATTCCCCCTATTCTGCAATGCTTTGACATTTTCCAGTCCCTCTAAATTGTTATTTCTTAACCATAGCTCCTTTTGTTTTATTTCCACCCCATTTTTAAACTCCATCTCAATTTTATCCCACTCCCTTTCAGAAGAAATTTTTATCCTGTCTAATAGCTCCTGAATAGTGTCCACTACCCATTCCTTAAATTCCTCTCTTTTCAACAGGTTGAAAGCACCAGTGTCTTTTTTATTTCATTGCCCAGTGTTTTTATTTTAGTTATTAGTGGCACATAATCTGCAATAGTTATTTGGTGAGTATCAAGACCTTCAATTAAAAGCATATGTTCCTGTGAAATGTAAATTCTGTCTAGCCTAGCTATTTTTTATATCTTGGAGGAATAATATGTAAATACACTCTGAACTCATATTACTGAATTCACATCTTCCGTGCTAAATATTTCACAAATTTCTTCAAAAATCTACCCTCCTTTGTTATACTTTTCTCTTCTGGGCACTCCAGACACATCTTCACTGTTGTAAATCACATTCCATTCCCAAGCTGTAAGTAATATTCCTTGCTGAAAACTGATTATTTCTTTCAGAATTTTCTTGAGCTCCTTTATAGCAGTTTTAGGTGGAATATAAATACATGCCAGTGTAATACTTGTCCCTTACCAGTAGCACCTTGGCACTACAAATCTGTCATCATTATATTTTTATCCTTTTCTATCACTATTGGAGCTCCTCTTGCAATTAATATAAGTACTCCTCTTTTTCCTTTGTCCTAGGTATTCCACTGAATAACCACCCTGAAAACCTTTCTTTGTCAAATTCACATATTCAGTTTTTCTAAGTGTGTTTCCTGTGACATAGCTATTTGCACTCTGCATTTTTAATGTTCACTACTTTCTTTTTTTGTATTTGTCTGTGAGACCGTTGGCATTTAAAGACATTGCAGAAAGCATCATTGCATTAAAAAGTTATTATTCCCACCTTCTATTTATAAAGACAAATGTTCAGGTTGTCGAACACCTAAATGTAAACACCTATACAGCAAAAGCTGTGAACGGCCACTTCCGTGAATTTTTCACAGGGAAAAAATTTGCTAGGCCTGCGGACAGTAAAACAAACTTTCAACCCTAATTAAGCGAGCCTGTGTCGCATCTTGCAAATCTTTGTTTTATTAAAAGCCATCAAACACAAAAAAAAAAATACCCCCTGAAACCTATTAACTTAATACTAACACACAAAACTATGTACATCTTCAAATACTGAAGTGTTACCCTCCTAATAGGGACATAAAGCCCCACACTGACAGCCACACTGACAGACTGAGTTAACCTAAAAGAAAGGTTAAACTTGCTAAGAAGCATGGTGTAGCTTGTGCTTCTTCGAAGTGCTAATTGGTTTTGTCTTTTCTTTATAGCTCTCCCAGCTGGGAAACCCCCCTGAATGCTTTGAGAACATTATGTCTTAGCCAGTTTCTCTTCTCAGCTTTTTTTTTTCCTTCAGCCAATTGCTATCCACCAGCCGGTAGCCAGTTTCTCTTTATCAGATTGTTTATATGGAAACATGAAGACCAGCTGCAGAATTGCTATTGAGCATACATGTTTTTCTCGAAAAACAGCATCATAATATTCGATATTCTTTTTCATTTACTTGTGTGATGAAAGGAGGTACTGCCAACACAGCTAGCTGGAATTTTGTAAATAATTGTCATTTGTGAATATCAGATTAATTTGTACAAGATGCCTATGTTACAGATGTATTAGAACTGTGGGTTGTACAAGATGCTGGTATTACAAATGTATTAGAACTGTATGTCATGTATATATCAAAAACTGACTTGTACAGAGTTTATGTTGAAAACTTGTACAGAGTTTATGTTGAAAAGGTGTTTGTCAAGTGCTTGTGTTTGAAATGTATGCACAGTGTGCCTTAGTGGAGAAAACAGATATGTACAAGCATTATTGTAACTGTTCAAATGTATATATTTTAACAGAGGAAACTGGAGGGTTAACCTCAGTCCAGCAAACTTTAGAAAAATATCTAAAATTAAATCACTTTATAGGCTACGCCATAAAGATGCTATCTCACAGGTTTCAGGGGAGCTAGAAAGACAAAGTCTGTATTAGGAAGCTTTCTTTAATGTTTTTGGGGTGAACTAGTTGCCACTCAGGAAGAGCGGAAGTGTTTAATCATTTTATGACCTCCAGAAGTTCAACAGATCTGAGCAAAGTCCTTGTGTGTGTATTTTTCCAGGTAGGTGCTAAGTCCTGCCAACTTCAGCAATGGGGGTTTTGCATGGGAACTAGAAGTTAGATGGCAAGAAGTGATGTCATTCTGCAAACTATCCCAGCAGTAATATTTTAGATATTATTTTGAGAAGTCTCTTAGAGACTGCGGTGGTGGTGCTGCAGTAGCATTGTCGCCTCATAGCAAGACGTTGTCCCGTTCGATTCTCTGCTAGAGCGTCTTCTGTGTGGAGGCATACGTGAATGGGGCATGCCTTCGTTGAAGGTTGTGCATCAGGGCTGGTAACCCAGTATGTAAAAATCCACTACCAATCATTAGCGGACCGGAGTTCTGCTGTGGCGACCCCTAACCGGGAAAAGCCGAAAGACGCAAACAATTTTGAGAAGTCTCTTAGAAAGACTTAGCATTCTCTAGTCTCTCTTGAGCCTGATCGTCTGTCTTGCTCTATTAAGTAAGTTGTTAGGGTATAGTAGCTTTCTCAGATAGTCAGGAATGTAGTGAAGCTTAGTTTAGATATTGTTTTTTTTTATTTGTCTGAGGTTGTCCTGCAATGTTATTTTAAATGTTTACTGTGAATTGAACTCTGATGTCACTGTGAATATGTATTTAGTATTGTCATATTAATTTATTATTTATTATTAAATATATTTAAACCTTTCATTGTGGCTGATCTTTGTAGATATATTTAAGTTTTCAGAATATTTCCATATTTATTTGGTGACACTGTGTGGGCCACTCCTAATAGGCTTGCTCTTCATCAAACTGCCATTTGTATTAGTGTTAATATTACACAATAAAATTGGATACCCTTTGTTAAGGGCCTTAAAGTAGATGGCAAGGGGTTCTGGTGGCAGTGGTAACTAAATGTAATCTGGGCAGAATGGGGCATAGCTAGTAAACCTGTGCCAGCCTTTCCCAGGTGTGTGTGTGTGTGTGTGTGTGTGTGTGTGTGTGTGTGTGTGTGTGTGTGTGTGTGTGTGTGTGTGTATATAAAACAAATCTCAAGAGTGTGTGTGTGTGTACGTGTGTGTCAGCTTCTTGGACAGGGACACATAGCACTGGTTGGACAAAGACAGTTTTGGAGGAATTGGCTTGGATCCCTTGCTAAGGACTCAACTCTATAGCTGTGGCAGTGGGGAGTCTTATTGGGAATCTGGAGAAAATGAGAGAAACCAGCTCTGGACTGACTGTGATCTGTGTGCACTTAAGGGAAATTGCACTTGATGCAGAGAGCTGCATCTGGTACTGTGTGTGTACCTGTTATCCTCCCAGTGATCGTTCCCCACAGGTGCCAGTGGTGACTGAGGCTCCTTGATTACTGGTCCAGTGGTGTGTTGTCACAACTTGTTTATTCTTTAAACTTGTTACTAAATCTAAGGTCCTAAATTCAGTCATTTTCCCATCCAAGAATGAGCAAAAGTGCATTAATTTTTCTTTTGTCATGCTCTTTTAACCAGCCTTTTTTTCATTGCATTGCCTACATTTCTTAAAACTAAAGAAGAAGAAAGGGAGAAGGAAAAGAAAAAAGCAGCACTTGTTTGCAATCCCCTTTACTCTTAAAAATAACTAAGAAAAGTTTATAGCATGCAAAGAAAATATACACCAGAAAATAGTGCTAATAAGAAAAAAAAATTCTTAGTCAGCTTCATCTTTCCACTTTCTCTCCCCAAGCATTTTTTTGAAAGTTAATGACATGAAGTAGGGCATTCGCTTTAGGGTCCCCCACATGTTCAACTAATTCTGAAAAAGTAGAATATTTCTAGATTTTCTTGTTGTGTCGTATTTTGCACACACAATTATTGCACTGTAATCCCACATTAAGTTACTGGATTTATTCATCTCTGCATCTCACAAATCCTGTCACTGCTTTATTTCCAACATACTCAAAATTCTTCTAGTCAGCTCTTGTGCTTCCCTCCTCCACATTATGTTGAAACACTGAAAAAAAGTTTCACAGGTACAGTCTCTGTGTATTTTTATTACCAGAAGAATAAGAAATATTATCTTTCTGTTTCACAGCTCACATTTTGTTGGACAAACTTTTGTTGTTCCTCCTTAGCTTGCACTTCATCAAAAAAATATTTTAGCACTCCAGGGAAGAATACTTGGAAGACAGCTGGGTACAGCAGTTTGAATATTACACCTCCATCTCGACATTCCCTGAATAGTGGAATAAATTTGCTTCTGTTCTGACTGGTGCATAATGAATAACCATTCTCCACAAACACACGGCGGTCTTCCACTTTTAGTACTTTGTCCTTCTGCCACAGTTTTGTCAAAATCAACTCCTGCTGGTAGGATGTTTCTTGGTTGCTTTCCCATAGCCAGGTTTGGAGCATAAACATAATGTGCCCTTTCAACTAACCATTCCTCCAGTGGAATACTAGTCCAGTTGCTTATTTGTGCTTTCATAAAATGAATAGTCTGTTCCTTCCAGCTTCAATAGTATAGCTGAAAATCTGAGGTTTTCTCTATGTGCTTTGTCCTCCAACTCTTTTTTTTTTTTTTTTTTTTTAACATTTCTTCCTGGGTAGTCTCATATTGAGCCAGTCTTTTCTTCATTTTAGCCTCTGATTTTTGCAACTTTGTTACCTCTTCTAAATATTTGTTTTAAAGCTTCTAACATTTTTTCCAGAGTTTTGTTGCTTGTGTTGATATGCTCCATCAGTGTTTCGTTTATTTTAACCAGGTCTGTATGCAGTTGTCTTATGTCTTCCTTTAGATTACTGGAATTTGTCTGGAGGTTGCATTGCTTTTTGCTGAACAGCTGCAAAGCTTTCCCCAGTCAGTGTTTCTTCCTCATGTTTTGCAGCTGATTTTTTTCCAGGTCCTATGTATTTCTTTACTAGCATCCAGGCAGTACACTTACTAGCCATTTGCTGAAATTTACCCATAAATACAAGCCTACTGGGATTCTCTGCTGAGTTTTTGTTTTCACAGTGATAGAGGTAGAATTAGGCTGTTACTCAGTGTGCAGCCATCTTGCAATTCAAAAATGTTTTCTTGTTTGTGCCAACAACATAACTAGCACCCTTTCAGAGTTAGTGTTTCTCTGTTTTTACAATATTTGTCTGAGTTACTATCCTATGGTTCATAGGTGTGTACTAGGCTAATGGCCCTGGAGCCTTTACAAGCCTAGCCTATAGAAGTGCCCTGGCATCATGCCACTCAATGTTAGTTCCCAGTGCCTCTATCAAGTAGAGCCAATGGAGTGATCCCCAGGGTGAGCTTTCTATTACCCATCCACTCATCAAGATCTCTCTTGAAGAGGGGCCGTGAGGTGCTCTGCTTGACATGTATGGAAAGTCTATTCCAGAGAATGGGCAGTCTCTGGGTGAGGAACCTGTCCCTCCAGCATGTTCTGTTGAATGTGGTAATGAAGTTGAGATCTCTGGAGCATGTGGTGCGGAGAGATTGGGATTTCTTTAGATGTAGTATTTCTAACAGAGCTAGGTCAGTTATGGCTTTGTAAGTCGGGCAAAGATCGCCTCTAAGCAGGCGATGTGAGACAGAGAATAGCTGGAGTCTTTTGAGTCTGTCCTTGTAGGACGTGTTTAATGCCTAGAATACTCTTCGTAAGGAACTTTTGTGGCCTCTCTAGCTGTTGCAGGTGTCTAGTGAGGTACATGCCAAATGGGGCGTTATACTCGATGATTGGTCTAATAAGGGAAGAGTAGAGGTTCTCCGGTTAAATCCTCAGCTGGGGTGCCTTCTGTGCGGAGTCTGCATGTCCTCCCTGTGGTCGTGTGGGTTTCCTCCGGGTGCTCCGGTTTCCTCATACAATAAAAATCAATGGGGCAAACCCCTTTTTCTTAAAAGGGGCTGTAAAGAGACAGTGCTGTTCAAGCCAGGTGGAACATAAGCCTTAAAGTCAACTATTTGTCTTACCTCTATGTATTCATTCTCATTACAAAGATCTCCTTCTCTAAGGTTCTCATTAATTTTTTGTAAGACTAAAAACTTAAAACTATGTTGGATGCCACAATCTAATACATGCTTTGCCAATGCATTTGTAGGTTTGTTGTTACGTATATCATTCAAATGCTCCATAACCCTGTCCTTCGGTATACGGTTAGTTTTGCCTATATAGAATGCACTGCATAGGTTACACTTGGCTGTTTCAAATTTCATAGCTGTGGTGCCAGTTTGTTTTGAAGTTCATGTAGAACACAGCCAGGGATATTGTCGGGTCCCATGGAAGATATATTCTTGGCCTTGGACAATGCAATTTTAACCTGGGCTGCAGTAATACTGGATGCCTGGAATTGTTCCGGTATTGTGATTGGTTCTTTGGGGGGGGGGGGGGGTAAAGGTGGCACTGAGTCTGTCGGCCAGTATGTTGGCAAGTCCTGTTGGCTCAGTATAGTAGGTACCATTGTGCAGTAACTCAGAGCACATCTGGGTGTTGCTGTGGAGGTTCTTGATATAACTATCAAAGGCTTTGTGATTGATGTTCTTCGTGTTTCACTGTTGCAGTCATCACATTTGGGTTATCTGCTTGCAGAAGCCCTCAGTCGGCCTGATTAACAAAGTCTTGGGTCCTGCGTCGGTTGCTGTCCCTTCTTCTTTGACGTCAGGTCGTCAGGGGTATAAAACATGCAGCCGACACCATTCCGTCTTTCTTGCAGTGCGATGCCCGAAGCAGAAGCAGTTCGCTAGTGCCAGTCGGCTGACTCCTGAAAGTTTTCGAGTTTCAGAAACAAAGTCTTCATCTAAAAGCTGAGTTCCCCGTTGGGAAAATTTTTCTTGCTCTAATCTGATGTCAGCAAAAGTAAATAATTGCATTTCTTGTGGAAAGCTAATACCTCATAAAGATTTTCATTTGTACTGTATTCCTTGCCTAGACCCTGATCATGACGTACCTCACTGTCGGTTTTGTGCCTTATTTAAACCACAAACTATCCATCATTGGTATATTTTCGCTTCTAAATATTTTGGTGCTCTGTTCAATTATCCTGATATGTCTTTGGTAAGCCATCCGACTACCGACAGTCCGAAAAAATGCAAAGATAAAGACAGAGACAGGCCGCCTAGGTCCAAAGCTGCCGACGACGCTTCTCCTAAGCCATTCGCCAGTTCGCTGGTACTCAGTGAGGCGCTTTCGCAGCCCCTCATACCTGCTACTTCAGATTCGCAGGCCTCTACTGAGACCCATTCAGAGTCTGGTATGCCGTGAGATACTTCAACTGTGGAACCTGCGGATGCCTCTACCTTGGATGGGTTCGGAGCTGCTGTGTAGGCACTGGCTTCTGAGGGTGTATTCAGGCCTACTTACTTGCATATTAAACCGGAGCCATCTTCTTCAAGGCCTAAAACTCGAACCATGCCTAGAAAACTGATGCCCAGACCGCATGGTGAGGCCCGTATGCCTAAAAAACAAATTATAAGAATGGCTGAAGACCTTATTACTTTAATCAGGGGAAGCCAGCCTTCCCCCTCGAAGAGACCTAAGACTGAATTTGCTCATGATACTTCTGACCAGGATTCTGAAATTTCTGGTTCCTGTGATGACCAGGATTTACCCTTATCTACCTATGAGGATTCTGATGCTGAGGACTCTATTCCCTCTGCTTCTCCCCAGAGGATTTCTCTTTTGGTGAAACCTTGCATACTCTCAACGAGCATTTTCATTGGGAAAGTCAGGATTTCTCTGATTCTAAAAAGAGGCTTAGGGACTTCTTAATCCGGCCCTAGCACAGGCCTTTAGCCATACCTCCTGTACTAGACATTGTTGATGATTCCTTTTTGGAATCTGGCATGGGGCCTGACTCTCTACCTCCTGCTCCCAGAAAACCTGATAGATGTTACAGGGTCCCTGACTCTCAAAAGTTCCTTTTTAAAAATCCTACTGCAGATCCTGAGACCACTTCACAGGAACCCAAGGGCATTAAAGCTACTACTGCCAAAAATCCTACCCCCTCTGATAGAGACTCCAGGCCGCTGGATGGATGGGGTAAGAAGGTATACACTTCTGCAACTTTAGCCATTAGGGCCTTAAACTGCCAGTTTCATATGTTAAAGTATCAGCAGCATATTATTGGATTGCTTAAACAGAAAATGATGTTGATTCCTGATTGTGCTGAAAATAAGGATTTACAGGATTTACTGCATTCAGCTGAACAAGTTGGAAAACATACTTTGCAATGTGGTTTTGATTCACTAGAGGCATCTTGCAGAGCTGCTGTAACTGGGTCTGTACTTAGAAGGCATGCTTGTCTTAAGGAGCAATCCTTGCCAGATCATGTTAAAGCGAAATTACTGGATGCTCCCTTAAACCAGGACCACCTGTTTGGCAACAAAGTAGAAGAAGTTCTTAAAAAGATGGAGGAAAAAGCTAAATCTGTGCAAACTGTTAAAGATTTTTTACAACTACAACCCCCAAGGTTTAGTAGGCATTGGCCTTCCAAGAATTGGTCCTTTCCTGCCTCTTCCAGACCTTCTCAGTCCAAACCCAGATCCAGCAGAGTTCCCAGGCTTCAGTCCCTGGGTACACACAGGACTAAGCAGTGGGGGGGCCTCCACTTCCAAATCTGGGAGTAATAAAACTCCCCCTTATGGTAAACTGTTTCAATGACTTATTTTTAAAACTTTCAAGCACTTCTCAACTGACTGCCCCTTTGGGGGGAAAGATTGCTCTTCATGCAAAGAACTGGGAACTCATTACCTAGGACAAATGGGTTTTAAATATAGTGTACCAGGGATACAGATTTCACTTCCACACATTACCAACACCATGGGGGTGGCCAGATCTACTCCCAAATCAGTGGGCATAGGCCCAAAAACAAGTACTTTCTCTGTTAAGCAACGGGGCTATTCAGTTGGTACCAGAGGAGGAAAAGTGACAAGGTTTCTACTCAAGACTTTTCCTGGTACCCAGAAAGGACAATTCATGGCGTCCTATCCTGGACCTGTCTACTCTAAACACCTTTTTGGCGATTCCAAAATTCAAGATGCTGACTCTTCACCAGTTTTTTCCTATGCTAGGCAAAGATGCCTGGTTGGCAACACTAGATTTAAAGGAAGCATACCAGCACATCCCAATCAGGGAATCTTGCGGAAGATACCTACACTTCAAAGCAGGCTACATGCACTATCTGTTCTCTGCACTGCCCTTTGGCTTATCTACTGTGCCCAGGGTATTCACCAAGTGCCTAGCTCCAGTCATTGCATTTTGCAGCTAAAGAAATATTCAAATATACCCATACCTGGATGATTGTCTAATTCAGGCAGAAAGCCAGGACATACTTTTGAATCATCTGGCCTTTGTACAAAGGGTGCTAACTTGTCTGGGGTACACCATAAACGAAACAAAATCACACCTGGTACCCTGTCAACAAATTATATTCCTGGGAGCAAGCTTGAATACAACTTCCCAGATGGCATTCCTCACGCCAGAGAAACAAATTCATTTGACAACCTACTTCAAACAAGTGGCCACAAAAACCTTTGCTGTCTGCAAGGAAAATACTACAAGCAATAGGGTTCATGGCTTCTTGCATTCTTCTAATTCCATATGCAGGACTGCATATGAGAAAACTACAATGGTGTCTAAAATGCCTATGGTGTCAACATTCACAGGATCTAGAAGCAATGATTCCTATCAAACCTTGTCTACGCCGCGAGTTCCTTTGGTGGGCAGAGGCCTGCCACCAAAACAAGGGACTACCATTCACACTACCCCCAGCCACCCAACCCCTAACAACAGATGCATCAGACTATGCATGGAGGGCTCACCTGGCAGGGAAGTGCATTCAGGGCAAATGGAACTCAAGTCAAATGCACCTGCATATCAATCAAAAAGAAATGTTAGCTGTACAGAATGCACTGACAGCCTTCAAGGGCCACATTCTTCCAGGACAATTAATGGTAAAGACGGACAACACCACTATTCTGTGGTACATAAGCAGGGGGGGGGGGTACACATTCTTACCCTCCATGCAGACTAGCCATGGCATTGTGGAACAGAACCCTGAGCTACCAAGTGCATCTACAAGCTCAATTCTTGCCTGGAAAACTAAACACACTGGCAGACGAACTAAGCAGAAACCGCATGGACCCACATGAGTGGAAACTGGAACCAAGGATTTTCAACATGTTGACAAGCAAATGGGGGAACCCAGATATAGACCTGTTTGCCTCCCCCCAGAACTATCATTTGGACAAATTTTGCACAAGGACTCCCCACAAACAAGATTGGAAAGTGGATGCTCTGTCCTTCAGCTGGAAAAACCTATCAGTTTCTGCCTTTCCTCCTCTGCTTCTGCTCTCCAAAGTACTACTAAAGATCTAACAAGACAAATCAAGGACAATTTTGATTGCACCAGACTGGCCACGCCAACACTGGTACCCCCTCTTGCGCAGTGTGTCACTCTCGGCCCCATGGAACCTGCCTCAGACCCCTACACTATTGTCTCAGCAGGAGAACCGGATTCTGCACCCTCAGCTTCACACACTGAACCTAGCAGCCTGGCTAATTATCTAATCTCTCCTTTACCATCCTTCAGTAAACCAGTGATGGATATCATTTTAGAGGCAAGGAGACCTAGTACTAGAAAATCTTATGCTGAAAAATGGAAAAGATTCTGTGCCTGGAACCAGTCTCAAGGGATGAGCACAGCAGTGCCCAATTTACCTTAGATTTTACAATACTTAACTGAGATGCTTCTCAAGAGCCTGTCTTTTCTCCTCCATCAGAATCCACGCCTCACCCACTGCTCAAGCAGTTTCTCAGATGGTCCAAATATTTACGACCACCCAGGAGGGCTCCAACCCTAGCCTGGGACCTTAACTTTGTATTGGAGAAGTTCACTCTTCCTCCTTTCGAGCCAGCTTCTACTGCAGACTTAAAATTCCTTTTTTTTAAAACAGCTTTCCTTTTAGCAATCACTTCAACAAGAAGGGTATCTGAATTACAGGATCTTATGGCAGTGGAGCCTTTCATCATTTTTCATGCGGACAGGGTGTCCCCCAGGACCAATCCCTCCTTCATGCCCAAGGTGGTATCCAGTGTGGCCCTTAATCAGTCCATTCATTTGCCAACCATCTTTCCTAATCCACAGAACAAAGGGGAACAGATACTGCACTCAGACGTGCACAGACAACTTAGATTCTACTTGGACAGGACTAAACATCAAAGGAAATCTGAACAACTGCTGGTGGCATTTGCTTCAGTGGCAGAGGGGAAGGCTATTTCAAAGAAAACCATTTCCAAATGGATAGGCCATTGCATTAATTTCTGCTACAAGCACCATGGAAAACCTATCCCACAGGGGATCAGACCTCACTCAACCATAGGTTCATAGGTAGGTACTAGGCTATCGGCCCAAGGGCCTACGCAAGCCTAGCCAACAAGGTTCCCTGGCTTACGCCACCCAAGAAAGTTATTTTCCTCTGCCACTGATGAGCAGAGACACAGAAGTGATCCCCGGGGTGTATTTCCTATTTCCCATCCACTCATCAAGATTTTTCTTGAAGAGTGCTAATGAAGAACTTTGCTTGACATAGATGGGTAGCCTGTTCCAGAGTATGGGAAGTCTCTGGGATAGGAATCTATCCCTCCAGCATGTCCTGTTTATTGTGGTGACAAGGTTTAGGCCCCTAGAGCGTGTAGCTCGGAGGTATTGGGATTTCTGTAGGTGTAGCATGTCCAACTGCTCTGGGTTTGACATAGCTTTATATGTTAGGCAGAGATCACCTCTGAGTAGGCGATATGTTACGGAGTAAAGCTGGAGGTTTTTGAGGCGGTCAGTGTAGGGCATTTGTTTGAGTCCAGTAATCCCCTTTGTGTGGTACTTCTGTGGCCTTTCCAGCTGCTGCAGACGTCTTGTGAGGTACATTCCAAAAGGGGCATTGTACTCTATAATGGGCCAAATGAGTGATGAGTAGAGGGTAACGATGATCTCTTTTTTCCTAGATGAGAACCCTTTTATGATGAGGTGTGCCACGTAGAAAGACTTCCTGACTACTGTGGCGATGTGACTATCAAAGGAGAGACTACTGTCCACCTGGGTCCCAAGGTCTCTTGTCACACATTCAGTGTTAAGTAGATTGCTGCCTATGTGGTAGTTCATGGGTACAAAGTTTTTACCAAAGGGGATGACACTGCACTTTTTGGCATTGAGCTTGAGGCCATGGCTCTGACACCAGGCATCTGTCTCAGAGAGGCCCTTCTGTACGATGTTCACATCATTTGGGGACTTGACTGGCTCCTAGTTTGCAGTCATCTACGAACTTCATTAGCCAGAGGCCTTCTGTGTTAACTTGTACTTCAGAGAAGTAGATACCAAACAGGAATGGTCCCAGGACGGAACCCTGTGGTGGTACTCCACTTGTTTGAGGTCAGATTTGGAGTCTGCAACTTTTACAGTGTGGGTTCTGTCAGTGAGCCATTTGGCAACCCATCTTGTGACGTAGGGATTTATGCCTAGTTTATTGAATTTAGCTGTAATTCCAGAATGGGGGATGGTGTCGAAAGCCTTGACAAGGTCAAGATAGGCTGTGTGAACCACTTTACCCTTATCTACGGCTTTAGTGACTACCTCAAAGAAGTCGATCAGCTTCAGGAGGCATGATCTGCCTTTCACAAACCCGAACTGGGTGGGATCCAGAGTTTGGAGGTTACCAATGTCCTTGTTTACGAGTTCCATGATGATACGTTCCATGGCTTTGCAGACCAGGCTCGTCAGGCTAATAGGTCTATAGTTCCCGGGATCAGTGGTGGCTCCCACTTTGTGGAGTGGGATAACTGTTGCTGTGCGCGATTCAGTGGGCACAAAGCCTGATGTGAGGCTATTATTGAACATGGTACTTAAGTGGGGAGCCAGTTCATTCTGAAGTTCGTGTAAAACGCAGCCTGGGATGTTGTCCCGTCCCATGGATGCTGTGTTTTTGGCTTTAGAGAGTGCAGCTTTCACCTGCACAGTTGTGGTTACAGGGACTCTGCATTGGGCTGCATCTACCTCTACAGCCTTTCTCAGAGGCAACCCTACCAGGGACAATCCTAGAAGCTGTTTCCTGGATTTCTGTACATATTCACCAAGCGTTACCATTTTCCTATTTTCTCTAAATCCAGAGCTGGCTTTGCCACTGCAGTCTTGCAGGGCTTTATAGCTGGTCCTAATTCTATCTAAATTCCTCCTCCCATCCTTAGCTTTGGGAATCTGCCCAAATGTGATGACTGCAACAGTGGAACATGAAGAACATAGTACAGTTGTCTACACTTATATAAATGTAGATGTTCGAGTGTATTACACTGTTGCAGTGCTGTATCCTCCCTCCAGCCCCCTTACTTCTTTTGACTCTACCTCTATTCTCCTTTACTGTGCTCAAAAAGCTTTTTGGTGTATTTGCTTTTTTGTTGGAGGTATATCCTTGTTTATTTATAGATTTAATTGCTTCCCATTAGGGGGGCACCTGACATCTGGGGCAAGAAAAACTGATGTTTTATACCCCTGACGACCTGACGTCATGGAAGAAGGGACAGCAACCGACACAGGTCCCAAGACTATGTTAATCAGGCCGACTGAGGGCTACTGCAAGCAGATAACCCAAATGTGATGACTGCAACAGTGAATACACTTGAACATCTACATTTATGGTAAGTGTACACAACTGTACTTTTTTAGTGTCTGACGCAATTCTGCCTTCATAGCTGTCTTTATGGAGGGATCTCAACTTTTTTTGAGGATAATACGGGAGTTTTCAAGTCTTAGGACTTCACTTTTTTCTGCAACAGTTTTTCTTCTGTTGTAGAGTTTATTAATGTCCCGGAATCACATCTTTTCCTTTACAAGACCCACTCTGCTGATCGAGAACTATTTCCCAGGGCCCTAAAGGGGTTGCAGCTGTCACTACAAAAAATCCACTCCTCTCTGAAAGGGAGTCCAGGGCTTTAGAGCGATGGGGTAAAAAAGTGTATACTTCTGCTACCCTTTCTGTGAGGGCTTTAAACTGTCAATTTCATATGATACAGTACCAAGAGTATTTGTTAGATGAATTGCATAAAAAACTGTCTTCACCTGAACCCATAGATCACAAATCACTTCAGGATCTGGTACATAACTCTCAACAGGTTAGCAACCATTTCTTGCAGTGTGGTTATGATGCATTGGAAGCTTCATGTAGATCAGCTATGACAAGTGCAGTCATGCGTAGGCATGCTTGGCTGAAGGAACAATCTCTGCCAGACCATGTTAAAGCAAAGCTTCTGGATGCTCCACTGGAAAAGCAAAAGTTATTTGGCTCCACTGCTCAGGAGGTCTTAAAGAAATTTGAAGAAAAGGCAAAATCTGTACAAACAGTCAAAGATTTTATGCAAGTCCAACCACCAAGATTCAGCAGAAATTGGCCTTCCAAGAACTGGTCCTTTCCAGACACAGACAGATTTCAGAGAGGCAAGAACAGGCGTGCCAGAGGTAGAGGGCAAGCTAGAGGCTCCTACAGAGGACGTCAATGGCAGCCTCCCAACCAGAGAGGTAGTGCAGGGCCTACAACTGCTGCACAAGGACAGACTCAATGACTTTACTTTGACACCGCCAACCAGGGCTCAATTGGAAGCACCTTTGGGCGGAAAGCTTTCCTTATTTTCAGAAAATTGGCACATTATTACAAGGGACAAATGGACACTGCAAATAATAGACAAAGGATACAGGTTCCATTTCCATGCATTACCGAAAAGAAAAGGCATGCCGGACCTGCCACCAAATCAAAGGGCAGAGGCTTTAAAACAAATCTCCAACTTAATGAAAATGAAAGCAATAGAAAAGGTTCCTCTCTCAGAACAAGGCCAAGGATTTTATTCCAGACTCTTCCTTGTTCCAAGAAAAGAAAAGCAATGGAGGCCTATTCTCGACTTGTCCGCACTAAATACTTATCTCATTGTGCCAAAATTCAAAATGCTGACTCTACAGCAACTCCTTCCCATGCTGGGCAAGGGGTCTTGGCTGGTAACTCTGGACCTCAAGGAGGCATACCTGCATGTCCCTATCAAAGCTGCAGAAGACACCTCAGATTTCTTGCAGGTTCAGAGCAGTATCAATTCTCAGCATTGCCCTTTGGCTTATCTACTGCGCCCAGAGTATTCACGAAATGCCTGGCATCAGTAATTGCACACTGCAGACTTCAGGGGATGCAAATATACCCGTATCTGGACGACTGCCTTATACAAGCAGACAGCCAACAAATTTTGGAAAACCACTTGAATTATGCCATCTACCTTCTTCAGGCCTTGGGATATACAGTCAACATTCACAAGTCAAGACTTGTACCATCCCAAAGAATAACTTTTCTGGGTGCGGATCTAGACACAACCACCCAAATGGCTTTCCTCACAGTAGAAAAACAAAACCAACTACCGGATTACTTCAAAAACCTGTCAAGACAAACTCAGCTGACTGCAAGGAAAATCCTGCAGGCCCTGGGTTACATGGCTTCTTGCATTCTTCTGATTCCTCAAGCAAGGCTACATATGAGGAAACTACAATGGTACCTAAGGAGTTTATGGACTCAGCGCAGTCACAGCTTGGAAACTTTGATACCACTCATCCCATGCCTTCAAAGGGAATTTCTGTGGTGGGCTCAAGCAAGCCAGTCAAACAGGGGTTTGCCCTTCAGCAAACCAATAGCCAGCCAAACCATTACAACGGATGCTTCAGACCACGGATGGGGAGCGCACATGGAGGGAAGATGCATTCAAGGACTATGGTCACAAAAAGAGCTACGCATGCACATAAACCAAAAGGAAATGCTGGCAGTGATGCATGCTATCGAGGCCTTCAAGTTATTTCTACATCAAGGCCACCTGCTAATAAGGACAGACAACACTGCAGTTATGTGGTACATAAACAAGCAAGGAGGCACCCATTCCTACCCTCTTTGCAGACTGGCGATGAATCTATGGGAGCTTTCCTTGACACTCAATATACAGCTGCAATCCCAGTTTGTACCAGGAAAGGACAATGTACTGGCGTACAACTTAAGCAGGAACATCATGGATGCACACGAATGGATGCTGCACCCAGACATCTTCCATCAGATAACACAATCATGGGGGAGACCGGACATAGACCTCTTTGCCTACCCACACAATCATCAGCTGGAGAAATTCTGCTCAAGGACATAACACCCACAAGCATGGAAAGTGGACGCCCTCTCTTTCAGCTGGAGAACTCTAACAGTGTATGCATTCCCACCTCTTCCATTAATGACCAAGGTCTTACTGAAGATCAGGGCAGAGCAGCCAAGAGTGATTCTGATAGCTCCGGACTGGCCAAGACAGCACTGGTACCCATTGCTAAAGAGCATGTCACGGACGAAACCATGGCTTCTTCCACAATGGCCGCTTCTCCTAACACAGCACAATTACAAAACTCTGCATTCCAACCTGAAAACATTACAACTAGCTGCCTGGAAAATACCTTGACTATCACCAGGATAAGCTATCCAAGAGAGTGAAGGGTATCATCATGGAAGCTCGCAGGCCTTCCACAAGAAAGGCATACTCAGCAAAATGGAAAAGATTTCACACCTGGAGCACCTCAAAGGGCCTAGATGCAACAGTTATGAACATGGCACATATAATGGAATATTTGGCAGAAATGCTCCACAATGGCCTGTCTTACTCTTCCATTAAAATTCATGCTTCAGCAATTTCAGCAGAGTACAATACTGATCCACCTGTCTTCTCTCATCCTCTCCTAAGACAGTTTCTATGAGGAATTAAAAACATTAATCCCCCAAGGAATCCACCAGTGCCTACTTGGGACCTTAACTTCGTGTTGGAAAAACTAACACTGCCTCCCTTTGAACCAGCAGCATCTGCAGAACTACAGTTCCTGTCTTGGAAGACTGCTTTCCTCCTGGCCATAACCTCAGCAAGAAGAGTATCTGAGTTACAGGCCCTCATGGCAGTACAGCCATTCCTTATCTTTCATCAAGACAGAGTCTCTTTGAGAACCAGTCCTTCATTTATGCCAAAGGTGGTATCCAGGGTCTCCTTAAACCAAGCTATTCACCTGCCTACCTTCTTTCCAAATCCACAAAACAAAGGGGAAAAGCTTCTGCACACCCTGGACATACACAGACAGTTGCGCTACTACTTGGACAGAACTTAAAGTAACAGAAAAACTGACCAGCTGTTTGTAGCATATGCTGCTAGTGCACAAGGAAAAGCAATTTCCAAACAGACAATTTCAAAATGGATAGGGAATTGCATTCGTTTCTGTTATTCCTTCCATGGAAAAGCTGTGCCAGCTAACATTAGACCTCATTCCACCAGAGTCACAGCCACCTCCACAGCCTTCTTAAGAGGGGTGGCTACCAAGGACATTTTAGAAGCTGCTACATGGAACTCCGTGCATACATTTTCCAAGCATTACAATTTACCTTTATATTCCAGATCCAGAGCAGGCTTTGCTACAGCAGTCCTGCAGGGCATTTTAGCTACACCATCCTTTACATAGATCCTCCACCCCCAGATTGGCTATGGTATTCTACCCATATGTGATGACTGCAGAAGCATCCTTGAAGGACATAGTACAGTTTTGTACCTAACATAAATGTAGATGTCCGATAGGTATGCATCTGCAGTCACGTTTACCCTCCCTCCTTCCCCTCTGTGGTATTTCTTGGGTACTTATCCCTCTCATGGCTTGCTGGGGTTATCTATTATGGTGTATTTGTTTTATATATATATATATACATATATATATATATATATATATTTTTTTTTTTTTTTTATGCATATATATTTCTGTGCATGTTTGGAATTTATTGCATTCCTCCAAATTTAGCCTTCCTTAGAGGGCACCTGGCATCTGGGGCAAGAAAAACTGAGGAAGATGGCGTCGGCTGACGCTTTTATACCCCAGGCGCTCTGGCGTCGGGGAAAGGGCGACTTCAGCCGACGCCGGATCCAGACTTTGGAATCCGGCCGACCGAAGGGCTGCCTGAGGCAGGACAACCCATATGTGATGACTGCAGATGCATACCTATCGGACATCTACATTTATGGTAGGTACAAAACTGTACTTTTTCCAAGTTGGAGGGGTAGTTGAAGTCTCCTAGTATGAGTGTGTTGGGTTGGACCTTGATAGATTCCAGGGTGCTTAGAAACATGGAGTGAGAGTCTGGGAACATGGTTGGAGACCTATAGCTATGACCTGGATCACAGTCTTACCCAGTGGCCTTTCTTTCTCCTGCCTGGAGGTTCATTTGTCAGACATTTCAGCATGTCTGGCCATAATCCCCCTCTTCCAGCACATTCTCATGTGAACATTTTTTTGAACTGGGTTTTGCATAAGAGGTCTCTAAGAAAAACTGTGGCTCTTCCTTGGCAACTTAATTTTGTGTTAGAGAAACCAACACTTGTATGATTTGAACAAGCTCATCAGGGTGACTTGAGGTTCTCAAAATGGAAAACTGTTTTACTGATTGCTGTGACCTCTGCAAGAAAGCGTGTCTGAGTTGCAGGCTCTTATGGTGAATCAGCCCCATCTCTTTTTCTACTGAGACAGGATTACTTTGAGATGGCTTAAGTGGTATCCCCATTTACTTTAAGCCAAACTGTCCATCTCCCTGTTTTCTTTTCTCTTCTAAACCTAAAAATGAGGGAGAAGGGATACTCCTTACCTTGGGATGTCCACCGACAACTCCAGTACTGTCTTGACAGAACTAAATATTTCTGATCTTCAGATCTTTTCATTTCTTGTAAATGTAAGAAGAGATAACTTGTGTCTAAACAGACTTGTTTCCAAATAGTTGTCTTAGGCTATTACCCTCATTTATTCTCACTTCAGCAAAATTATTTAGGCAGGGTTAATGCCCACTAAACCAGGGCCTAGGTTTTATCTCTGGCTTTTTAGAAAGGTTGTTCTAGAAGTACTTCAGAAGCAGCAACTTAGTCCTCTCTATGTACTTTTGCAAAGCATTACAAGCTTAATTCCTTCCCTAAGTTTAGATCAGGCTTTGCTAGGACCATCTCCTGAAGCTTCTAGACCCTTCTGCCTCCACCTCTCAAATATTGTATGCTAGGGAAGGAAAGGCTACAGCAGCAATGATCAATGTTATCAACCTAGTTTGTTTGTGTCTTTAGGCTTTTCCCGGTTAGGGGTCGCTACAGCGGAACTCCGGTCCGCTAATGATTTGCAGTAGAGTTTTACGTGCTGGCTTGCCGGGCCTAACGCACAACCTTCAACGAAGGAACACCCATTCACGCATGTCACCACATAGAAGACGCTCTAACTGAGAATCGAACGGGCAACGTCTAACTGTGAGGCACCACCACCGCAGTCAATGTTATCAACCTAGTACAGTTGTTTAATTATGCTTATAACAGTAGAAAATCAAATTATGACTGCTGTAATAGCTGCTCCCTTCCTCCATCTCCCTTAGTTTTTTTTTAGTTTGTTCTTTTGCCTGTGTGCGTGTATATGTCTGTCTGTGTTTGTGTGTGTGTGTGTGTGTGTGTATATATATATATATATATATATATATATATATGTATGTGATTTTTTTTATTCCTTGTCATCTCACGGCTCTGCCTCCCTCTGTCAGTTGGCATGAAAGCTCTGAAGGGCTTGGCTCTCAAATCTGTCTTTTTAGACAGCTTCAGCTCAGTTCTGTGCACATGGAAGCTGCTGTGAAGCTTGGGGAGCTGGCCAGCTGTTGTATCCCTTATGGGTTGCAATTCATATAGCTAAGCCTACTGCAGCAGTGATCATTTGAAAATCTACTGTTGTGGTAAATTTACTTAAACAGCTGTACTTTTTTGTTGTACAGAATGCAATAAAACCATAGAATGGAAGCCTAAAGTACGTTCTATGGGTGTTATTTCCCAGAATTTCTCTTGTCGTCTGAGTGCCTGCAAGATGTGTAAGCCGGATGTGATCCCAAGGCGAAGATCTATCTTTGATTCCATTGTATTCTGTGGTGTTTTGTCTTGATGCCACCTAGACAGTTGTAGTTCGTGGCTATGTTCTGAGGTTGAAGTGGATGGATTTGGATCATGCAAGATGTGCAAGCTGTGTACTTGCCATCAAAGTACATCTTTGAGCCATATCCATCGACTTCAGCAATCCCACCTACTGTCCCACGTTCATTTACAGTATCCTTTCCTGCCAAAAGACCTGGAGAAATAGCCCTGTGCTAATTTAGTCATTGGTCCCTAACTATATTTAAGGCAGTCTCATTCTGAAGAGAATAATGAGAATTGTAGTATGTGGATGCTAGGCAGGAGTTTGAGTTTGGGAGAGTTTTACAGGTGTCATTTGAGTGTTGCATACAGCTGACCCTTCCTGAGGTTGAACTGTAAGGATGTTATTCTTAAAGATCTGAGGTTATGATAAGGGTATAGCTTTTGTTTGCTGAGAAAAACATTTTAGTGTTGCTCAGGAATGGTACAAGCTGTGACGTAATGAGCACTGAAGGGAAGTGAATGTTATCACTTAGTAAGTGCTTGGTTTTCTTCTGAAATATTGGTTCAAATCTCTAAGCCATAGTGTAGATGCATTGAGTACTTGATTATTTAGTGGATAGGGTTGCTTATTCTACTTTATTAGTTTTTGGGCAACTGTTTTTAAAACGTTTGCCATAAATTTTTGCCAGTGTTCTGTATGTTAGGAAGACATGACGCTTCCTCTTGCTGTGTTATGCATTGTTGGGTTCAAGTTGTTTCCTTTAATTTATGGTAGTCATCTCTTAAAGTCCTTCAGCACCTTGTTTCCATTCACTCAGCATTTTTCTGTATGTATGCTTTAAGGTACCTGTAAGGACAACATCCAGATCTCCTGTGCTTTCGCGAAGAGATTCGCCATTACAAGGTAGCAGTCAGCCTAGCAATCAAACTGGTCAAAGAAACTCCACAAGGTTAGTAACCAGATACTACTACATTGAATTCATGTAGTTAATGTTGTGAAGTGGGTGCCACAAGTGCTGCTTTTATTTTGAAAGCCAGTTTGCCGTAGTGTAGATGCATTGTAAAATACACACAAACATCCATGCTGAAATTATATAACAGAAATTTGAATTTTCTTTATGCAACTTTTTCAAGTTTGGTTTTAAAACATTGAAAAAGAGAATAAACTCAGTCCTGAAGGTGGTGGTGACTCTCCATTAGAAATTGATAATATTGTCTATACTTTTTTCTTATTTGTTGGAGAAAATTTTTGAGGCTTAAAAAATTTTAAATGTGCAGTCTTTTGTCATTCTTAATATGGATTAATTTGTAATACTGGTAAGGGATTACTATACATCTGCTTCCATCATTTCATTAATTTCTGGTAACCATGCACATTTAAACACCCTTATTGAATTATCACTTGTGACAAAGGCTAATTTAAATTCATATAAAAGTAATTAAACCATATTAACAAGTTCACATTTACAGACATTGTACATCACATGCATTGTTTTATACAGTATAATCACATCAGCATCACATAGATTGTTCAGTTCCTGTCTTCTCTTAAACCTCATTCCTCCTCCAAAACATTTTTGCTTGTGTTCCCATAATTTCTACTTTTTCTATATAATTTACTCCTACCCTTTTCTAAAGATCACACTTCCTGCTTTTTTATTTCTGTTAACAGTATTCACTACTTTATGTAATGGTTGTTTAGATTTTGATTTCCATTTTCTAGTAATTTCTTTTTTACCAGCTGCCTGAATTAAACTTAAGGCCTTACTTATCTGTAGGCAGTTCAGATCCTGATTCCCATCTCAAAAAATCATTCCTTAGTTACACTCATTTACTGTCCCAATATTCCTGACAGAAGACTCTGTAGGGAATTTTTAAAGTCTGCCAAGTCATTACACGAAAACATATGTTCCCCTGGTACCTCTTTCTTCCCCATTACACCTCCAACATTTGCCATCTACCTTAAAAAAAATTATTTGCAGTCTGTTTGGGGTATAAATATTACCTTTTCATTGCCAGTGGTTTTAAATATAACGCAAGTAACAAGGGGGGAAGAAGACATCCCTGCCTGGTTCCTGTGTTCGGAACACCTTCTCAGAGAACCACCCTCCCACTTTGAATTTTACCTTTTATCCGTCATATGTCTTCCTAATTAACCGTATTATTGTATCAGAAAAATGCAAATGTTTTTATTGCCCTACTCATAAAATCCCAGCTTACTCTGTTGAATGCTTTCTCTACATCAAGACCCAACAGCAACATTATTTTCTTGCATTCTGTTTTCGTTTGGCTCATTCTGTTAATGTTGACAGACGTTTGCCTCCCCTCCACAAAACCTCATTGATCCATGTTTATCAAGCTTGGCAGCACCTTTGCCATTCCTTTGGCCATTATAGCCATAATTACCTATTCAGTTTTAAACCATGATTACATGGGCAAACATGAACCTGGATCAGATGGACCTTAACATTATTTAGGTATTAACAGCCAGGATATTAGTGCTTCTCCTCTTTTTAAATACATTTGGTGATCAAGATCTGAAATTTATTTTTATTTCTTCCCTCCTAACTACAAACTTTTGTTTGTGTACCATCTATTCCTGGAGACTTTCCTGCAGATGGGGTTACACATCAACATTTTTATCTCCTCTTCTGTTAATTGTTGAGCCTCATCTACCTCTATCCTTGGCATATTTGTCTTCCATAAATATTTCCATTTTTGCTTTTTCTTGATATCACCACATATCTGCTTTATGCAAACTTTCTTAAAATTTCTGAAATATCCAGTACCTGTACAGGATCTCTGGTTATTTTTCCTTGTTATAGGCTCCCTAAGTTTGGCAGCAACACTTTCTACTTCCTGTTGCCCAAGTTGTTTTGCCAAAAGGTTTTGTGATCTGGAGCTACCAAGAAACCGTTGCTTAACAGTAATCTTTCTAAACTCGTGCATATTATCCAGATACTCCCTTATTTTCTCTTTTGCACTCTGCAATTGCTGCTCCTCTTGTTCTGTCAGATTCCCCTTATTTTGTAATATTCAGCCCCTCTAAGTAATTCATTACTACTTAACCATGTCTGTCTTTATTTTATTTCTACCTTACTTTTAAACTCCACTTTCATTTTATCCCACTGAGTAGCTATAACTTCTGGAGTACTTTCTATCTTTCTTAGTAACTCCCAAATTATTTCAACTACCCAATCTTTAAATTACTCTCTCTCTAACAGCTAGATTGGAAGTGCCAGTGTCTCATCTTTGCTTCATCACCCTGCATTTTTATGTTAGTAATTATTGGTGCATGATCTAAATCAGTTATTGGATGTGTGTCAAAGTTCTCATTTGTGTGTGCATGTTCCTGTGAAGTATAATTTCTGGCTAATTTTGAGTTCCTTCAATTGAAGTCACATCTTTCAAACCAAATATTTTCTTAAATTTCTTCAGAAATCTACCCTCCTCTGTTATATTTTCCCTTCAAGGGCCCCCAGATACATCCTCATTGTTTCAAATGAAATTATAGTCCCACCTGTAAGTAATGCGCTCTGTTGAAAGCTGATTGTTTCTCCCAATTTTTGTAAGCTCCGTAATAGTCTTAGGTTGCATATAAATACACACCAGTGTAATCCTCATCCCTTGCCAGTAGCCCTTAACTATTACTTTCTTTTCCCCCTCTTCTATCACTGTTGAAGCTCCCCTGGTAATTAATAATAAGTAATCCACTTTTCATTTGTCTCTGATTTTCTGCTGAATGTCCATCTTGAAATCCTCTATCAAATTCACACGCTCATTTCTTGCCAGATACGTCTCATTCAGCATTGCTATTTGCATCTGCATTTCTTAATGTGATTTCATTTTTGTTGTCTGTACTTGTGACCATTTACATTCCAGTATAATATGGAAAGTGTTGTCTTTATGATAAGAAGTCATTATTCCTACCTATTGTGTATGGCAGCTTTTTAAAATATCTATTTCTAGCTTGATGCATGCAACCACTAATATTTGGCAGGTTAATTTTTTACACAAACACATTAAACTATGTACATCTTCAAATAATGAAGTATAAACCTTCCTTATAGGAACAGTTGTCCCAAATAGACAGCTAAAAACACAGGACGTAATTAACGTGAAATTGAGGTGTTGTCCATGCTAAGATGCACATTATTGCCTCTTTGTCTACTTAACACTAATTGGTGTCTGTTTTATGTAATGATATATGTAAAAATGTGTGTGCATACATGTGTGTGTGTGTGTGTGTGTGTGTGTGTGTGTGTGTAGATCTTTATTTACCTCCCAGATGTAAAAACAGCTTGCATGCTTTCAGAAAACAATTTTTAGCCTTGAAGAAGTCAGTGTTTTGGCATTTTATTTCCCTATAGTCAGCTTGGCTCCATCTTTTAAAGACAAGATAAAGGAAATGTTTTTTTCATTATATTTAGCATTCTCTTATTTACTCGTTTCCACTTAAAACTTGTTTTTATATTAAGCCAAGGATCTTAATCCAGACATTCACATGTGCAAAAGTAAGAGTAAACATATCAGCTTCATATATATTATGATCTATGTACTTTTCCACCCCATACCACATATTTTATCTCTTTTTACCTTGTAATGCCTATATTTCTTAATACTAAAAAGAAGAAAGAGAAAAAAAGGCATCTGTTTACTTTAGTATCTTTATCACACACAAGAACAACTAAGAATGCTTTAGTATAAAATGTGCAATTTATATTGTGAAAAGTTTCTTAAAAATACTGCCTAGGAACAGAAATTAAGTCCTCTCAACACATTTTCTTACAGCCATATTTCATGTATGTGATTGATGCTTTGCAGTCTCACATTTATTCTCCAATTTCTGTGTTGCTGGTAGTTTTCCTGTTCATCTCCATCTCTGAACTCCAGATTCCAGTTCAAGTCCAAGGTGCTCCCATTTCTTGTAGTCAACTCATGTGCTTTTCTTAGTCTCTAAAGCATTCTCTTTTTGGGACAGTGAAAAGTTTCACTGGCAAATTCTCTCTGTGGACTTTATTATCAGAGTAATGAGATGTAAAGTCCCCTTCAGCTTGTTGGCTCACTTTTTGTTGGCCAAACCTTTGTATTTCCTCCTTAGCCTGTCTTGCATCAAAAATTAACTTTGATTCCCTAGGTAAAATATTCTGAAGACATCTGGATACAGCAGCTTGAATCTCACAACTGTCACTTGACATTGTCTGATTGCTGGAATAAATGTATTTATTTCTCCCTGGTGTATAGTGAATAATCATTTTCCTCAAGACTATACAGTCTCCAGCTTTTAATACTTTGCCCTTCTGCCAAAGTTTTGTCAGGATCAGCGCTTTCTGCTGATAGGATTGCATCTTTGCTAGTAGAGGTATTGGCTGTTTTCTTATGGCCAGGTTTGGAGCATATATTATCTTGATAAGCAACTTTTTAAAATCAAAATATTGTTTGCTCATTCTAGTATTTTCTCTGGACTTTATTTTTAAATGTTTTTTCTCTTTTATTCATGCTATTTTGAGTGATATTTTAACAGGTACTGCTGATTTCTTCAGAGCAAATGTGAGTGTGTAGGGGATGCCGCAGGGACCAAATGAGTGGGCATGTCTAACTGGAATGGTTTGTGGCTGCAGTGGTGCAGAATTAACTAGATAACTAGAGATATTGTAGCAATTGCTTTACTATTCTTCATTGTACAAGTCTAAGGTGTAAATACTGTGTCCTGATCTGCACCAGGAAGCCAGTCAATTGTTTGACTACCTGTTGTATGAGCCTAGGCACAATATTGCAGATTCTGAGACATCAGATGGCTCTGTTTTGTCCAGCAAGGCTTGTTAACAGCAGATTTCCATCTTTAGATCACTGCTGTAGTAGTACATGACTGAATGGGACATATCCTGCCAAGGATGAAACATCTAGCTAGTATATGAAAGCTTTTGAGCTTTTTGTCCACCATGGCTTGTTAACAGCAGATTTCCATCTTTAGATCACTGCTGTAGTAGTACATGACTGAATGGGACATATCCTGCCAAGGATGAAACATCTAGCCAGTATATGAAAGCTTTTGAGCACCTTCCATCGGCATAGTGCATCAGTGGAAGCTCATGGACATGCTTGTATAAAATTAGACATAGTAGAACAAAACTCAGAGCTTTGGCATTAAAGATTTCAGTCAGATTATGTCTTCACTTTGTCTTCAGTGGTTTAGCAGTCGGCCTGTACAGTTTTTTTTTTTTTTTTTTTTTGGATAAGTAAACTACCCTTTGGGGACTTTCCTTGCATTATTTTCTTAGAGAGCTATTTACTGTTACTTATATATATTGGAGAAAAGGAAAGTGTATTTGTGGAAGACAAATCCTTACAAAGATCCTTTGACTCCCTTGATGTTTACCAGTTGCCTAAGGTGCTAACAAAATGTTGTACTCTGGTACTGGATCCTCAGAGGTATCCCCTTCAGCTCCTTAAAAAAAGAGAGAGAGAGATGCCTGAAGTGGCTTTTCTTCACCCTCTCTCCACCAGCCCTTGATGTATGACACTACTGTGGCCCATTTGAAGCACTTGGTAGTGTCGATCTTTTCCTTTTAACCTCTCTAGTACTGTTTCTAAGGATACCACTAAGTGTCATGAGTCTAGGATCACTTCTGGGCCAGACGTGGGCCTGTCAACAAAAAGGAAGAACTGTGCTTAATGATTTCCGAAGTGTCAGATGGCTTTCCTCAGGTGTTGGTAGGGGAGGAAGTGCCAGGCGGTCGTATTTAAGTGCCTTGACTTTGAATACTTCCTAAAAAGAAAGAAAGAGCAAAGCATGATGTCCTTCAAGGATGCATCTGCAGTCCTAACAAATGGGTTGTCCTGGCCTCAGGCAGCCCTTCGGTCGGCCGGATTCCAAAGTCTGTGTCTGGCCTCGGCTGATGTCGCACTTCACCCGACGTCATAGCTGCAGTTCAGCGGGTATAAAGGCATCAGCTGACGCCATTTTCCTCAGTCTTTCTTGCTGCATGGCGCCCGAAGCAGAAGCTGTTTGCAAGTGCCGGTCGGTCAGAACCAGAGATTGCTACTACCGAAGACTTCTAAAAAGCTAAGTACCCCGTTGGGGACTCTTTCTTGCCTCAGCCGATGTCAGAAAAAGTGAATAACTGTTTAACTTGTGGGAAACAAATACCTCATAAAGATTTCCACTCTTACTGCCTACCTTGTTTAGGCCCAGACCACGACGTAGCAGCCTGTCTAGCCTGTGCTTCTTTCAACCGACGGACACTTAGACGTCGGTCGGAATTTGCTGAGGACTTTTTCGGCTCCGCTTTTGCTTACAACATGCCGTCGGAAACTCCGACTTCACAATTAGCTAAAAAGCGCAAGGAAAAGGACCGACACTCGCGGTCCGTGGTTTCGGCCGAAACCGCGGTTAAGTCAACCGCGAGTGTCTCGGTTTCGGCTGAAACCGAGCCCTCGGTTCTTCCTTCGGCCGAAAGCTTGCCTCCCACCGAGGCCTCATCCAGCATGGCTGAATCTGCTACTGAAATTCCACCTGCTCTTACAGGTTCACAGGATTTATCTGATACTATCCCTTTAGATATATCCACTCCTGCACGTGGAGCTGCTAGGCCCCCTGCATCCATGTCGATTAAGGCTTTTGCCAGGGCTAAAGCAGCAAAATCAACCAAGACTGTGCCTATTAAGACCCCCTCTCACAGGCCTAGCTCTAGTACTCAAATGCTTAGTCTAGCAGAGGATCTCATTTCTTTGATCATGGGATCCCAACCGCACCCTGACAGGGCCTCTCACCCACCTCCAGAGAAGAGGCCTAGAGCAGAGCCCCCTGAGCCAGTTCCTTCAGATTACTCTTCTGATGATTCAGAAAATACAAACCCTCCAGAAGGCCCTTATTCTCCTTATGAGGACTCTGATGCAGAAGACTCCATTCCTTCTGCCTCTCCGCCTGAGGAATTTTCTTTTGGGGAAACCTTGCATGCTATGAGGGAACAATTTCAATGGCAGGGCCAGGATTTTTCAGACTCTAGGAAAAGGCTTAGGACCTTTTGCATTTGCCACAGCATAGGCCTTTAGCCATTCCTCCAGTACTTACTGTTGTGGATGATGCATTTAATGATGCTTGTACTGCCCCTGATTCACTTCCTCCGGCCCCTGCTAAGCCCGATAGGTACTACAGGGTTCCGGACACACATTATCATTTGTATAAGGCTCCTTTTGCAGATCCTGAAACTATTTCACAGGGACCCAAGGCTGTAGCAGCTACCTCTGCCAAAAACCCCCTCCCCTCTGAAAGGGAATCTAGGGCCTTAGAGAGATGGGGTAAAAAAGTTTATACTTCTGCTACTCTTTCGGCTAGGGCCTTAAACTGTCAATTCCACATGATTCAGTATCAGGAATTTGTTAGACCAGTTAACTAAAAAACTGTCCTTGCCTGAACCATTAGACAAAAAGTCTCTTCAGGAAATGGTACATAACATACAGCAGGTCAGTAATCATTCCTTAAAATGCGGCTATGATACACTGGAGGCTTCCTTTAGATCAGCTATGACTGGTACAGTGATCAGAAGGCATGCATGGTTAAAAGAGCAGTCCTTACCAGACCATGTAAAATCAAAGCTCCTAGATGCTCCCATGGATAAGCATAATTTGTTTGGCTCACCTGCACAGCAGGTGCTGAAGAAGGTGGAAGAGAAAGCAAAATCTGTCCAGACAGTCAAGGATTTCTTACAGGTCCAGCCTCCAAGGTTTAGTAGGAACTGGCCTTCCAAGAATTGGTCCTTTCCAGACACCACCAGAGCACAGAGAGGCAGGAATAGGCGCCCAAGAGGCAGGGGTCAATCCAGAGGTGCCTACAGGGGACGTCAATGGCAGCCTAACAACCAGCAAAGTACTGCCACAGATCCAGCCACTACCACTTCCACAGGACAATCACAGTGACTTGGCTCTGAGACTGCCTACCAGGGAACAATTAGATGCACCCTTAGGTGGAAAGCTAGCCTTATTTTCAGTAAACTGGCATTACATCACAGGAGACAAATGGATTTTACAGACAATAGACAAAGGTTACAGGTTTCACTTCCATACTCTACCAAGGAAGAGAGGAATGCCAAACCTACCTCCAAATCAAAAGACAAAAGCTCTAGAACAAATAGACAACTTAATAAGGATGAGAGCTATAGAAAAGGTACCGTCTATGGAACAAGGGCAAGGATTTTACTCCAGACTTTTCCTGGTGCCAAGAAAAGAAAACCAATGGAGACCTATTCTAGACCTGTCCACTCTGAACATATATCTCATTGTTCCAAAATTCAAGATGCTGACCCTACAGCAGCTTCTTCCCATGCTGGGCAAGGAGTCTTGGCTGGTAACTCTAGATCTCAAGGAGGCATACCTGCACGTCCCCATACGACCAAATTGCAGAAGATACCTCAGATTTCTTACAGGATCAGAGCATTATCAATTCTCAGCATTGCCCTTTGGCTTATCTACTGCGCCCAGAGTATTCACGAAATGCCTGGCATCAGTAATTGCTCATTGCAGGCTTCAGGGAATTCAAATTTACCCTTACCTGGACGACTGCCTGTTACAAGCGGACAACAAAAACAAATTAGCAAAAGATTTGAAAAAGGTCATTCATCTGCTACAAGCCCTGGGATATACAGTCAATATAAAAAAGTCAAGGCTGATACCATCCCAGAGGATAACTTTCTTGGGTGCAGAACTGGACACATCAAATCAAATGGCATCCCTCACAGCAGAAAAGCAGAAGCACCTTCCTCCCTATTTCATGGCATTAACAACGCAGAACCAGCTAACAGCAAGGAAAGTCCTGCAAGCCCTGGGTTACATGGCATCCTGCATAATATTGATTCCACATGCCAGACTACATATGAGGAAGTTGCAATGGTACCTAAGGAATTTATGGCCTCAGCACAAGCACAGCCTAGAAACCCAAATTCCAATAATTCCATGCCTGAAACAAGAATTCCAATGGTGGGCTCAGGCCTGTCAATTGAACAAAGGACTGCCCTTCCACAGCCCTCAACCAAGCCAGACTATCACCACGGACGCCTCAGACCTCGGTTGGGGGGCACACATGCTGGACAAGTGCATACAAGGCTTATGGACTCAAGACCAGCTGAACCTACACAAATCAAAAGGAGATGCTGGCAGTAAAACTGGCAATTCAGACATTCAGACCGTTTCTTCAACAGGGTCAATTGCTGATAAGGACGGACAACACCACAGTTATGTGGTACATCAACAAACAGGGAGGCACACATTCATACCCTCTATGCCGGATGGCAATGGACCTCTGGAATGTGGCCCTGAGCTTCAACATTCAGCTCCAGGCAATATTTGTACCAGGAAAAGAAAATATACTAGCAGACATCCTAAGCAGAACTACCACGGATGCCCACGAATGGATGCTGCATCCAGACATCTTCAAATCCATTACAAGGAAATGGCGACTACCAGAAATAGACTTATTCGCATCCCCACACAACCACCAATTGAAAAAATTCTGCACAAGGACATACCACCCTCTGGCTTGGAAGGTGGACTCCCTATCTTTCAGTTGGGAAAACCTGACAGCATATGCATTCCCACCTCTTCCTTTGATGCACAAGGTGCTATTGAAGAGCAAAGAAGACCGCCCAAGGATCATCCTGATAGCTCCAGACTGGCCGAGGCAGCATTGGTACCCATTACTGAGGAGTATGTCTCGGGAACAAATATGGCCTCTGCCCCTAGTTCCCTTACTGCTAACACAGAACAACTTCAAAACCCTGCATCCAAACTTGAAAACGTTGCAGCTAGCTGCCTGGAACATTGCATAAGACAAAATAACCCAGATTTATCTCAAAGGGTTAAAGACATTATCTTGGAGGCTCGCAGACCCTCAACAAGGAAAACTTATTCAGCAAAATGGAAAAGATATCTCATTTGGAGTGCAGCTAAAGGAGAAGATGTGTCACTGGTAAACATAGCTAACATCCTGGAATACTTGGCAGAACTTTTCCACAATGGCCTGTCCTATTCTTCCATTAAGATTCATGCATCAGCTATTTCAGCAGAATACAACATGGACCCTCCAGTCTTCTCTCATCCTCTACTCAGGCAGTTTCTGAGAGGAATTAAAAATGTAAAGCCACCAAGGAAGCCACCATTGCCCGCATGGGACTTGAACTTTGTGCTGGAAAAGTTGACACTCCCTCCTTTTGAACCAGCAGCAACAGCAGAATTACAGTATTTATCATGGAAAACTGCTTTCCTGCTTTTGCAATCACTTCAGCAAGAAGGGTTTCTGAATTACAGGCATTAATGGCAGTACAGCCCTTCCTTATCTTCCATCAAGATAGTGTCCATGAGAACTAATCCTACTTTTATGCCAAAGGTGGTCTCCAGGGTATCTCTAAACCAAGCTATCCACCTACCTACATTCTTCCCCAACCCACAGAACAGGGGAGAAAGATTATTACATACCTTGGATGTACATAGGCAATTGCGCTACTACCTGGACAGAACCAAGAGCAATAGAAAAACTGACCAGCTACTGGTAGCATATGCAACAGGAATGGAAGGAAAAGCAATTTCAAAACAGACAATCTCAAAGAGGATAGGAAATTGCATTAGATTTTGTTACTCTTACCATGGAAAGACAACTCCAGAAAATATCAGACCTCACTCCACAAGGGCTACAGCCACTACTACAGCTTTTTTACGAGGAGTGGCTACCAAAGACATTTTAGAGGCTGCTACTTGGAGCTCCGTGCATACATTTGCCAAGCATTATAATCTACCCTTATACTCCAGATCCCGAGCAGGTTTTGCCACTGCTGTTTTGCAAGGGATCTTAACTACACCATAATCTAATTATTACCTCCTCTCCCAGTTTGGCTATGGTATTCTACCCATTTGTTAGGACTGCAGATGCATCCTTGAAGGACATAGTACAGTTTTGTACCTACCATAAATGTAGATGTCCGAGAGGTATGCATCTGCAGTCAGGATTACCCACCTTCCTTCCCCTCTGTGGTACTCCTAGGGTATTTGCCCATCTTGTAGCTAGCTGGGGGAATCTATTATGGTGTATTTGTTTGTATATATGTATATACTTGTTTATTTCTATTTGCTCTCTATTGTTTGGAAACATTTGCATTTATCCAAATTTAGCCTTCCTAGAGGGCACCTGGCATCTGGGGCAAGAAACACTGAGGAAAATGGCGTCGGCTGATGCCTTTATACCCGCTGAACTGCAGCTATGACGTCGGGTGAAGTGCGACATCAGCCGAGGCCAGACCCAGACTTTGGAATCCGGCCGACCGAAGGGCTGCCTGAGGCCAGGACAACCCATTTGTTAGGACTGCAGATGCATACCTCTCGGACATCTACATTTATGGTAGGTACAAAACTGTACTTTTTAATCCTCCAACTAAATGTTAAGAGTTTGAGAAGAATAGTATTCTTTTGTTAAAGGTCTTTCAAATGCCTTTCAGCCCTTGCAGTCTGCTTCCCCTGCTTCTTCCCATCTAGAAAGTAGGTTTCTGTCTTCTGAAGTAACTCAGTTTGACATCGAAGAGACTTTTATGGACTCTGCCCCCAGGTGTCTTCCCGTATTCTTTAGAGTGAAGAGTTGGAAAAAAAAAACATTTCTTCAGATTCTCCAGTAGAAAAAAATTCATTTTCAGACATAATTAGTAGAACAAAGGACTACTTCTAGTAGTAAGAGATTTCTGAAACCCAGTAAAGATATTAGTCTCCCGTGGTAGAAACCCCTATGTTTTTGTCCACCCCTCCTATAATATGTGCTTTGAAGATGCCTTTAATGTAGCATTTACTTAACCTGATATTCAGCCCCCTGCACCTAAAAAGTTTGATGAGCTGTATAAAGTGCCACAGACCTATAAATTCCTTTTTCACAACCCATTGACTGATCCATCTGTGATTTGCTTAACCAAGGATGCTAGTTCTAAACATCTTATTCCTAGTTATGCTGTGCCTTCTGATGAGGATGGACGAGAATTTGACAGGTTTTTGAAGAAAGTTTATATTTCCTTTACCCTTTCTTTTAGGACGGTCAGATTGACATGGCAAAATGTTTTGTAGCATCCTTTGCTGACATCAACAAAGTACTTGCAGATTTACCGTCACCATTACACAACATTAAATCCTCCCTTATCAGTACAATCTCTTCTTATTCTTGTCACTAAGCATTCTATAAATTGATAATGTGATGCTGCTGATGCAGTATCCTGTGAAGCTGGAATGTGATCAGTTATGTGCAGATATGCATAGTTTAAACTTAAGCCTATGACTGAGGATGTTGAGTCACAAATTCTAAATAGGTTAATAGGTAGGTACTAGGCGATTGGCCCTAGGGCCTATACAAGCCTAGCCAAAAATGTACCCTGGCTTTCACCACTCAAGAAAATTATTTTCCTGTGCCCCTGTCAAGCAGAACCACAGAAGTTATCCCCGGGGTGAATTTCCTATTACCCATCCAATCATCAAGATTTTTCTTGGAGTGCTAATGAGGAGCTCTGTTTGACATAGATAGGTAGTCTGTTCCAGAGTATGGGAAGTCTCTGGGACAGGAATCTATCCCTCCAGCATGTTCTGTTTATTGTGGTGACAAGGTTTAGGTCCCTAGAGTGTGTAGCTTGGAGGGATTGGGATTTCTTTAAGTGGAGCATGTCCAACAGCTCTGGGTTTGACATAGCTTTGTATGTTATGCAGAGATCGCCTCTGAGTAGAAGATATGTGACGGAGTAAAGCTGGAGTTTTTTGAGACGGTCTGCGTAAGGCATCTGTTTGAGGCCAGTAATCCTCTTTGTGAGGTATTTTTGCAGCCTTTCCAGTTGTAGATGTCTTGTAAGGTACATAGCAAAAGGGGCGTTGTACTCTATAATGGGTCTAATGAGTGATGAGTAGAGGTGAACAATGACCTCTTTTTTTCTGGATGAGAAACCTTTTGTGATGAGGTGTGCCACGTAGAAGGATTTTCTGACCACTTTGGCAATGTGATTATCAAAGGAGAGACTACTGTCCACCTGTGTTCCAAGGTCTCTTATCACACTTTCGGTGTTAGATATGACACATATGCCTATGTGGTAGTTCATGGGTACAGAATTTTTACCAAAGGGGATGACAATGCACTTTTTGGCATTGAGCTCGAGACCATGTCTTTGACACCAGGCATCTGTCGCAGTGAGGCCCTTTTGTAGGATGTCCACATCGTTAGGAGTATCAATTATGGCTCCTAGTTTGCAGTCATCTGCGAATTTAGTTAGCCAAAGACCTTCTGTGTTAGCCTGTACTTAAGAGAAGTAGATACCAAACAGGAGAGGACCCAGGACTGAACCCTGTGGTACTCCACTTGTCACTGGTCTGAAGTCTGATTTGGAGGCTGCTACTTTCACAGTGTGGGTTCTTTCAGTAAACCAGTTGGCAACCCATCTTGTAACATAGGGATTTATACCTAGTTTAGTGAGTTTATCTATAATTCCAGAGTGGGGGATGGTGTTGAATGCCTTGGTGAGATCTAGATAGGCTGTGTGAGCTACCTTACCCTCATCTATGGCTTTGGTGACTTCTTCAAAGAAGTCCGTCAGGTTTAGGAGACATGATCTGCCGTTTACAAACCCAAACTGTGTGGGGTCCAGGGTTTGGAGATCTCCAATGTCTTTGTTTAGGAGTTCCATGAGGATACGCTCCATGGCCTTGCAGACGAGGCTCGTCAGGCTAATGGGGCGGTTGTTCCCGGGCTCCATTGGACAAGGAAGTATACTGTTTGGTACTTTTTCAGTTGAAGCTTTGAAAATATTTGGTGAGAGGAGCAAACTGGGGTCAGACTTTAATTTTCCTTTCCTCCGTTTATCAGGAATAACCCTTCCAGTTCCGGGAACCTTCTAAGGAAAACGTTTTAAACAATCCCACCAAAGTTGGCAAAGCAATAGTACAAGAAACAATGGTGGGGCAATTTAAACAAAAAAAGTGGTGGTTCTGCACAGTTTGACAGTCCAAGAAAAATGCCCGTCTTCTTTTTCTAGCCTCCTTTCTGGCCATCTTTTTATACTTTGTAGGCCAAGTTTCTCTCTTCCCCTCTGAAATCTCATTACAGCAGACTCACTGGTGTTGTAGTGTAGCTAGAACAGATTTAAGTGACAGTGGAACACTCTCCCTCCAAACCTAGATGATGTTCGACTCACAGAAAATCAAGCCCATCTCTTCCCTGTTATTTCTCATATTTTATCTCAGGGAGTCATAGAACTCGAACCATATTCCCACAAAGAAAAATGATTTTATTCAGTAATTTTCCTAGTGCCCACAACTGAGGGAACTTCAAGACCTGCAATGGACCTGTCTTTGTTAAACCTGTATGTAAAAAGGTTCAAAGTTCTCGCCCTCCAGTCTCCTGTTTCCTCTGATTTCCCCTCTGTTTTTTATAATGATTCTATATCTAAAAGACACCTGTTATTACATACCCCTTCGCAGAAACTTCAGATGGCATTTAAGTTTTTCTGTTTGTGGCTCTTATTTTCAATTCATGTCTCTACTCTTTGGTCTTTTCATGACTCCAGAAATATTTATTGTCTGGTACCAGTAGCTGCTTTTTGCACACTGGAAAGCATTCATATTTTTCCATATTTAGAAGATTGCCTTCTTTTTGCAGACTCTCTTCAAAGCTGTCAACAATCTTTGCTATTTGACAAGAATCTAGTTCAAAACATTGATATTCATTGTTCCCACTACTGCAGTAGCGTTTAGGCTATATGGATTGCTTCATTGCCGGGGAAATAACTGTACAGCTACACAATACTCTGGCTCCCACCCACACCATCATTCTGATTGCTGATTGCCTTGCCCCATGAGGAAAATCAGTTGTCAGTGAAGATTTCTTCAGTACTTTCTTGCTGCCACATGAAGCTGCTCAGAGGCTTCACAGCAGCAGCAGTTGGCTAAAAGCTTTGTTTCTGGCAGACAAGTCCCTTTTGGAGAACCCTTGCTCACAGAACTTGTTGACCTGTTAAGAAAATTCTATTTAAATTTAGTTTCTGACTAAAAGATAAAGAAACACAGTATTTTATTGATATCGGAAGTTTCCTTTTAAGGACTGCTGTTAGCCCCAGTTAGCTATAAAAAAAAAACACACTGGGGAAATATAAGGACTGCTTCTGTAAGCTTTGTTTTGTGACTAAAAGTTTAACTTTGGGATGGGCAGGAATGTGTTTTATTAGTGTAGTGCTTTTCACCTCTTGACAACCTCTACCTGCTATTTTTTTTTTCTTTCACTGTACTTTCAACTTTAAAAGGAAGACTAACAGGGAATTTGTGTGCTGCTTGTGCTTCTGCTTTGTGAAGGGGCTGTAATAGTAAGTGTGAGTATAAGTGTAGACACACTGTGACAACTTACTTTATGACTGACTCGTTCCAGTCATGCTTTCCACTTTTGGCATCTACTCCTCAGCTACATACTCTGTTCTTGGAGGTGCCACTCCCGCTGTCCCTAGAAAGGGTAAAGTACTTGACAAGGAACCATTGCTGGTGTTGTGGACTCGATTTATGCCTCAGACAATAATGGGTGAACCTGTAGTGCTGTTGGTTGTTTCTCATAGCTGTCAGTCAACTCTCTGGCTTCCTGTGCTGTAGTCCTGTTGGCTACTATGAACTGGGGATCAGTTACGTGTTCTCTGACTATTTCCATGTCCAATCCCAGTCGCAGGATAATCATCTTGTATAGAGGTGGGAGATACTCTGGGAGGTTTTTTACAGGATAGCCACAGCAAGAGACCATTAGACCGAGTCAGATCTCCCTTCTACATGTCTTCTTCCACAGAGTCAGATCTCCCTCCTACATGTCTTCTTCCACAGGAACTCCTGTAAAAGAAAACAAAAGATTAAACATTGTTTAAAACAAGAAGTGATAGTGGATAAAGATGATTTCCTTGCCTTAGCTGGTTATGTATTAAAGACTGAATCCCAGTGTCCAGAAGCCATCACAGATGGGCATCCCCTGTAAATAAATCCCTGAGGAAACAGGGTCTGATTATTCTGATGATGGCCAAGAATGGGGTAGCTTCTACTAAAGTTTCATACATCCAGTCCTCAGATTAAGAGGAAAATATTAATTCTTAACCTTCTGTAGAGGAATTTTCTTTTAATCAGACCATAGCCAGGATGAGTGAAATATTTTTGTGAGAAGAAATGGATGCTCTTCCTGAAATGAGGCCCCTCCTATACAGATAGCCTTGGAGGATGTGTTAAATGCTGTCTGTAATTATCCTGATACCCAGCAGTCAGTCCCTAAAAAGGCAGATAAAATGTATAAAGTACCTTAGACTAATAAATGTGTTTTCTCTCAAATTAGATCATATCCAGCAGCTGTATGTACTGCTTTGCCTGCTGGCAATATATTGATCTGAGCTAATCCTTCAAGTGATAAAGAAGGTAATATGTTGGAGTGCCTAGGTAAGACAATGTTCAGTCCTCAGGCATACATGAGGAAGCTCATGCTTTGTTATATGAACAGTCTGAGGGAATTTTCCACCACACTTCTTACAAAAAGTAGCTACTTTTTGATTCCCATTGTTTTTGTCTTGTCACACGTTTCCAAACATGCTGTGAAGAGTGTGTATGATGGTCCAGATACTGTCTGGAGCTGCTGCTACTGTGTTGAGAGGATATGTCTGGGTACATCACCTAAAGGTCTTTACAGAGTGGATCTACTCACTTAAGATGGGAAGCTTGAAGCACCCCAGTCTCAACTTAGACTGACTGCCTGCATGATTCAGTTCTGATACCTTTTAGGAACTTAATTTCTTGATTTTATTTTTTTATTTTTTTTAGTTTAGTAGTATTTTTGTATAGCATGTGGGCACAGGTTTGAAAGTGGATGTGGTGATACACGGTTGCTGGGCATTGTAAGGATTAGACGTCGGGGAATCCTTTGTTAGAGATGCTATACAATCTATGAAATAAAAGTTGAATTGCATTGTGGTTTCAAGTGCTGAGTTATTGGAAGAGGGGTTAGGTTGAATTTACGGGATACAAGATTTCTTTAATGGATGTCTAGAATTTTTTTTAGGATTGTGTTTATTATTCCGAAAGTTATTACAGTATAGTTTTTTGTCTTCATTAACTTGCTTTTTTAGTAAGACTGCAAAGCATTCTGAAGTTTTCAATATACTGTGGTGTTTTATATTTTGGCCTTTCTTTCCATGCTTTTTCTGTATCCTGCATTAGCATTGTACTCCCTTTGGATAGCCAAACTGCAGCAGGTAGTAAAGGACACAAGAAAACCTGCTACTAGAAAATCTGTAGTGGTAAGTGGAAGCAGTGGTGCCTAGCGAATAATCAGCGGTCTGTCAGATGTTTTATACAAATGGTGCTCAAATATTTGTGTGAGTTACTATTCTCTGCCTCTCTTATTCCTTTATAATGGTTCACTTTTCAGCTGTTTTACCACACCTGCTCATGGAGCCTCCTCTTTCCTCTCTGTGGTAAAGCAGTTTCAGAAAAGAGTCTTACACCTGAAACCTCCTCATTAACAAGTTGCTCCTCCTTGGGATTCCAACTTTGAGCTGGAAAAGTTGACAGTCTCCTTTTGAACTTGCTCATCAGGGTGATTTAAGGTTCTTGACTTGGAAAACTGAACTCATCATTACTCTGACATCTGCAAGAAGAGTGTCTGAGATACTGTCTCTCAAGGTGAGTGAACCTTATCTCATATTCCACAGAAATGAGATCATATAGAGAACACATTCTTCTTTTATGCCCAAAGTGGTTTCAGGGTTTTACTATGAATCAAGCCATCCCAGTTTTCTACCCAAAACCTAAAAATCAGGAAGAAATGATACTGCATACTCTGGACATGCATAGGCAGCTGTGGTACTAGCTTGAAAATACAAAGTCCTTTACAAAAAAATCAGCTGTTTATTTCTTATCATGGGACAAAAAAATGTACATTCTGTGTCTAATTTTCTGGTGGTGGTTCCCTGCTATTTCTTTTTGTTATTCCCACGTTGGCATATCCATTTCAGGCAATGTCAAGGCACATTCTGCTAGAGCCTTGGCTTCCTCACTTTCATAATGGAAAGGGGTGAGGACACTGGAAGCACTCTAGAGGCAGCTACATAGTCATCCCTACATACTTTTCAATGGATTGCAAAAAAGACTCCTTTTCTAGGTACAGAGCAAGCTTTGCTAGGACCATTCTCTAGGGACTCCTGGATCCTTATCCTTCCTCCACCCAGGTTGGGTAAGTTTTAGTAATCAATCTCTGTAGCCTAAAGGCTACTGCAGCATTGGGAATGATGAACATAGGACAATTGTGTAAGCTGCACTTAGCATAACAGTAGATATTCGAATTCCTCACTGCTCAACAGCTGCACCCACTCTCCATCCTCATCCTCTCTTGTGTAGTTATAGTTGTGATGTAAATTAGGCTTTTTTCTACTTTTTCTACTACTTTGTTACTTTTCCTTCAGAATTTAGACCTAGAAAGAAGAGACTAAAAAATGCAGTTTGGCTATCCAAAGGGAGTACAATGCTAATGCAGGATACAGAGAAAGCATGGAAAGAAAGGCCAAAATATAAAATACCACAGTATCTTGAAAACTTCAGAATGCTTTGCAGTCTTACTAAAAAGCAAGTTATACAGAGATAGATATTTAGATAGATAGAGTTAGAGATGCTATACAATCTATGAAATAAAAGTTGAATTGCATTGTGGTTTCAAGTGCCGAGTTATTGGAAGAGGGGTTAGGTTGAATTTATGGTAGGGATACAAGATTTCTTTACTGGATGTCCAGAATTTTTTTAGGATTGCATTTATTATTCTGAAAGTTATTACAGTATAGTTTTTTGTCTTCATTAACTTTCAGAATAATAAACACAATTCTAAAACAATTCTGGACATCCAGTAAAGAAATCTTGTATCCCTACCATAAATTCAACCTAACCCCTCTTCCAATAATTCGACACTTGAAACCACAATGCAATTCAACTTTTATTTCATAGATTGTATAGCATCTCTAACAAAGGATTCCCCAACATCTAATCATTACAATGCCCAGCAACCGTGTATCACCACATCCACTTTCACTTTCAAACCTGTGCTAAAAAAAAAAAATGCTGCAGGCTGAGCAAATGAGCTAGAAACTTGAAACATATACTTTAATAAACTGTTAAAACCAACTATGCATAAGCACTTTAGTCTTCCACGATAGAAAACCTCTTTGGATAACACACTTTAATATTCACATCAGTTAAATAGCCGATCAAACTCCCATCATGTGATAAACACACCCCCTTTCTACACCAATCACAGTTCACTATAATACTGCTGCTTTATACACTTAAAGCGACCGTCATCTTTTTAATTATCTTTCTTGAGCTTTTAGTTTTAAAATACATGAAATGGAAAGGATGTCATTAAGCCCCAGCCAGTAACTTGTTCTCAGCCGGAGCTGCCAATAAAGTTCACGTTTCTCCAGATATAATTTCCACGGTCTCCCTCTCTGATCCCAATTAGTTTTCTCCAAAACTGAAAACTTAAAATTGTGTGTTGGATAGTGTTTAAATAATGCATTTGTTTTTTTTTTTTCTTTTTTTTTTTTAATAGTGTTCATACTCTTTCTCTCTCAATCACCTGTCTTCCCTGTTTAGAATCCCATACATGAATCACATAAGGCCACATACACTACACACGTAGTGTTAGTTATAATTTCCAAACAGCTTACTGTCATTCACATTAATGTCAACAGAATCCATTGTCATCACATATTTACAGTATTTACGTGTGCCACATTTTCTCATGCCAATACATTTCTTTAATTTTTCTCTTTCTTTCTCTAGTATTGCTTTCAAATTGAATGCTCTCTTACGTACTGTTTGTGTTTTTTCTCCTAACTTCCCCGCTATTTCCTTGCTTTCCAACACTAACAATTTTTTTTTTTTCAAGAATATTTTTTATACACTTTGTGTCCATGGTAGTAAATGAATTCTTGTCGTAGTCATTCTCCTTCTGTTTAGCTGGACCAACATTATAGTCCATACAAGTCGGTAATACTTATGATTGGTTAAGCAATAATTCATCTTGTTCACTGTTGATGTTCATTGATCACCTCTGTTATAATCTCCTCCACAAAGGCTATTGGATAACCTCTACTCTCAAACATGTCTTTCAATTTCATGCACTCATCCACAAGTTCTTCCTCGTCTGTTGTCATCCTTGCTGCCAGCACAAATTGGCCTTTTACCATAGATATTTTTTGAGGCAGAGGATATCCGCTGGAAAAATGTAGAAAATTGAGTATGTGCTCTTCCTATAAATCCTTGATGTAAACCTTTGTTGTTTAATGTCCTTCTCCATGCAGACATCTAAATAGCCAATTCATGTTTCATTCACTTCACTCATGAATTTCAAAAATCCGGTGCTTTTGATTAATAAAATCCAAAAATGCAGGCACTTTATTGATATTTTCATCCCATAGGATAAAAATGTCGTCCAAAACTTGGGTGTAAAATTTACAGCCACTAAAATACTGAGATTGAAATAATATCTTCTTTTCCCACTGGGTCATCACAGTATTAGCAAACAGCCTACCATATGCCACCCCCATTGCTACTACCCCTTTTCTCTGTAGGTATAATTTCCCATTAAACTAATATACAACTGTTTAAAACCAGATATACATATGCGCTTTCGTCTTCCACGATAGAAAACTTCTTTGGATAAAACAGCTTAATATTCACTTCAATTAAACAGCAGATCAAACTCCATCATATGGTAAACACACACCCTTTATACACCAATCACAGGTCGCTATAATACTGCCACTTTACACACTTAAAGCAACTGTCATCTTTTTTTACCAGAAAAGTCGCAGAACACAGAGTTTAATAGTTACTACACTTTAAACATTTAGCATTTTAAATTTTACACTTTCGACATGAATATGTTATATATAATAATTTTAATGTTTTCCATTTATTGGGCTTTGTTTTTTAAATGTTTTCTTAGTATTATTTCTTATTTTGCAACTACAATTTTTGTTGAATTTTTGTAATGCCTGGCACCTTTAAGGCTTTTTAAGGAATGCAGGAAGTTGCTGCATTGTTTCTGTGGAAGTTCCTGCTTTAATGGAACGCAAGTGCTCAAACTATTAAACACTCTGTGTGCTGTGACTTTTCGGAGTATGCTGGGTCATGTTGTTTTTGGTTACAAGTGCGGCGCCCGAAGCAGAAGCATTTCGCAAGTGCCGGTCAGCTGACTACTGAAATATTCTACATTTGTAATGTCACAGCCTGATCTTTTCCTAGAGCCTGAAATGGCTTGGGCTTCTAATGGCTCACAGCCTAACCTCACTATGCTATTAGAAGTTATCAAGCAACTAAAGGAGCAGGTAAACAGCTATATTGGCACTTGTAATAGACCGAGCATTACATCGTGCCCTGTTAACAGTAATAACACCACCATTAATGGAAGTTTTTCTGCTAGACTGTCTAGACCTTTAAGTTTTGCTGAAGCAGTTAATTTTAAAGGACCAGATGCGCACACAAACACACACACACACACACACACACACACATTGGTTAGAACGGAGGCTGGTTTGAATGGTCCTGATTGTGGTGTTGTCTGTGTGAACAATCTCAGCCTCCAGGATTTATTTTTGGCTAAGCATTAATTTGGGGAAATTTAATGACAACATGAATGAAGCCCATTTTGAAGAATCTGTGAGTGACTGTCATCCTTCTTTACGAGACATGATCAAAACCTTTGAAATGCTCTCTATAAAGTACAAAGCACTTCAAGTGGACAATTTATCTCTCAATTATTGAGCGCAAAATAAGTGTGTCCTGAAGGGCCTTCGAATGTACAAATACCCCAATGGGGTGGTTGAAGGCTCATTATTCTACCATGAGTTGCTGGAACTGTTTAATAGTACCCGCCATAGAATTAATTGAGATTGATTCATGACAGCATCAGCCAAATTAATAAACTGGAGGAACAAATGTACAATTTAGATGGGCAGGTTAAGTCCGACTTATTGATGATGATCTTCGTGTTTCACTGTTGCAGTCATTGCATTTGGGTAATCTGCTGGCAGATGTCCTTCAAGGATGCATCTGCAGTCCTTACAAATGGGTTGTCCTGTCATCAGGCAGCCCTTCGGTCGGCCGGATTCCAAAGTCTGGGTCTGGCCTCGGCTGGTGTCGCACTTCACCCGACGTCATCTCTGCTGGTCTTCGGGTATAAAGGCATTAGCCGACGCCATTTTCCCCAGTCTTTCTTGCCACGTGGCGCCCGAAGCAGAAGCTGTTCGCAAGTGCCGGTCGGTCAGATCCAGAGATTACTACTACCGAATACTACTTCGAAGACTTCTAAAAGCTAAGTACCCCGTTGGGGACTCTTTCTTGCCTCAGCCGATGTCAGAAAAAGTGAATAACTGTTTAACTTGTGGGAAACAAATACCTCATAAAGATTTCCACTCTTACTGCTTACCTTGTTTAGGCCCAGACCACGACGTAGCAGCCTGTTTAGCCTGTGCTTCCTTCAACCGACGAACGCTTAGGCGTCGGTCGGAGTTTGCTGAACAGTTTTTCGGCTCAGATTTTGCGTACATTATGCCGTCGGATCCTCCGACTTCTCAAATTGTTAAGAAACGCAAAGAAAAAGACCAGCACTCGCGGTCCGCGGTTTCGGCCGAAACCACGGTTAAGCAAACCGCGAGTGTCTCGGTTTCGGCCGAAACCGAGCAAACGGGTCAATCTTCAGCCGAATCCATGACTACTACCGAGGCCCCTGCTACCCAAGTTGAATCGGCCTCTGAAATTTTGCCAACTAATGTGGTTTCTCTAGAATTATCGGACACCATCCCTTTGGATGTCTCTACCCCAGCACGTGGTGCTGCTAGGCCTCCTGCAACCATGTCTGTAAAGGCCTTTGCCAGGGCTAAAGCAGCCAAAACTGCCAAGTCTGTGCCTGTTAAGCCCCCCTCTCACAGGCCCAGTTCCAGTTCCCAAATGCTTACTCTGGCAGAGGATCTCATCTCTTTAATAAGGGGATCCCAATCTCACCCAGACAGGGCCTCTCAACCTCCAGAAAAGAGACCTAGAGCAGAGCCCCCTGAGCCAGTGTCCTCAGATGACTCTTCCGATGATTCAGACAATACAGACCATCCAGAGGCTCCTTTTTCTACTTATGAAGATTCCGATGCTGAAGAATCTATACCTTCTGCCTCTCCACCAGAGGAATTTTCCTTTGGGGAAACCTTACATGCCATGAGAGAGCAATTCCAATGGCAGGGACAAGATTTCTCAGATTCAAGAAAAAGGCTTAGGACCTTTCTTCACTTACCGCAACATAGGCCCTTAGCAATACCTCCAGTTCTTCCTGTTGTGGATGATGCATTCAATGATGCTTGCACTGCTCCTGATACTTTACCTCCAGCCCCTGCCAAGCCCGATAGGTTTTACAGGGTACCGGACACTCATCACCACTTATACAAGGCTCCTCTTGCAGATCCTGAGACTATCTCCCAGGGGCCTAAGGCAGTAGCCTCGACCTCAGCGAAAAACCCTCTCCCTTCTGAAAGGGAATCCAGGTCCTTAGAGAGATGGGGTAAAAAGTATACACCTCTGCTACTCTCTCAGCTAGAGCTTTGAACTGTCAGTTTCATATGATCCAATACCAAGAGTTTATGCTTGATCAGTTAACTAAGAAACTGTCCTCTGATGATTCCTTAGATAAGAAATATGTTTTAGAAATGGTGAATAACATTCAGCAGGTTAGTAACCATTCTTTAAAATGTGGCTATGATGCACTGGAGGCTTCATTTAGATCAGCCATGACTGGCACAGTTATAAGAAGGCATGCATGGTTGAAAGAGCAGGTCTTACCGGATCATGTTAAAACAAAGCTATTAGATGCTCCTATGGATAAGGTCAGTCTATTTGGTCCTCCTGCCCAACAAGTAATGAAGAAAATGGAAGAGAAGGCAAAATCTGTACAAACAGTTAAAGATTTCTTACAGGTTCAGCCCCCAAGGTTTAGCAGGAACTGGCCTTCCAAAAATTGGTCCTTTCCAGACTCCTCTAAATCTCAGAGAGGCAGGAATAGACGTTCCAGAGGCAGAAATCAGTCCAGAGGAGGTGCCTACAGAGGACGTCAGTGGCAAGGCAATAACCAACGAGGCACAGACACAACCACTACCACTGCAACAGGACAATCACAGTGACTTGGCTCTGACACCGCCTACCAGGGAACAAATAGCAGCACCCTTAGGCGGAAAGTTAGCCTTATTTATTTTCAAAAAATTGGCACTATATCACAAGAGACAAGTGGATTTTGCAAACTATAGACCAAGGCTACAGGTTTCATTTCCACACCTTACCAGTAAAAAGTGGAATGCCAAACCTACCACCAAATCAAAAGACAGAAGCTCTAAAACAAATAGCTCAATTAACAAACATGAGAGCTGTGGAAAGGGTACCACCTACAGAACAGGGCAAAGGATTTTACTCCAGACTTTTCCTAGTACCAAGAAAAGAGAAAAATTGGAGACCTATTCTCGACCTGTCCGCTTTAAACACATTCATCATTGTTCCAAAATTCAAAATGCTGACCCTACAGCAACTTCTTCCCATGCTGGGCAAGGAGTGTTGGCTGGTAACTCTAGATCTCAAGGAGGCATACCTGCACGTCCCCATACGACCAAATTGCAGAAGATACCTCAGATTTCTTGCAGGATCAGAGCATTATCAATTCTCAGCATTGCCCTTTGGCTTATCTACTGCCCAGAGTGTTCACGAAATGCCTGGCATCAGTAATCGCTCATTGCAGGCTACAGGGAATCCAAATTTACCCATACCTGGACGACTGCCTGATACAAGCGGACAACAAAAGCAAGCTGACACAAGACTTACAAAGAGTCATTTGCTTACTACAAGCCCTGGGATACACAGTCAATTTAAAAAGTCAAGACTGATACCATCCCAAACAAGAACATTCTTGGGTGCAGAATTGGACACAGTAAAACAGATGGCATTCCTAACTGCAGAAAAACAAGAACAACTTCCTCTTTACTTCTTGGCATTAACAAAGCAGAACAAACTAACAGCAAGGAAAGTTCTGCAGGCCTTGGGCTTCATGGCATCCTGCATAATCCTGGTCCCCATGCCAGACTGCATATGAGAAAGCTACAGTGGTACCTAAAGAATTTATGGTCTCAACACAGGCACAGCTTAGAAACCGAAATACCACTAATCCCATGCCTGAAACAAGAATTCCTATGGTGGGCTCAAGCATGCCAGGCAAACCCAGGTTTGTCCTTCCACAACATTCAAGCAAGCCAAACCATCACAACGGACGCCTCAGACCTAGGTTGGGGGCCCACATGTTGGACAAATGCATTCAAGGCTTATGGACTCCAGATCAGCTGCACCTGCACATAAATCAAAAAGAAATGCTGGCAGTAAAACTAGCAATCCAGAATTTCAGACCATTCCTCAAAGAAGGCCAATTGATGATAAGGACAGACAACACCACAGTCATGTGGTACATCAACAAACAGGGAGGCACTCATTCATACCCCTATGTCGAATGGCTCTGGACCTATGGAATATGGCTCTGAGCTACAACATTCAGTTACAGGCAATATTTGTACCGGAAAAGAAAACATCCTAGCAGACATGTTAAGCAGAACTACCTCGGATGCTCACGAATGGATGCTACACCGGACATCTTCAAGGCCATCACAAGGAAATGGGGAATGCCACAAATAGACCTATTCGCATCCCCACTAAATCACCAGCTCAAGAAATTCTGCACAAGGACATACCACCCACTTGCTTGGAAGGTGGACTCTCTATCCTTCAGTTGGAAAGGCCTGACAGCATATGCATTTCCACCTCTTCCTTTGATGCACAAGGTACTACTGAAAATCAAAGAGGAACGTCCAAGGATAATTCTGATAGCTCCAAATTGGCCAAGACAACATTGGTATCCATTGCTGAGGAGCATGTCTCGGGGGGGGAATGTGGACACTACCCCTGATTCCTTTGATGTTAACTCAGAGCGACTACAACATCCTGCATCCAAACCTGAAAACTCTGCAACTGACTGCCTGGAACATTACATAGGAGCAACTAACCCAGATTTATCCCAAAGGGTTAAAGACATTATCCTTGAGGCCCGCAGACCCTCAACAAGAAGGAACTATGCAGGAAAATGGAAAAGGTTTGTCATTTGGAGTATTGAAAGAGGGAAAGATGTGTCAAAGATAGATATTGCCAACATCCTGGAGTATTTGGCTGAGCTTCTCCATACAGGCCTGTCCTATTCCTCCATCAAGATACATGCATCAGCTATTTCTGCAGAATACAGCTTCGATCCCCCTGTCTTCTCACATCCTCTACTCAGGCAGTTCCTCAGAGGAATCAAGAATGTAAAACCTCCTAGGAAACCACCATTACCAGCATGGGACTTGAACTTTGTGCTAGAAAAATTGACACTTCCTCCATTCGAACCAGCAGCAACAGCAGATCTTCAACACCTATCCTGGAAAACTGCTTTCCTACTGGCAATTACTTCAGCAAGAAGGGTTTCGGAACTACAGGCCTTAATGGCAGTACAACCCTTCCTAATCTTCCATCAAGATAGAGTGTCCATGAGAAATAATCCTACATTTATGCCTAAGGTGGTATCCAGAGTGTCTCTAAACCAGGCAATCCACCTACCTACCTTCTTCCCCAATCCACAGAACAGGGGGGAAAGACTGCTGCATACCTTGGATGTACATAGACAGTTGCGCTACTACCTGGACAGAACCAAGGGCAATAGAAAGACTGACCAGCTTCTAGTAGCTTATGCAACAGGAAGGGAAGGAAAAGCAATTTCCAAACAGACAATCTCCAAGTGGATAGGAAATTGCATACGATTCTGTTACTCCTACCATGGAAAGCAAATTCCACAGAACATAAGGCCTCATTCTACAAGGGCTACAGCCACTACCACAGCTTTCTTACGAGGAGTGGCTACCAAGGACATTATTGAGGCTGCTACTTGGACCTCCGTGCATACATTTGCCAAGCATTATAACTTACCTCTATACTCTAGATCCCGAGCAGGGTTTGCCACTGCTGTTTTGCAAGGGATCCTAACTACACCATAATTCTTCCTCCTCCCCTAGTTTGGCTATGGTATTCTACCCATTTGTAAGGACTGCAGATGCATCCTTGAAGGACATAGTACAGTTTTGTACCTACCATAAATGTAGATGTCCGAACAGGATAGCATCTGCAGTCAGGATTACCCTCCCTCCTTCCCCTCTGTGGTACTCCTAGGGTATTTACCCACCTAATAGCTAGCTGGGGGGGGATCTCTTATGGTGTATTTGTTTGTATATATGTACATACATGCTTATTTTTGTGTTTGCCTTCTACTTTTTGGAAACATTGGCATTTATCCAAAAATTTAGCTTACCAAGAGGGCAACTGGCATCTGGGGCAAGAAACACTGAGGAAAATGGCGTCGGCTGATGCCTTTATACCCGAAGACCAGCAGAGATGACGTCGGGTGAAGTGCGACACCAGCCGAGGCCAGACCCAGACTTTGGAATCCGGCCGACTGAAGGGCTGCCTGACGACAGGACAACTCATTTGTAAGGACTGCAGATGCTATCCTGTTCGGACATCTACATTTATGGTAGGTACAAAACTGTACTGTTGCCCTCAGTCGGCCTGAATTCCAAAGTCTTGGGTCCTGCGTCGGTTGCTGTCTTCTCTTCCATGACGTCAGGGGTATAAAACATGCAGCCGGCGCCATTTTGTTTAGTCTTTCTTGCTGTGTAGTGCCCGAAGCAGAAGCATTTTGCAAGTGCCGGTCAGCCGACTACTGAAATATTCGCGTTTCAGTTTCAGAGCCAAAGTCTTCAATAAAGATAAGGACTGCATATGAGGAAACTTCAGTGGTACCTAAAAAGTTTATGGAGTCAGCATTCACACAGTCTGGAAATGATGATTCCTCTCATCCCCTGCCTGCAACAGGAGTTTCTATGGTGGGCAAAGACCTGTCACAGAAACATGGGATGGCCCTTCACTCTGCCCCCTGCCAGCCAAACCTTAACAACAGACGCATCAGATTATGCCTTGGGGGCCCACATGGCAGGAGGATGCATTCAGGGCATATGGGCACCAAATCAAATGCATCTACATATCAACCAGAAAGAGATGCTAGCCGTTCAAAATGCCCAACAGCATTCAAGGACTTACTTCATCCAGGACAGCTACTGATAAAGACGGACAACACCACAGTCATGTGGTATATAAACAAGCAAGGGGGCACGCACTCATATCCCCTTTGCAGATTAGCCATGGCACTGTGGGACACAACTTTGACCTTCCAGATAAATCTTCAAGCTCAATTCCTGCCAGGAAAACAGAACACTCTGGCAGACGATTTAAGCAGAAACCTTATGGATCCTCATGAGTTGAAACTAACTCCACAAGTATTCAGCATGATAACAGAGAAATGGGGGAGGCCAGACATAGATCTATTTGCCTCTTCTCAAGATTATCAACTGAAAAGATTCTGCACAAGGACTTATCACAGACAAGCATGGAAAGTGGACGCCCTATCCTTCAGTTGGAAAACCCTGTCAGTTTACGCTTTTCCTCCTCTGCCTCTTCTACCCAAGGTCCTCTTAAAATTCATACGAGAAGCCAAAGATGATATTAATTGCCCCGGACTGGCCCCACCAATACTGGTACCCAATCCTAAGGAACTTGTCTCAATACCCAGCTTGGACCTTGCCTCAAAGACCACAACTACTGTCCCAGCAAAACAGTCCGATCCTGCACAATCAACTACAGACACTGAACCTGGCAGCATGGCTAATCATGTAATCATACCAACGACACCTCTCAGTAAAGCAGTAATGGATGTCATTTTGGAAGCTGGAAGGCCTAGTACGAGAAAATCTTATGCTGACAAATGGAAGAGAGTTTGTGCTTGGAATCGAGTGCAAGGAACTGATACAGCAGAACCACATTTTCCTCATATATATTACAATACTTAACTGAGATGCTTGACAAAGGCCCATCTTTCTCATCAATCAAAATCCATGCCTCTGCCATTTCAGCTCATTACAATGCAGAGCCACCAATCTTTTCTCATCCCTTACTAAGACAGTATCTTAGAGGAGACAAAAACCTAAGGCCTCCTAGAAAATCACCTTTACCTGCATGGGACCTCAGTTATGTGTTGGAAAAGCTCACCTTGCCTCCATTTGAACCAGCCGCTACCACTGATATAAAGTTCTGATCATGGAAGACAGCCCTGCTACTAGCAACTACTTCTGCAAGAAAGGTTTCAGAGCTACAGGCCCTCATGGCTGTAGAGCCTTTTATCATATTTTACCCAGACAGGGTGTCTCTGAGGACAAATCCTACTTTTATGCCTAAGGTGGTTTCCAGTATGGCTCTTAACCAAACAATCCATCTGCCAACTTTTTATCCAAATCCGTAGAACAAATGGGAGAAAATTATGCATTCCTTGGATGTACACAGACAGGTAAGATTCTACTTGAGCAGGACAAAAGCTCTAAGAAAAACTGAGCAATTACTAGTGTCATATGCTGCAGGATCAGAAGGAAAGGCTATCTCAAAGCAGACAATTTCATAGTGGATAAGCCACTGCATCCGTTTCTGCTACTCATACCATGGTAAACCTGTGCCCAAGGGCATTAGGTCTCATTCCACCAGAGCTGCAGCTACTTAGGCAGCCTTTCTCAGAGGGGTACCAACTAAAGACATTCTAGAGGCTGCTACTTGGAGTTCTGTTCACACCTTTACAAAGCATTACCATTTGCCTCTCTACTTTTAAGTCCAGGGCAGGCTTTACCACTGCAGATGTTCGTGTTTCATTTTTGCAGTCATTACTCTTGGGTTATCCTGCTGGCAGGCTACCCTCAGTCGGCCAAAATTCCAAAGTCTAGGTCCGGCGTCGGTTGCTGTCGCCTCTTCCCTGGCGTCAGTCCGCCAGGGGTATAAAAGATGCAGCCGACGCCATTTTCTTCAGTTTTTCTTGCCGTGCGGTGCCCGAACCAAAAGCAGTTTGCAATTGCCGGTTGGCCGACTCCTGAGATTTTCGAATCTGAATTTCAGAACCAAAGTCTTCATTAAAGCCAAGTACCCCGTTGGGGAAATTTTTTTTTTGTTCCAGACCGATGTCAGAAAAAGTTAACAATTGTATTTCTTGTGGGAAGCAAATACCTCATAAGGATTTTCACTCTTACTGTATTCCTTGCCTAGGCCCTGATCACAACGTTGCTAGCTGTCAGTTTTGTGCTAGATTTAACCAACGCACTATCAAACGTCGGTTCGATTTTGCATTTCATTACTTTGGCCAAAGATTTAATTATATTATGCCGTCGGACCAGCCAACAACAGTTTACAAAAAACGCAAGGACAAGGAAAAGGATAGGCGTCTCAGGTCCAAAACAGACGACGAGGCCTCTTCTAGGCCAGTCGCCGGTTCTCAGTGAGGCGCTTTCACAGCCCCTGGCACCCGCTACCTCAGAGCCACAGGCCGCTACCGACTCCCACGTGGAGCCGACTGGGCCTCTGGATACTCAAGGTATTGGAAACTGGGAAATCATTCCCTCAGATGGGTCCAGAGCCGCTGAGCAGGCACCGTCTTCTGAGGGTGTCTTCAGACCTACACAACTATATATTAAGCCATCTTCAGCTTCAAAGACAAAGACTAAAGCAGCTCTAAAGACAAAGAAACAAGTACAGCATTCTCCTACTCAGACTTCCATGCCTAAAAAACAGATGCTCAAAATGGCCGAAGACCTAATTACTTTGATCATGGGCTCCTATCCCTCTCCTGATAAGAGGCCTAGGCAAGAGACAGAGTATGATTCTTCTGATCAGGTTTCTATTTCCTCAGATTCCTCTTCTGAACAGGATTACTCCATGCTTCCCTATGAGGATTCTGATTTTGAAGAATCCATTCCTTCAGCCTCTCCTCCTGAGGATTATTCTTTTGGGGAAACCCTGCATACTATGAGGGAGCATTTCCTCTGGGAGAGCCAAGATTACTCTGAATCTAAGAAAAGGCTTAGGGACTTTCTACTACTTCCTCAGCACAGACCCCTTGCTATTCCACCTGTTCTAGACATTGTAGATGATGTTTTTTCAGATTCCGGACTGTCCCCTGACTCTTTAGCTCCTGTACCTGCTAAGCCAGACAGATACTACAGGGTCCCGGATTCCCATAAAATCCTATACAAAAACCCCGCTGCTGATCCAGAAACTATATCTCAGGGTCCCAAGGGGGGGGGGTTAAAGCTTCCACTGCAAAAAACCCTGTCCCTTCTGATAGGGATTCTAGGGCTGTAGACAGATTGGGTAAAAAAGTCTACACTTCTGCTACCCTGGCTGTGAGGGCTTTAAATTGTCAGTTTCATATGCTTAAATATCAGCAATATTTAATGTCACTGCTTAAACAGAAATTGTTGACAAATACTGAATGTTCAGAGAACAAGGAATTGCAGGATTTATTGCATGCAGCTGAACAAGTGGGAAAGCATACTTTGCAATGTGGTTATGATTCACTGGAGGCCTCTTGCAGGGCCGCTGTTACAGGTTCTGTTATTAGAAGGCATGCTTGGTTAAAGGAACAGAATCTGCCTAGTCATGTTAAAGCAAAATTATTAGATGCACCATTACAACATGATACTTTGTTTGGTACTAAAGCAGAAGAGGTGTTGAAATAAATGGAGGATAAAGCTAAATCCATGCAGACAGTCAAGGATTTCTTACAGGTACAACCACCCAGGTTTAGCAGGAACTGGCCTTCTAAACATTGGTCTTTTCCAGTGTCAGACAGACCTCAAAGAGGCAAATACAGGCGTCCCAGAGGCAGATCGCAGCCCCAAGGCTCATACAGGCCTAAACAATGGGGTGCTCCTACCTCCAAAAGCAGAGAAGACAAATCACAACCTTACAGGAAACAGTCCCAATGACTTTCCTGTACCAGATCCAAGCACTTTTCTTTTGACAGCCCCCTTATGGGGAAAACTAGCACTTTTTTCATCAAATTGGCAAATGGTTACCCAAGACAAATGGGTCCTGAACATAGTGTCCCAAGGCTACAGGTTCCATTTTCACACACTACCAAGGTCAAAGGGTATGCCAAACCTGCCACACAATCAATGGGCAGAGGCACAAAAACAACTTACAGCCCTCATGGACATGAGGGCCATTCAGCAAGTACCACAAGAGCAGGGGCAAAGATTTTACTCCAGACTATTCCTAGTACCCAGAAAGGACAAAGCCTGGAGACCAATACTGGACCTCTCTATACTAAATACATTTCTGGAAGTTCCAAAATTCAAGATGTTGACTCTACAGCAGCTACTGCCCATGCTGGGTAAAAAGGCTTGGCTCGTAACTTTAGATCTAAAGGAGGCATACCTGCATGTCCCAATCAGGCAGTCCTGCAGAAGATACCTCAGATTCATAGCTGGCTCAATGCATTACTAATTCTCTGCACTGCCCTTTGGCTTATCTACTGCGCCCAGGGTCTTCACAAAATGCCTGGCAGCTGTAATTGCGTTTTGCAGACAAAAAGGAATTCAAATATATCCCTACTTGGACGACTGCCTAATTTAAGCAGAGAACAAAGACACTCTTCTAAAGCATCTGGCATTTGTAAAAAGATTACTAATTGGCCTAGGGTACACAGTAAACGAAAGGAAAATCAAAACTAATGCCCTCTCAAGAGATAATATTCCTGGGTGCAAGCTTAAATACAACTGCCCAGATGGTTTATCTCACGCCAGACAAGCAAAAGCAACTGACTACTTATTTCAAGAAATTGGCAACAAAAACCCACTTATCTGCAAGGAAATTCCTGCAGGCCTTGGATTTAATGGCATCCTGCATTCTACTAATTCCATATGCCAGACTGCATATGAGGAAACTACAATGGTATCTAAAAAGTGTTTGGACTCAGCATTGCCACAGCCTGGAGACAGTAATTGCATTCATTCCCTGCCTACAACAGGAGTTTCGATGGTGGGCAGAAGCCTGTCACCACAACAAGGGTCTGCCATTCAGTTTGCCCACAGCCAGACAGACACTGACAACGGGTGCATCAGGTTATGCCTGGGGGGGCCCATATGGCTGGAAAATGTATTCAGGGCACATGGCCTGCAAACAAGATGCATCTTCACATCAATCAAAAAGAGATGCTAGCTGTTCAAAATGCCCTGACAGCTTTCAAGGACCTGCTTCATCCAGGACAGTTACTGATAAAGACAGACAACACTACGGTCATGTGGTACATAAACAAGCAGGGAGGTATACATTCCTACCCCCTCTGCAGACAAGCAATGACCTTATGGGACACGGCATTGGCTCTTCAAGTTCACCTGCAAGCACACTTTCTGCCAGGAAAAACAAATACTCTGGCAGACGAACTAAGCAGAAACCTCATGGATCCCCACGAATGGAAACCGGATCCACAAGTCTTCAGCATGATAATAAGGAAATGGGGATGCCCAGACATAGATCTATTTGCCTCTCCTCACAACTGCCAATTGCAGAGATTTTGCACAAGGATTTATCACAAGCAAGCATGGAAAGTGGACGCCCTATCATTCAGCTGGAAAAATCTAAGAGTATATGCTTTTCCCCCACTGCCTCTCCTTCCCAGAGTACTCCTAAAGGTCAGACAAGAGAAGCCAAAAATTATACTGATTGCACCAGACTGGCCACGCCAGCACTGGTACCCAATCCTAAAGAGCTTGTCTGAAGGTCCAGCATGGATTTTGCCTCAGACTTCTCACTTGCTGACCCAACAAAACAATCAGATCCTGCACAGCCAACTCAGAACCTTAAATCTTGCAGCATGGCGGATAATGTAGCCATTCTGAACACTCCCCTTTCAAAAACTGTTATGGATGTTATCCTGGAGGCCAGGAGGCCCAGTACCAGAAAATCTTATGCAGAAAAATGGAAGAGATTCTGTGCTTGGAACCAGGAACCGAGGCATTGACATGTGTGTACCAAATATCCCTCAGATATTACAATACCTAACTGAGATGCTGAACAAAGGCCTTTCTTTCTCATCAATTAAGATTCATGCCTCTGCCATTTCAGCCTATTACAATACGGAACCACCTATCTTTTCTCATCCTTTAATAAGGCAGTACCTCAGAGGGGCCAAATACATTAGGCCTCCAAGGAGAGCACCAATTCCGGCCTGGGACCTCAATTATATTTTGGAAAAACTCACACTGCCTCCTTTCGAGCCAGCATCAACAGCAGATTCAAAATTCTTATCCTGGAAAACAGCTCTGCCTCCTACCTATAACCACTGCAAGGTGAGTCTCAGAGTTACAAGCACTCATGGCTGTGGAGCCTTTCATCATTTTTCATCCAGACAGGGTTTCTCTGAGGACATACCCTACATTTATGCCTAAGATGGTGTCCACTGTGGCCCTCAACCAAACCATTCACTTGCCTACCTTTTATCCAAATCCACAGAACAAAGGTGAGAAAATTCTCCATTCTTTGGACATGCACAGGCAGTTATGCTTCTACTTGGACAGAAATAAAGCTTTCAGAAAGACTGAGCAACTTTTAGTGTCTTATGCTGCAGGATCACAAGGAAAGGCTATCTCAAAACAGACTGTTTCTAAATGGATAGGCCATTGCATCCGTTTCTGCTGTTTTCAACATGGCAAATCAGTGCCTAAGGGCATTAGGCCTCATTCCACCAGAGCAGTAGCCACTTCAGCAGCCTTCCTCAGGGGTGTACCAACCAAAGATATCTTAGAGGCTGCAACTTGGAGTTCAGTGCACACCTTCACAAAGCACTACCACTTACCTCTTTACTCCAAGTCCAGAGCAGGCTTTGCCACTGCAGTTCTGCAGGGCCTCATAGCCTGTCCTAATCCTATTTAGCCCAGCCACCCAACCTCAGCTTTGGGATTCTGCCCAAGAGTAATGACTGCAACAGTGAAACACGATGAACATAGTACAGTTGTGTACCTACCATAAATTTAGATGTTTGAGTGTATTCACTGTTGCAGTCCAGGTTACCCAACCACCATCCCCCTTGTCTTTGCTGGGGCTTATCTACACTTCTCTATCCTATGCAAACTATTTGGTGCATTTGCTTGTAGATGAAGCAAATGTTATTTTTGTGCATGCATTTTTTATTGGCATATTTTTCAACCTACCATTTGGGGGCACCTGACATCTGGGGGAAGAAAAACTGAAGTAAATGGCATCGGCTGCATCTTTTATACCCCTGGTGCACTGACGTCAGGGAAGAGGTGATGGCAACCGACGCTGGACCTAGACTTTGGAATTCTGGCCAACTGAGGGTAGCCTGCCAGCAGGATAACACAAGAGTAATGACTGCAACAGTGAATACATTCGAACATCTACATTTATGGTAGGTACACAACTGTACTTTCTGCAGGGGCTTATAGCTGCACCTAATGCTGTTTAGCTCCAGCCTCCCAACCATAGCTTTTGGATTCTACCCAAATGTAATGACTACAACAGTGAAACACGAAGAACATAGTACAGTTGTGTACACAAGACAAACGGGTGAAGTATAAACCAATAAATCCTCAAAAGTTGGAGAAACCAGAATCCGTATTGCAGAAATATAACCAGGATTTTATTAAACACACCACCACGCTGCTAGCACAAATAAACAAGAGAGCACAAAAAGCCACTTCGTATTAACGCTATTGTAGAACACTGCGTTTTCGTATTCCACCATGTACTTCATCAGATAAAAATGAGCATTCTTTCATCTGCTTATATATCTTTCCCAATTATACAATTAATTAACACATTTAAATAGCCATCATTAAGTTAAGAAAGATTTTAAAAAAACTTTTTAAAAAAATATATACAATAAAATGAACCATTGACTAAAATGCATTCAAAAACTTTAAATAGGTTCCTAAATGCAATATTACTCTCCAATGAGCTGAAGCCCATGTTGTTTTAAGCATTATATAAAATATCCTATAGCAGCATAATCAAATTATTTAAAAGTTGGAAAGTATATATACAAAAAAATCTAAAATGCCATCTAGTGGTCCTTTACACAAATTGCAGCTCAACTTCAAATAAATTATTGTATTAATAAATGCATTATATAATTAAATAAATAGACATTATATAAATTTTATAAATTCCATTATTAAAAACATTTATATCTTAACATTTATATCTTATACATATACAAGACAAAAATAATCTCATGACTCAATTACCAAGTGTATTATAGGGAAGGAATTATATAGGTAGACTATTATAATTTAGCTGCTCTCAGCTTTAATAGAGGTAGAATGCTGGTGTACTCATTTAAACCTGGTGGATTATATGATTCAAGTGTCATTTGCCACCAAAGTTTTCTATACTCTAATTTTTCTTCCCAGGGTCCACCTCTAATATCCTTCTCTGTCTGCTCTATTACTGAAAATATAAAACTAGCTTGCTCACATACCATGCTGTGCCTATACAATGCATTCGTCTGTTTACAATTTTTAATGTCATTCAGATGTTTGAGTATCCTTCTTTTCAGTTTCCTTTCAGTTTTTCCCACATAAAAGGACTGACAGAATTTACAAGAAGCAAAGTACACTAGTCCCATTGAGTCACAGTTATAATGATACTTATCATTCACTATTGACCTGCTTCTGCTATTAATGTTAATGACATTGCTATTAGAAATAGATGCACACTGGGAACACCTACCACATTTATATGTCCCCTTCCTCCTTCTATCTTGTAAATTTATAGTTTTTTTATTTTCAAGTATGTTTCTAATGCTTTGTGAGTTTTTATAAACAGTCTTGATTGGACAATTCTTGACCTTATTTATGTCCATTAGTTCAATAAATCTACTCCATTCTTTATTAAAAATATTTCTTATTCTATTGTTAATAGTGTTATATTCTAAGGTAAGGGCTAGCAAATAATTTTCCTGGTTGCTAGCATTATTCACTTTACAGTTCCCCTTATTCACTGTATTACCACCTTTCACTATCGGTAGGAATTTATTACTTCTACCTTTTAGTACTTCCTGTCTAATATTAAGAAGTTCTTCCGGGTATCCCCTGTTCCTAAACATATTTTCCAAAAGATCACATTCTGTAATAAATGCTTCATCCTCACTAGTCATTCTACATCCCCTCACAAACTGCCCTTTAATGATATTCCTTTTTACACGTGGAGGATGTGAACTATCATAGTGTAAAAAAGAGTTACAGTATGTCGGTTTTCTGTAAATTTTAGATTCTAAGCCTTTTCCTTTTTTGTAAATTTCCACATCTAGATATTGTAGAACGTCAGAGGAAATGTGATGAGTAAATTTCAGAAAATTACTAGTACTTTGGAGATAGTCTAGAAAGGCATTTAAAGTTACTTCATCTCCAGTCCAAAAGATAACTATGTCATCCAGGAACCTACGATACATTACACATGAGGTGCTGAATTCACTTTTTAGAACATACTTTTCCTCCCATTTTGCTAATACTAAATTGGCGTAGGTGGGGGCACAAGCTGCCCCCATAGCTACACCTTGGGTCTGTTTAAAGAATTCACCATTAAAGTATAAAAAGTTCTGTAGCACCATTTCCATCAGCCAAACACTTATTAATTTGTCATTATTAGATAGGTTAATGTCCTCATATATTATCTCTTCAAACATACTAGTTCCTTCAGCATATGGTATGGAGGAAGACAAATCAATTACATCTATAGTAACAAATGTTAAGTTCTCTATATTATTAAAGCTAGCAATGGTCTGTAATTGGTCCCAGGAATCTTTTAATATTTGCTCCCTATCTAGCTACAGTTTTTTTGTCATGTTATCCACAAATTTAGCTACAGAATGGGTTTTGGAACCGTCAGCAGAAACAATAGGTCTTGGTGGGGGATCTGTCATATTCTTATGTATTTTGGGTATGCCAACTATAATAGGTACTTTGGGTTTTTCTACCTTCAAAAAATTATGAGTTTCAGAATTAATTAAACCTTCCATTACCATCTCATTTAAAGAAATATCTATTTTATTGTATGCTATATTAATCTCATTTTTTGATACTGCTTGATATTTATTTTCATCCCAAAGAATTTTACACATCCTACTTTCATATTCTATATTTTCCATTATGACAATACCTCCCCCTTTGTCCGGTTTCATTATTCTTAAATTTGAATCAGTTTTTAAGTCTTTTAATATTTGTTTTTCTTCATTACTCAAATTATTATGAAATCTCATCCCATTTAATTCTTCTTTTCTAATTTCTTTCTCTAAAATTTTCTCAAGATTTTTAAGTTGTGGATGTAATGGAGGATTAAAGGTGGACTTGCGTTTCAAATTAGAGCTGAGACTATATGTAGTGCTGTTTGGTAAGAGCATCTTTAAATTTATTTTCCTAATAAATAATTTTATTTCAATCAATGATTTTGCTAGGTCACCCTTAGTAGTAGGTATAAACTTAAGCCCTTTGGACAATAATTTAAAGTGGCCTTTTTGTAACACTAATGGGCTGAAATTGTAGATGTGAAAGTTGTTCTAGGTCCATTTATTTTCCTCATTTAGAATTTCCTCTGTGGTGGGGGGGGGTAGGTAATATTAAGGGTAGTTTTAATATTTCCCTCTTCCCCTTCTTCCCCCTCTCCAGTGAAAATTCTCTTCCCTTTCCCTATTCATTATTCTTTCGGACCTCCTTAGTGGGGGAAATTCATCCTCATATAAGGGTTCTTCATCCTGTTGGTCCATAATAACAATAGGTTCAGGTTTTCCTCTATTGTGATGAATGTTGTTATAATAATGAACCTCTTGCGCATATTTTTTATGTGGGGGGTTGGGATAACTCATTTTGTTCTTATATTCACAAACATCCCTTTCCATCTTTTTAATTTTCCTAAGTATTAAATCATCCATATTTTTATCTATTTCCTTCCTCATATTAAAATATTTAGCCTTCTCTTCTTCTATAGAGAACATAAGGTCATTAGTAATCACTTTATCTAAAGCCTCTATGTCCTTATAAATATCATTCTGAATCCTACTATTTTCCCTAATCATGAGCTGCAACATTTCTAGACCACATTTATTAAAAATTTCCAACAGTTCCAGGTGAAAATTAGAGCCTGGTATAACATTATTGGGATATTTGTATAACCGTAAACCTTTCGGTACAATATTTTTAGAGATACATTCATTCAAATAAGTATTTTCCACATTTAAAGTCCTATATTTGTGCAGTAATTTATATAAGTTGTTTAAATTGTCCTTATAAGTATAATTATTTGGTCCTCCAGTAACGCCATCAGAATTGTCTTTAAAAGTAAATTTCTGGCGTAGCCAATCATTTAAATCATGAATAGGAGCCACAGTACCTTTGTCCAGACCAGGACGGTGTGTGCGAGTGTCTCGCTTATCCTTTGATTTGTTTTCCTCCATACCATATGCTGAAGGAACTAGTATGTTTGAAGAGATAATCTATGAGGACAGTAACCTATCTAATAATGACAAATTAATAAGTGTTTGGCTGATGGAAATGGTGCTACAGAACAACTTTTTATACTTTAATGGTGAATTCTTTAAACAGACCCAAGGTGTAGCTATGGGGGCAGCTTGTGCCCCCACCTTCGCCAATTTAGTATTAGCAAAAATGGGAGGAAAAGTATGTTCTGAAAAGTGAATTCAGCACCTCATGGGTAATGTATCGTAGGTTCCTGGATGGCATAGTTATCTTTTGGACTGGAGATGAAGTAACTTTAAATGCCTTTCTAGACTATCTCCAAAGTACTAGTAATTTTCTGAAATTTAATCATCACATTTCCTCTGACGTTCTACAATATCTAGATGTGGAAATTTATAAAAAAGGAAAAGGCTTTGAGTCTAAAATTTACAGAAAACCGACATACTGTAACTCTTTTTTACACTATGATAGTTCACATCCTCCACATGTAAAAAAGGAACATCATTAAAGGGCAGTTTGTGAGTGGATGTAGAATGACTAGTGAGGATGAAGCATTTATTACAGAATGTGATCTTTTGGAAAATATGTTTAGGAACAGGGGATACCCGGAAGAACTTCTTAATGATATTAGACAGGAAGTACTAAAAGGTAGAAGTAATAAATTCCTACCGATAGTGAAAGGTGGTAATACAGTGAATAAGGGGAACTGTAAAGTGAATAATGCTAGCAACCAGGAAAATTATTTGCTAGCCCTTACCTTAGAATATAACACTATTAACAATAGAATAAGAAATATTTTTAATAAAGAATGGAGTAGATTTATTGAACTAATGGACATAAATAAGGTCAAGAATTGTCCAATCAAGACTGTTTATAAAAACTCACAAAGCATTAGAAACATACTTGAAAATAAAAAAACTATAAATTTATAAGATAGAAGGAGGAAGGGGACATATAAATGTGGTAGGTGTTCCCAGTGTGCATCTATTTCTAATAGCAATGTCATTAACATTAATAGCAGAAGCAGGTCAATAGTGAATGATAAGTATCATTATAACTGTGACTCAATGGGACTAGTGTACTTTGCTTCTTGTAAATTCTGTCAGTCCTTTTATGTGGGAAAAACTGAAAGGAAACTGAAAAGAAGGATATTCGAACATCCGAATGACATTAAAAATTGTAAAGAGACGAATGCATTGTATAGGCACAGCATGGTATGTGAGCAAGCTAGTTTTATATTTTCAGTAATAGAGCAGACAGAGAAGGATATTAGAGGTGGACCCTGGGAAGAAAAATTAGAGTATAGAGAACTTTGGTGGCAAATGACACTTGAATCATATAATCCACCAGGTTTAAATGAGTACACCAGCATTCTATCTCTATTAAAGCTGAGAGCAGCTAAGTTATAATAGACTACCTATATAATTCCTTCCCTATAATACACTTGGTAATTGAGTCATGAGATTATTTTTGTCTTGTATATGTATAAGATATAAATGTTTTTAATAATGGAATTTATAAAATTTATATAATGTCTATTTATTTAATTATATAATGCATTTATTAATACAATAATTTATTTGAAGTTGAGCTGCAATTTGTGTAAAGGACCACTAGATGGCATTTTAGATTTTTTTGTATATATACTTTCCAACTTTTAAATAATTTGATAATGCTGCTATAGGATATTTTATATAATGCTTAAAACAACATGGGCTTCAGCTCATTGGAGAGTAATATTGCATTTAGGAACCTATTTAAAGTTTTTGAATGCATTTTAGTCAATGGTTCATTTTGTTGTTGTATATATTTTTTTAAAAAGTTTTTTTAAAATCTTTCTTAACTTAATGATGGCTATTTAAATGTGTTAATTAATTGTATAATTGGGAAAGATATATAAGCAGATGAAAGAATGCTTATTTTTATCTGATGAAGTACATGGTGGAATACGAAAACGCAGTGTTCTACAATAGCGTTAATACGAAGTGTTTTTTTGTGCTCTCTTGTTTATTTGTGCTAGCAGCGTGGTGGTGTGTTTAATAAAATCCTGGTTATATTTCTGCAATACGGATTCTGGTTTCTCCAACAGTTGTGTACACTTACCATAGATGTAGATGTTCAAGTGCATTCACTGTTGCAATCCAGGTTACCCCCCCTGCCATCCCCCTTTCATTCTACAGTTTATCTTTCCTTGTCTATCTTCTACAACCTATGTGGTGTATTTGTTTGTAGATGAAGGTAAAGTTTATATTGATGCATGTGTATATATATATATATATATATATATATAAATAAATATAATATTGCTACCTTTTTGGGGGCAAGAAAAACTAAAGAAAATGCTGTCGGCTGCATGTTTTATACCCCCTGACGACCTGACATCATGGAAGAGAAGACTGCAACTGACGCAGGACCCAAGACTTTGGAATTCAGGCCAACTGAGGGCAACCTGCCAGCAGATTACCCAAATGTAATGACTGCAACAGTGAATAAACTTGAACATCTACATTTATGGTAAGTGTACACAACTGCACTTTCTTCGTATTTCACTGTTGCAGTCATCACACTTGGGTTGTCTGCCTGCAGGTAGTCCTCAGTCGGCCCAAATACCAGAGTCTTGGGATTTCTGCATCGGATGCTGTCGCCTCTGCCATGACGTCAGGGGTATAAAACTTGCAGCCGATGCCATTACATCAGCTTTTCTTGCCGCGTGGGAGCATGAAGCAGTTCACAAGTTCCGGTCGGCTGCTACCTGATATTTTCATTTTTCAAGTTTCAAACCTGAAGTCTTCTAAAGCTAAGTACCCCGTTGGGGATCCTTTGTTCTTGCTCTAACCGATGTCAGAAAAAGTTAATTGTCTTGCCTATGGAAAGGCAATGCCTCGCAGAGATTTTCATTCTTACTGCGTCACCTGTTTAGGCCCAGACCACGACGTTCCTTGCTGTTGGTTTTGTGTCTTGTTCAACTCCCGAACTATTTGTCATCGGGCTATCTTTGTCGCTAAATTCTTTCGCTCTCGTTCTCCATATTCCAAAATGGCTTTGTTAAACCATCCGACTACCGATCTTCTGAAAAAACGTAAGGATAAAGTTAGAGACAGACCGCATAGGTCCAAAACTGCCGACAATGCTTCCGTTAAGCTAGTCGCCAGTCTGCCGGTACTCAGGTGCTTTCGCAGCCCCTGATACCCGCTTCTACAGATTCACAGGCCTCTACTGAGACCCATTCGGAGTCCGGTATGCAGCGAGATGCTTCTTCAACTATGGAACCCGCGGATGTCTCTACCTTGGATGGGTCTGGAACCACTGTGCAGGCACTGGCTTCTGAAGGTGTATTCAGGCCTTCCGATGTTCGTATTAAATAGACTACTTCGTTTTTGACTAAAACTACCGAATTTCTCAGGCCCAGAGTTTGCACTACGCCTAGGAAACCGACGACTAAAGCGCATTCGCAAGCTCCCATGCCTCAGAAACAAATGCTTAGAATGGCTGAAGAACTTAGTAACTTAATTACGGGAAGCCAGCCTTCTCCTTCTAAAAGACAAATAATTGATGTGCCTTCTGATTCTACAGACCATGAGTCTGATGACTCTGAACCCTCTGATTACCAGGGCATACCCTTATCCACCTGTGAGGATTCAGATGCAGAGGATTCCATTCCCTCTGCCTCCCCCCCAGAGGACTTTTCTTTTGGTGCAACCTTACATATACCCTAAGAGAGCATTTCTGCTGGGAAAGCCAGGACTACCCACAGTCAAAAAAGAGACTCTGGGAATTTTTTGACTTGCCTCAGCACAGGCCTCTAGCTATACCCCCTGTCCTGGATAATTGTAGATGATGTCTTCATGGAATCAAGTCTTACCCCTGATACTTTACCTCCAGATCCTAGAAAGCCAGACAGGTACTACAGAGTACCTGATGCTCACAAATGTCTCTTTAAAAATCCTACTGCGGATCCAGAGACCATTTCTCAAGGACCTGAAGGTATTAAGGCTACTACAGCCAAAAACCCTACCCCTTCGGACAGGGATTCTAGGGCTTTAGACAGATGGGGTAAGAAGGTATAAACCTCTGCAACTGCTGCCATCAGGGCTTTAAATTGCCAGTTTCACATGTTGAAGTACCAGCAGCATATTATGGAACTAATTAAACAAAAAATGTTGATTCTTCATTGTGCAGAAAATAAAGATTTACAAGAGTAAATGCATTCTGCAAACCAAGTTAGTAAACATACTTTGCAGTGTGGTTTTGATGCCTTAAAAGCATTTTGCAGGGCTGCTTTCACTGGGTGTGTTCTGAGAAGCCATACTTGTCTAAAGGAACAAATCTTGCCAGACCATGTCAAAGCAAAATTACTAGATAATCCATTAAATCAAAATTGTTTGTTTGGCACTAAAGCAGAAGCTGTTCTTAAAAAGATGGAGGAAAAAGCTAAATCTATGTTATCTGTTAAAAATTTCTTACAGGTACAGCCACCTAGATTCTGTAAGCATTGGCCTTCAAAAAACTGGTCCTTTCCAGTCCCTCCCAGGACTTCAGTCCAAACCCAGGGGCAACAGACCACAAAGACTACAGTCTCAGGGTATGCACAGATCTAAACAATGGAGTGCTCCCACCTCAAAAACAGGGAGTGGTAAGCCACCCTCTTATGGAAAAAGTTCACAATGACTTCTCCTGCATCCTTCCCAGCCATGCCCAAGTACTTGCACCCCTAGGAGGAAAACTCGCCCTGCATGCAAAAAACATTATATTGTTACATGAATACATTCGCAGGACCGTTGGGTCTTAAATATTGTATCCCAGGGATGCAGATTTTGCTTTCACTCACTGCCAACCCCAAGCGGATTGCCAGACCTTCCCCCAAACCAGTGGCAGAGGCCCAAAAGCAAGTACTTTCTCTTCTCAGTATCAGGGCTATTCAGCCTGTTCCAACAGGGCAAAGGGGACAGGGTTTCTACTCCAGACTGATTCCGGTGCCCAGAAAAGAAGACTCTTGGCACCCTATCCTGGATTTGTCATTTCTCAACGCCTTCCTGGTGGTACCAAAGTTCAAAATGCTTACACTCCAATAGCTGCTGCCTATGCTAGCCAAGGACTCCTGGCTGGTCACCCTAGACTTAAAAGAAGCTTTTCTGCACATCCCCATAAGGGAATCTTGCAGGAAATATCTATGTTTCAGGGCAGGCTCTATGCACTGTCCGTTCTCTACACTTCCCTTTGGCTTATCTGCTCCGCCCAGGGTATTCACAAAGTGCCTGGCTCCAGCCGTTGCATACTGCAGGCAGAAAAGCATTCAAATTTACTTGGACGATTGACTGATTCAAGCAAAGTCAGGAATTGCTACTTCAGCACCTGACATTTGTAAAGAGACTCCTAACTTCTCTGGGGTATACCATCAACGAAATGAAATCACATCTGGTACCCAGCCTAGATATTGTATTCCTGGGAGCAAGCTTGAATACAACTTCTCAGCTGGCATTCCTCACTCCAGAAAAGCAGGTTTATTTGACAAATTACTTCAAACTACTGGCCATCCAAACCCAGCTATCTGCAAGAAAAATACTGCAAGCCCTTGGGTTCATGGCCTCATGCATTCTACTAATTCCATATGCAAGACTGCATTGACGTTTCCTCATATGCAGTCTTGCATATGGAATTAGCTGGGTTCATGGCCTCATGCATTCTACTATCTGCAAGAAAAATACTGCAAGCCCGAGGGTTCATGGCCTCATGCATTCTACGAATTCCCTATGCAAGACTGCATATGAGGAAACTTCAATGGTACTTAAAAAGTCTCTGGTGTCACCATTCTCAGGACCTGGAAACAGTGAGTCTGATCATTCCTTGCCTAAGGACAGAGTTCCTGTGGTGGGAAGAGGCCTGCAACCACAAGGGACTCCCTTTCACTCCCCCTCTGCCGCCCAAACCCTGACAGATGCATCAGACTATGCATGGGGGGGCTCACATGGTTGGCAAATCCATTCCAGGCAAATGGAGCCCAGGACAAATGGACCTGCATATCAAGCAAAAAGAAATGTTAGCTGTACAGAATGCCCTGACAGCCTTTAAATACAACTCTTGATAAAGACAGAGAACACCACAGTCATGTGGTACATAAACAAGCAGGGGAAACTCATTCCTATCCACAATGCAGGTTAGCCATGGCTCTGTGGAACACAACCTTGAGCAACCAAGTGCACCTGCAAGCTCAATTCCTGCCAGGCAAACAAAATTCACTGGCAGATGACTTAAGCAGAAATATAATGGACCTGCACAAGTAGAACCTGGAACCCAAGTCATTCAAGCTTCTAATCCACAGGTGGGGGACACCAGAGGTGGACCTTTTTGCTTCCCCCGAACCATCAATTGAGCAAATTTTGCACCAGACCTCCCCACAGCCAAGCATGGAAAGTGGATGCCCTATCCTTTACATGGGAAAACCTCTCAATCTATGCCTTTCCCCCTCTGCCCCTCCTCTCGAAACTACTACTCAAGATCAAACAGGACAGGCCAAGGACAATCCTTGTTGCACCAGACTGGCCACGCCAGCACTGGTACCCACTTTTGCACAGTCTGACAACAGTGCCACCCTAGCACCTGTGTCATACCCCCTCTCTGCTGCCCCAGCAGGAGGGCCAGATTCTGCATCCCCAGCTGCAAACCCTGAACCTAGCAGCCTGGCTTATTCCCTGAATACATCACCAGCAACCCTCAGGAAACAGGTGCTGGGTGTCATCCTTGAGACCAGGAGGCCTAGTAGTAGGAAATCCTATTCAGAAAAGTGGAAAAGATACTGTTCTTGGAGCCAGTCTCAGGGAAAGGACACAGCTGTGCCCACTTTACCTCAAATCCTAGATTATCTAGCAGAGCTGCTCCACAAAGGCCTAGCCTTCTTATCCATTAAGATTCATGCCTCTGCCATCTCAGCTCGTTGCAATACTGATCCCACCCTTCTTCTCTCACCCTCTGGTCAAACAGTTCCTGGGAGGAGCTAACAATTTAAGACCCCCCGAGGAGAGCTCCCACTTCTGCCTGGGACTTTAACTTTGTACTAGAGAAGCTCGCGCTTCCCCCTTTTGAGCCTGCTGCTACAGCAGAGTTAAAATTCCTTTCTTGGAAAACGGCCTTACTTCTAGCCCATCACTTCAGCAAGAAGAGTGTCTGAGTTACAGGCCTTTATGGCTGTAGATCCCTTCATTATCTTCCATGTGGACAGGGTTTCCCTCAGGACTAACCCATCATTTATGCCCAAGTTGGTATCTAGTGTGGCTTTAAACCAATCCATCCATTTACGAACCTTTTTTCCTAATCCTCAGAATAGAGGGGAAAGGATTCTGCACTCCTTGGACATGCACAGACAGCTTAGGTTCTACCTTGACAGGACTAAACCGTTAAGAAAATCTGACCAGCTGCTAGTCAGTTTTGCTACAGGAGCAGAGGGTAAGGCCATTTCAAAGCAAATCTCCAAATGGATAGCACACTGCATCCATTTCTGCTACAAGCACCATGGAAAACCTACCCACAGGAGATCAGAAACGGAATGGTCTACCTCAACCTCTACAGCATTTCTCAGGGCAGTCCCTATGAGGGACATCCTGGAAGCTGCAACCTGGAGCTCAGTACACACCTTCACCAAGCATTATCACTTACATATCTTTTCTAAATCCAGAGATGAAGTTGCTGCAGCAGTCTTACAAGGCCTGCTAGCCAGCCCTAATACTTCTTGACTGCCTCCACCCTTCCTCAGCTTTGGGAATCAACCCGTGTGAATGACTGCAACAGTGAAACACGAAGAGCATAGTACAGTTGTGTACACTTGCCATACATGTCGATGTTAGAGTGTTTTCACTGTAGCAGTCCTGGTTATCCTCCCTCCAGCCCCCTGACTTTTCTATACTTTCTACCTATCCTCTTTTTTTGGCCATATCTATGGCAATGGTATTTACTTTTTACTGGAGGTGTTCCACACCATGTAATTGCTTCCTATTTTGGGGGCTCCTGACATCTTGGGGCAAGAAAAACTGATGTAATGGCGTCAGCTGCATGTTTTATACCCTTGACGACCTGACGTTATGGAAGAGACGACAGCATCTGATGAAGAAATCTCAAGACTCTGGTATTCAGGCCGACTGAGGGCTACCTGCAGGCACATAACCCAAGTGTGATGACTGCAACAGTGAATACACTCGAACATCTACATTTATAGTAAGTGTACAGAAGTGTACTTTTTCCTCCCACCAAGGTGAATTTAAAAGTTTATTTGGCAAGGTGGAGAACTACAAAGCAGTTACATTTAAATGTAGATAAAAGAAAATTATCAGGGACATCAGCTATTATAAAAATAAGCGTGCGTACCCCAAACCACCTGGTAAACAAATAGTAGCGACCACGGGAACCCCGTGGAGATTGTAGACAACCCAATGTTGCACCAGGTTATGAAGGCCCACGGCAGTCCAAAAGACTACAGGAGAAACTGAGTAGGCAAGTTAGTAGAAACCGAGTAGGCAAGGGAAATCACCGGAATCAGCATTTTTGGAGATAATGCAAATGATTTCCACTGATCCAGGGACTGTCGAGATAGTGTTTTGGTGGAATTCAAGATTTATAATTTTTCCTCTGTATCTACTGTTTATGCCCTTTTTCAGAAAGGTTTTAAGTTTGTTCTGTTAAGCCAACCGAAGGTGGTTGACCTATTAACTGAACTGAAATTGTTAACAAAAAGAAATTACTTCCAACGTATAATGAAATGTTTTTCTATTCTGATGTTGCAGTATTCATAACAGTTGGGAGTTGCTGCTTGCAACGCCACCGTCCGGCCAGTATACCAAAGTCTTTGTTCCAGGATGGTACGTGTGACGTCTGTTACCAGTGCCATAAACTGACGTTAGGTATAAAAGTGACGTCTGCATGTACCCTCATCAGAATTTTTCTGTTGCAGTGATCATTGGACACCCGTTTACCAGTTCCACTTCCACATCGCGTTTCTTCAAACGACCGAATTCCAGATCTTTTAAGACCAGATGGCTGCTTTTGACCATTACAGATAAGTGCCTGGTGGAGTTTTCTCCCTTATTTTGCTTACTGTTTAGACTTGCATGTCAGCTAGGAAAGGGAAGTGTGCTTGTGGGAGACAAATTCCTCACAAAGACACACACGATAAGTGTGTTTTTTGTCTAGGCAAGGCCCATGACCATACATTCTGTTCAGTTTGTAAGTCATTCGTCCCCAAGACTCTATGTAGCCGATTAGCGGCTTTGAATCTATATCTTGAGAAACGGACTCAGACGCTTGGTATTAGGCATGGAGGGAGGAGTAGGCCCATCCGATAAGCCGCCTTGGAAGAAGGCAAAAAAAGTTAGACCCAAATCCCAGGCTCAGGCATCCGAGCAGGCTCTACAGTAGTTACCAAAGCAGGCTCAGGAACCTTAACTGAAGCCGGGGTGCAGGATACCGAAGGTACGTCTGTTGAGGTTATTCAGCCATCAGAGTCTGATGGCGGAGGGGAACCACGGCTCACATTTTCAGAAGCCCCTGCTCCTCCTATTCATGCTAGGCCGATGTCCGCTTCTCTTCTGTCTGCTCCTACAACCTTTGAAAAGAAAACAAAAAAACAAGCACTCTGAGCCTCCACAGATGCCTGGTTAGGAATGTTTCTCTGTTTAAGGCCTTTCAGGCATTGCAATCACAGCAACTTCCCCCTACTGTCACACCTCAACCACCCCTCCATGTGTCTGAGGAAGATTACTCCTCTTCTGAGGAGTCCTTCTATGAAACACAAGTTGAATCCCCCAAGGAATTCATTACTCCAGAAGAGGAGGACTCAATTTCTCCTGAATCTCCAGGAGAAGAATTCAGCTTTGGGGATACTATCTCCCTCATAGATTGGTACTAGGCTATCGGCCCTAGGGCCTATACAAGCCTAGCCATAACAATTCCCTGGCTATTTCTTCCCACAGTATTTACATCTGTGGACCCCTGTCTAGCAGGGTGACTGACGTGATCAGGGAACATTTTAAGTGGCAGGCCTCTGAGGTTTCAGACTCCAAGAAAAGGTACTTTGACCTTTTGCAAATGGAGCAACCTTCTCCCTCAGCTATGCCTCTCTTACTGCCTGCTTTTCAGGATGCCTTCCTAGCTGCTTCACAGTCTCCTGACTTCTAACCCCCAGGAACTAAACGACCTGATCGATTTTACAGGGTCCCCAAGACACACTGTTTCTTTTCAAGAACCCTCCAGCAGACCCAGCTGTTACAGCTGTTTCTGCAGATAAGACATCCAGACATCTACCTTCTACTGCTCTTTAACCAACTGATAAAGACAGTAAATTTATGGACAGGAAAAAAGATATGTACCTTCTCCACTCTGGCCATCGGGGCCCTGAACTACCAAACCCACATGGCAAGATATGTGCTTGATACCATTTCGAAAGCCTCTACCCTTCTGTCTGAGGTTCAGGACTCTCCCATCAGAGCACAACTAACTTCACTTCTCTCCACAGCATCCGAAGTGACCAGGCACTCTATTAAGTGCAGCTGTGATGTTGTGGAGGCTTCATCCAAAGCTGCTGCTTTTGGATCAGTGCTTTGATGTTACTCCTGGGTAAGACTACAGCTCCTGCCCATGGATGTTCAAACTAAACTACTGGACGCATCCTTAGACAATCGAGCCTTTTTCGGGCAAGCTTCTACTGAGCTTCTCAAATCCCTCTAAGAGAAGGGTAAAGAATTACAGAACCTCAAACAACTTCTGGTGTCCCCTATTCCTAAATATCATAGGAATTGCCCTCAGAAACCCTCCTTTGTTAGAAGGCAGTCTTTTCATTCAGTATCACAATCAAAGGGACGTAGACAGCCAAGGAAGACTTCTACTGCCAGGTTTCCCTCCAGTTCCTCTACCACACCCTTTCCGAGCCAGCCTGACCAATCCAGGCCTCTTCCACTGTGACTCTCCTCCTTTGCATCCAGCTATACACTTATCCCTTCGACTCACCCTCTCCCTTCCCTCCTGGCAGAGATTAACAGCAGAACAATGGGTCCTCTCCATCATCCAGAGAGGATATTACATGACTTGGTGGATGCTCCCACCTTTCCAATGTATTTCTCAACCACCAAAAAAACAAATCCACCTGTTCGCACCCATCATTCATCAACTTCTAAGTCAAGGCACCATAGAACCAGAGTCCACCCCTCAAAGAAACACAGGTTTTTATTCCAGAATGTTTCTGGTACCAAGGAAAGAGGGTCCTTGGAGACCTATCCTGGATCTGTCCTTTCTTAAACCTCTTCCTCCACGTTCCCAGCTTCAAAATGATCACTTTACCACATCTCTTGCCTCTGATCCCCTCCCAGGCATTCATGGTAGCTCTAGATCTCAAGGATGCCTACCTCCACATCCCCATTCATCCAGATTACAGGAAATTCCTCAGATTTTCAGTAGGCTCGTGTAATTTTCAGTTCATAGGTTCATAGGTTCATACTAGGCTATCTGCCCTGGGGCATTTATAAGCCTAGCCCGATTGTGTTTGGCTTATGCCACCCCTTGATTTGAGTATACTGTGCCCTTTTTAAAGTTTAGTTTACTGTGCCTCTGTCTAATAGTGACACAGAAGTAATCCCCGGGACAAACCTACGATCCCCCATCCACTCATCAAGATTCTTCTTGAAGAGAGTCAGTGAGGTGCTCTGCCCAACATGAATTGGAATTCTATTCCAGAGCGAAGGGAACCTCTGGGTTATGAATCTGTCCCTCCAGCATGTTCTATTTATTTCTGTGCTGAGGTTCAAGTCCCTCGAGCGCATGGCTCTAAGGGATTTAGATTTACTGAGGTGGAGCATGTCCATTAATTCTGGGTTGGACATAGCTTTATATGTCAGGCATAGATCGCATCGAAGTAGGCGGTATGCAACTGAGTAGAGCTGGAGTTTTTTTAACCGAGCAGCATATGGCATCTGTTTGAGTCCCTTGATCCTTCTGGTGAGGTACTTTTGGGGTCTTTCTAATTGCTGCAGGTGTCGGGTAAGGTACATCCCAAAGGGGGCATTGTATTCTATGATGGGCCTGATGAGGGATGAATAAAGGGGCACGATTGCCTCTCTTGATCTAGACGTGAATCCTTTCATGATGAGGTGGGCTATGTAGAAGGTCTTTCTAACCACTTTGGCAATGTGGTTGTCAAAGGAGAGATTGCTATCAACTTGGGTCCCCAGATCCCTAATTACTTTCTCTGTACTTAATGGGTTACCACCTATGTGGTAATTTGTGGGCACATTGTTTTTGCCAAAGGGTATGACTATACACTTTGGCATTTAGCTTTAGACCATGGCTTTGGCACCAGTTATAAGTCTCTGCGAGACCTTTTTGAAGGATGTTTGTGTCAGCTGGAGAGTCGATTATGGCGCCCAGTTTGCAGTCATCTCCGACCTTGGTGAGCCATAGTCCTCCCACGGCCTGTACCTCAGAAAAGTAAATACTGAACAAGAGAGGTCCCAGGACAGAACCTTGTGGGACGCCACTTGTGACCGGTTTCGAGTCTGACATGGCCCCAGCAACTCTGACTCTGTGGGTTCTGTCTTTGAGCCAGTTTACGACCCATCTTGTGACATAGGGGTTTATATTTAGGCTGGATAGCTTATCTATGATGCCTGAGTGGGGTATTGTGTCAAATGCCTTTGCGAGGTTGAGATAGGCTGTGTGGACTACCTTCCCTTCATCTATGGCCTTGGTGACTGTTTCGAAGAAGTCGACCAGGTTCAAAAGGCGGGATCTGCTCTTGACGAAGCCAAATTGGGTAGGATCTAGTGTCTGTAGGTCCCCAATGTCTTTGTTTGAGTTCCATGATGATCCTCTCCATAGCCTTGCATATTAGGCTAGTCAGGCTTATGGGGCGATAGTTTCCAGGGTCTGCAGAGGCGCAACCTTTGTGGAGTGGGACCACTGTTGTACGCCATTCTTTGGGCACATATCCTGTAATGAGACTGAGATTGTACAGCAGTTTTACTTGAGGGATTAGTTCTTCTTGGAGTTCATGTAGGACACAACCCAGGACACCATGTGGTCCCATGGAAGCAGTGTTTTTTGCTTTGGAGAGGGCGGCCTTCACCTGAGCATCAGAGATGTTTGGGAGGCTGCACTCTGCCGGGATAGATACTTGCTCTTTTGGGGGGGGGGAGAAGTTTGCACTGAACCTGTCTGCCAGGATATTGGCGATGTCTGTGGGTTCAGTGTATTTTTTGTCGTTTAGAATCAACTCAAAACAAGTTTGGGAGTTGCATCCCAGGTTTCTAACATAACTGAAAAAAGCCTTATGATTGTCTTTAGTGTCCTGTGCAATTTTTCTCTCGAAGCTGGCCTTGGAGGATTTTATGAGGGATCGTAATTTTTTGCTAGTACTGATCCGAGATGCCTTCCCTTTTAGGGATTTTGCTTTATCATGTAGTAGCTTCCTCCTTCTGTTGTACAGTTTATTTATGACTGGGGTCCACCAGACTGGACGCCTGCCTTTGGATGATTGGGTCTTGATTTTGTTTGGGATAGCATGATCCATGCATTCCTGGAGATGTCCGTAGAATGCGTTTATATAGGATTCTGCAGTTTGGGCTGTAGTTTCCACTGGCTCTGGGGCCTTGAAGGATTCCACTTCGGTTTTGAGAAGTGTGAAGTTCGCTTTTGAGAAGTTTTTCACTGTGGTTTTCTGGGCTGGGGGTTGGGTAGGGATGTGGATATCCAGTGAAATTAATTTATGGTCTGATCTTACCAATGAAGGATATACTTCTGGTATGGAGCATAGAGTCCCCATGTTGGTAATTATCAGGTCTAGTATGTTTTCCCCTCTTGTGGGAGTGGTGACTAGTTGTTACATAGCATTTGAGTTTATAAATTCCAGGAACCTTTGGGCTAAGGTGCTGGGGCTTGAGTAATGCTCCCAGTCTATGTTTGGGTAGTTGAAGTCGCCCAATATAATGGTGTTCGGAGAGATCTTCATGTTCTCCAATGTTTTCAGGAAAGCCGAGTGGGATTCCTGACTTTGAGAGGGTGGTCTGTAGGATGCTATAAACTGAAAAGCAGTCTTGCCCCCACTGTCAGTTGCACATGGATGGTCTCTGATACTTCGTGCAATGCCACTAACCTGGAGGTGTGGATATCCTTGATAAATACGGAAACTCCCCCTCCTTTTGTGGTTTGGTCCGGGTTTTGGGGTCGAAAAGCATGATATGAGTTTCTGCATTGCCTTTTGGTCTCTCCACTGCCCAAAAGTGTTTACAAACTGTCTAGCCCCTTTCATTGCTCATTGCAAGACCCAGGGTATACCAATATACCCATACTTGGATGACCTACTCATCCTCCTTCCAGACCACCAACTCCTACTACTTCATTTACAACAGGTGTTGAACACCCTCTCTGTCTTCTGGGGTTCACGATAAATGTAGAAAAATCGCACGTGATCCCATCACAGGACATGATTTCCCTGGGGTCCAGACTCCTCACAGACTGCATGAAAGCCTTCATCCCAGACCAAAGGATTTAAGAACTCTGCCTGTACTTCATTCAGATCCTTACCCAAAACGCCCTGACATCTCAGGAATTCCTGAGAGTGTTAAGCCACATGGCATCCCTCATACCCATGCTGCCTTTGGGAAGAATCCAGTTGCGCAAAAGTCAATGGGTGTTAAAAAAAACAAAAAAAAAAACAAACAAAAAAAAAAAAACCCTTGGAGACTCCAATTCCACTTCTCCTGTGCCTAAAATGGGAGATTACTGGTGGATATCTGCAATGCAGACCAACCTGGGGACCCACCTTCACATTCCAGCACCACAACAACAGCTATCCACAGATGCTTCACATCTGGGCTGGGATGCAGTGTTAGAAACAAACCAACAACACCTCTCAGTACAAGGAAAATGGTCTACTCTAAGGAAAAAGGACCACATCAACATCAAGGAAGTGAGGGCTCTGCTGTTAGCCTTTCTAACATTCAAGCCCTCTATCCTGCCAGGAACCCTAAAAGTAATCACAGACAATATGACTGTCCTGTGGTACATAAACAAGCAAGGGGGGACCAGGTCCTACCCACTATGCAGCATGGCCATCCAGATATGGAACCTAGCCGCTTCTCTCAGGGTCCACCTATTAGCCATGTATATCCCCTCAGCACAGAATTTTATGGCAGACAAACTTAGCAGAACCTCCGCCCCCTCTCATGAATGGATGCTTTAGAGAGAGGTTTTCCTAGACTTAATACACAGGTGGGGTATTTCACAAGCAGTAATCCAAGAAAAGCCAGGTAGAAGGCAGGCAGGCAAAACACAACCACAAACACTTCTCATTAGAGCAACCAAATCCTTTATTGTTAAAACAACAAGATAAGCACTTTTGTCTCAGTTTTAGACAATCAAAGAGACTTCATCAAATAAAGGTAGAAAAAACAAAACTAGATTTAAAAACCAGAACCAAGACCCAGATGACATAATTTACTGCTAACAGGATTAACCATTTTTAAAGTGACAGTATTAAAATCAAACAGTGTGCTGAGATCAAAACAATACTGTACCAGTTGTAAAAACATCAAACACTATGGCACAAAACAAGAACTTCATCTCATATAATATCATCGCTACCTTATAAAGTATATAGAATACATATACTAAAAATGATGAATGCACATAAAAGGTATGAGCAAGTAATTGAATAAATATATATGTGGCTAAATGGAAATAGACAAAACCAAGCTAAATAAATATATATAGTAAAAAGATATATGTATTAAATCAGAGTAATGTAATCCCATACTATAAATACATATTAATATCCTAAAAATGCATATGAAAATATATAGAAATGCAATAAATATGAAATATAGATAAAATTATAAAAATTGGAAAATATATATGTGTGTGTATATCTATATATATATATATATATATATATATATATATGTATATATATACATATATATATATATAAAAACCATGAATGCAAATACATCATAAATATTCAAATATTAGTGTCCAAAAATTAGTGTCTTCTCAACGGTTTTATCTTTAGCAGACTACTCATTGACACATTTTCTTTTAAGCCTGGCCAATATATTGAATTAAGACTAAGCTGCCAAGATAATTCCATTTTTTCAAGCAGATATGGCCAGGCACCACCCCTAGGGGAAATTGAATATCCAATATTACAAATTTAAAATCATGCTGTGGGTATATCATAATATGGTTTGCTAGTGGATTGCATTCATGGCCATCACATATATTCCTTAAATGTTCCCCTATTCTACTTTTCAACCTAAGCTCGGTTTTACCGATATAAAAACATGGGCAGTTACTACAGAAGGCGCAATAAACCACTCTCTGTTAAACAAGAGAATTTCCCTTTTACCCAAATTTTTATCCCATTTACTTCCACTACTTCAGTTTCTAAAATATTTTTAGAAAACTTGCACATACCACATTTGTGCATATATCCTTTGCCTCGTTTAGGTTTATTATACTCAAACATATTCTTTAAACAACCTTTTTTGTATACACAAATGGGAGCTTCTCTCAGAATATCCTTCATTTCCTTGTCATTTCTTACAAACTCCCAATTCTTGATTAAAATATTCCTAATATGTGCATCCCTAGTATAAGTAGTTAAAAAAATATTTTGATAAGATGTACTTGTCCTACTAGTATTAGTTTCCTCAATATTAGTCGTACCTACCTACTGTAAATTTAATTAATCTCCATAAAGTTATTAACCTTTATTGTACCCTTATTACTCAAAATAGGTACAAAATGTCCACTTTTTCTCTTATTTTTTTAACTCCTCCATCATCTTCTTCTCTTTCGGCTGTTCCCATTAGGGGTCGCCGCAGTGGCTCATCTGTTTCCACTTCCTCCTGTCCTCTGCATATTGCTGTGTCACACCAACCACCTGCATGTCCTCTCCCACCACATCCATAAACTTTATTTTAGGCTTTCCTCTTTTCCTCTTACCTGGCAGCTCCATCCTTCGCTACATCATCCATGATTTGTTCTAGTAATTTACCTGGATATCCTCTTTTAACAAACATCTGTTTGAGTATATTGCATTCCTCCAAGAAGGTCTCCCACCCAGTAGTCATTCGGGCTGCCCTGACAAACTGACCCTTAATTACTGTCTGTTTTTGATAAAACTGATGACAACTACTGAAATGGAGGAAGCTATAAGTATTCATGATGGCCATCCTGAATTTGGTGGACTAGAATAACAAGATGCTTGAAATTTGGAATACTGACACTTCTCTTAAGAGCTCCCTAAATGAAATGACTAAAGCTTACAGGAAAATAAAAGGTTTTATTCAGGATATGTTTATAGATGGACTTATTTCCATTAGTGAATTACACTACCTTTCTGTAGAATATCCGGTTACCCCAACCATTTTTGGAGCCTTGAAAATCCACAAGGACATACATCAGCCACCTATGAGGCCTATTGTGGATGCTCGGGGCTCCATTACATATCCTATGGCAAAGTACCTTGATAAGGAGCTGAATAAATTTGTTTGGGATGAGCCCAACATTTGTATTGACTCGTCGGATTTTTTAAAGAAAATTGATGCCATTGAGTTTAATAATGAATATTTATTTATCACAATTGATGTTGTTAATCTCTATAGTGTGATACCCCACGAGGTAGGACTACAATGGTTTTGTGAATATTTAGTCTAAAAATATTGTACAGGTTAAAGTGAATTTATATGAACAAATGGATATAATTTAAAAAAAATGTAATTTTATTTGAACGAGAATATTATTTACAGAATGAAGGGGTGGCAATGGGCTCCTCATGTGGGGGCCTATATGCCAGTATTATTATGTTAGAATGGGAAAAGCGATATTTACATCAGTCTCAATATTTTTCATTCTGTAAATGTTATATATGATATTTGGACGATATATTCATTTTGTGGGAAGGTCCGAATGATATGGTTAAATCCTTCCTTGATTACATTAATAGTACATACTCGATAAATGCTAAGAGTATTCTTTACCTGGGCATTTTATTAATGAAAGATGAAATCAGTAATAGTTTTGTAGCTAAAATTTATCGCAAGAATACTTAGTCTTCCTCTATTTCAGTAGTTGTCATCCGTTTTATCAAAAACGGGCAGTAGTTAAGGGACAGATGTCCTTCATGGATGCATCTGCAGTCATAACAACTGGGTTGTCCTGTCGTCAGGCAGCCCTTCAGTCGGCCGGATTCCAAAGTCCGGGTCCGGCTTCGGCTGATGTCGCACTTCACCCGACGTCATCTCTGTTGGTCTTCGGGTATAAAGGCATCAGCCGACACCATTTTCCTCAGTCTTTCTTGCCGCGTGGCGCCCGAAGCAGAAGCTGTTCGCAAGTGCCGGTCGGTCGGATCCAGAGATTACTTCTACCGAATACTACTCAAGACTTCTAAAGCTAAGTACCCGTTGGGGACTCTTTCTTGCCTCAGCCGATGTCAGAAAAAGTTAATAATTGTTTAACCTGTGGGAAACAAATACCTCATAAAGATTTCCACTCTTATTGTCTGCCTTGTTTAGGCCCAGCCCACGACGTAGCAGCCTGTTCGCCTGTGTTGCTCAACCGACGAACGCTTAGGCGTCGGTCGGAGTTTGCTGAACAGTTTTTCGGTTCTGATTTTGCGTACATTATGCTGTCTGATCCTCCGACAACCCAATCTGCCAAAAAACGCAAAGATAAAGACCGACACTCGCGGTCCGCGGTTTCGGCCGAAACCATGGTTAAGCAAATCATGAGTGTCTCGGTTTCGCCGAAACCGAAAACTGATCAAAGTACAGCTGAATCTATCTCTACAACTGAGGCCCCTGCTACCACTCTTGAAACGGCCTCAGAAATTTTATCCACTACGGTGGTTGCCACTGACTTATCAGACACCATTCCCTTGGATGTCTCTACCCCAGCACGTGGTGCTGCTAGGCCTCCAGCAGCCATGTCCATTAAGGCCTTCGCCAGGGCTAAAGCAGCAAAGACTACTAAAACAGTGCCTGTTAAACCCCTACAACCAGGCCATCCTCTAGTTCTCAAATGCTTACTCTGGCAGAAGATTTAATTTCATTAATTAGAGGATCTCAATCTCACCCAGACAGGGCCTCTCAGCCCCCAGAGAAGAGACCTAGGGCAGAGCCCCTGAGCCAGTGTCCTCTGATGAGTCTGCCGATGAATCAGACATAACTGATCAGCCAGAGGCTCCTTTCTCCAACTTTGAAGACTCTGATGCTGAAGAATCCATTCCAGCTGCTTCCCCACCAGAAGAATTCTCCTTTGGGGAAACCTTACATGCCATGCGAGAGCAGTTCCAATGGCAGCAACAGGATTTTTCAGACTCCAGAAGACTTAGGACCTTTCTGCACCTTCCACAGCACAGGCCCTTAGCTATACCTCCTGTTCTCTCTGTGGTGGATGATGCTTTCAATGATGTCTGCTCCGCACCAGATTCTTTACCTCCAGCCCCTGCCAAACCAGACAGATTTTACAGGGTGCCAGACACTCATCACCACCTTTACAAGGCCCCACTTGCAGACCCCGAAACTATATCCCAGGGTCCCAAGGCAGTAGCCGTGACCATAGCAAAAAACCCTATTCCTTCAGAAAGGGAAGCAAGGTCATTAGACAGATGGGGCAAAAAGGTCTACACTTCAGCTACTCTCTCAGCTAGAGCTTTAAATTGTCAGTTTCACATGATACAATACCAAGAGTTTATGCTTGATCAGTTAACTAAAAAACTAACCACTGATGAATCTATTGATAAGAAATATGTATTAGAAATGGTAAATAACATACAACAGGTTAGTAGCCATTCCTTAAAATGTGGCTATGATGCACTGGAGGCTTCATTTAGATCAGCCATGACTGGCACAGTGATAAGAAGGCATGCATGGCTAAAGGAGCAAGCTCTACCGGATCATGTTAAAGCTAAGTTGCTAGATGCTCCTATGGATAAGACAAGTTTGTTTGGTACACCTGCCCAGCAGGTTATGAAGAAAATGGAAGAAAAGGCAAAATCTGTTCAAACGGTTAAAGATTTCTTGCAGGTTCAGCCCCAAGGTTTAGCAGGAACTGGCCTGCCAAAATTGGTCCTTTCCTGACTCCACAAGATCTCAAAGGGGCAGGAATAGACGCTCCAGAGGCAGAAACCAATCCAGGGGAGGTGCCTACAGAGGACGACAGTGGCAAGGTAACAACAGAGGCACAGACACAACCTCTGCCACTACATCAACTCAACCACAGTGACTTAACCCTAAATCCGCCTACCAGGGAACAAATAGCAGCTCCTCTAGGCGGAAAATTAACCTTATTTTCAAAGAACTGGCACTATATAACAAAAGACAAGTGGATTTTACAAACCATAGATCAAGGTTACCGGTTCCACTTCCACACTTTACCAGTCAAAAGAGGAATGCCAAATCTACCTACAAATCAAAAAACAGAGGCTCTACAACAGATAATGCAGTTAGCAAACATGAGAGCTGTGGAAAAAGTGCCAACAGCAGAGCAAGGAAAGGGGTTCTACTCCAGACTATTCCTGGTTCCAAGAAAGGAAAAAAGTTGGAGACCAATTCTCGACCTGTCCGCCTTAAATACATACATCATTGTCCCAAAATTCAAAATGCTGACCCTACAGCAACTTCTTCCCATGCTGGGCAAGGAGTGTTGGCTGGTAACTCTAGATCTCAAGGAGGCATACCTGCACGTCCCCATTTGACCAATCTGCAGAAGATACCTCAGATTTCTTGCAGGATCAGAGCACTATCAATTCTCAGCATTGCCCTTTGGCTTATCTACTGCCCAGAGTATTCACAAAATGCCTGGCATCAGTAATCGCCCATTGCAGACTACAGGAATTCAAATTTACCCATACCTAGACGACTGCCTGCTACAAGGGGACAACAAAAGCAAGCTGACAACAGATTTACAAAGGGTCATTTACTTGCTGCAAGCACTGGGATACACAGTCAATCTACAAAAGTCAAGGCTGATACCATCCCAAACAAGGACATTCTTGGGCTGAATTGGACACAGTAAAACAGATGGCATTCCTAACTACAGAAAAACAAAAGAACTCCCTCTTTACTTCTTGGCACTAACAAAACTGAACAAGTTAACAGCAAGAAAAGTACTGCAGGCCCTGGGCTTCATGGCATCATGCATAATCTTGGTTCCATTTGCCAGACTACATATGAGAAAACTACAGTGGTACCTAAAGAATTTATGGTCCCAACACAGACACAGCCTAGAAACAGAAATCCCATTACTTCCATGCTTAAAACAGGAGTTCCTATGGTGGGCTCAGGCATGCCAGTCAAACCCAGGGCTACCCTTTCGCAGATGTCAAGCAAGCCAGACCATCACAACAGACGCTTCAGACCTAGGATGGGGGCCCACATGCTGGACAAATGCGTGCAAGGATTGTGGACACAGGATCAACTTCACCTGCACATCAACCTAAAAGAAATGCTGGCAGTAAAACTGGCAATCCAAAAGTTCAGACCATTTCTCAAAGAGGGCCAGTTGATGATAAGGACAGACAACACCACAGTCATGTGGTACATCAACAAACAGGGAGGCACTCATTCATACCCTCTATGCAGAATGACTTTGGAGCTGTGGACCCTGGCACTCAGCTACAACATCCAGTTACAGGCAATATTTGTACCGGGAAAGGAGAATACTCTAGCAGACATATTGAGCAGAACCACATCGGATGCCCACGAATGGAAGCTGCACCCGGACATCTTCAAGACCATCTCAAAGAAATGGGGAATGCCTCAGATAGATCTATTTGCATCACCTACCAATCACCAGCTCAAAAGATTCTGCACAAGGACATTCCACCCACTAGCATGGAAAGTGGATTCGCTCTCCTTCAGCTGGAAAGGCCTAACAGCATATGCATTCCCACCTCTTCCCTTGATACACAAGGTATTACTAAAAATCAAGGAAGAACGTCCAAGGATAATCCTGATAGCTCCAAACTGGCCAAGACAACACTGGTACCCACTGCTGAGGAGCATGTCTCGGAACAATATGTGGCCAATACCCCTGATGCCTTTGTTGTTAACTCAGAACAACTACAGCATCATACATCCAAACCTAAAAGCGTTGCAACTGACTGCATGGAACATCACATAGCAGCAGCTAATCCAGAACTTTCCCAAAGAGTTAGAGACATTATTCTTGAAGCACGCAGACCTTCAACAAGAAGAAACTATGCTGGAAATGGAAAAGGTTTGTCATTTGGAGTACTGAAAGAGGAAAAGATGTGTCAAACATAGATATGCCTAACATTCTGGAGTACCTAGCGAACTTCTTCATTCAGGCCTGTCCTACTCCTCCATCAAGATACATGCATCAGCTATTTCAGCAGAATACAGCTTTGATCCACCTGTTTTTTCTCACCCTTTGCTCAGGCAGTTCCTCAGAGGAATCAAGAATGTAAAACCTCCAAGGAAACCACCATTACCAGCTTGGGACCTAAACTTTGTGCTAGAAAAATTGACACTATCACCCTTTGAACCAGCAGCAACAGCAGACCTACAACACCTGTCATGGAAAACTGCTTTCCTACTGGCAATTACTTCAGCAAGGAGGGTTTCAGAACTACAGGCCTTAATGGCAGTGCAACCCTTCCTAATCTTCCACCAAGATAGAGTGTCTATGAGAACTAATCCTACAATGTTAAGTTGTCTATCTCGCCTTCATTCTTGCTGGATGGTTTCGGAGCCGACCTCGGCTCCGACTCGGCCACTCTAAAAGCTCGAGAGTTGGTTCCACCGGCTCGAGGCTCCCCTTATATCCCACAATGCTAGGCGAGAGTTACCTCAGATCTCGTTTGCCGCTACAGCTTCGAGGTTGGTTGCTTCTACCGGTTCCTGGTGAGTGTTAGCTTTTCTTCAAAAAAGTTACTCTTTTTCCCCTTTTAACTTTTTTTTCTTCCTAGATTAGTGTAGAACATTGAGACTTTTCCCCGACCCTATATTTCCCGTTTCTTACTAAAAGAACCGTTGGTTCTTCCTTTGGGCCTTGGCCTTCCTTCCTAGGAGTGCTTGTGTAGTTGCTTTAACTTTTGTACTGAAGTATTAGTCTTTTGGGCTAAAATTGTTATTTTTAGTATTACTAATTTTTGCTGACAGGGTATAACTGTGTGTTTGGGTGTGTGTTAGTGTACACCTGTCAGTTAGGGAAATGTCAAAAGAAGCAAAGGTCTCGATTCAAGAAGTGTGATGCGTGCTGTCAGAAAATGTCTCTGACAGACGCTCACACTTGTGTCTATTGTCTGGGGCCTTTGCACCTGCAGGACTCCTGTGCTGTGTGCCATGGCTTCAGCCCCAGGGTCCTGCAGGAAAGAAAAAACAAGTTGATTCTGAGAGGCTTGTTGAAGCCAGAGGATTCCCTGTCAGTTTCAACAGGGAAGCCCTCTAAGGCATCGAGGTCTTCGGCTCCGGCTTCTGAGCCGAGACCTCAGGTTGTTCAACCTTTGCCTTTATCGGCTCCGGCTGGAGCCGATAAGACTCAGTCCACAGTTTCTGTGGCTTCCTCGGCTCCGGCCGGAGCCGAGGTTATCGAGGTACCCGTGTCAGTTCCGACAAGATCTTCGGAGCCGACAACCAGAAAGAGGTCTAGGTCACCTTCTCTTGGCTCCGTTCATTCGGCTCCAGGATCTCCCCTGCTGTCTGAACGGAGCCAAAGGTCTCATTCCTCTAGGTCATCGAGGCTTTCCGATCATGACCTTCAGAGGGTGGTGAGTCGACTACTTAAGTCCGAGGCACTAGCCCAGATGCTTCAGAGCCCGACTCATCAGTCGGTGCCTGCCCCGGTCCATCAACTCTTTCCTCCTTCGACTCTTTTGAGTTCGGAGCCGGTGTCGGAACCGAGACTGTGGTCACTTCGAGCAGAGACACTTGTCTTCGCCCCCGTCGCCGGCGCCGTTTGGTTGCTTGGAGGAATCTCGGCGCGGACTTCCTCGTCGGCTCGAGGGGTGAGTGGCATCGGACCCTTGTCCGACCCCTCTCCCTCTCGGTGCTTGCGCTGGTGAGTTCGGCTCCGACATCGGCCGCGGAGCCATCACTGTCGGTGCCGAAGGGGGTCCTTAGCTCCTCGGAGCGGGGACCTCTGGCTCTGCCTGACAGGGGTGCATTCGAGGTCATGCGGAGTGTGTTAGAGCCTGGCTCTACTCCACAGTCGGCTCCGTCAGCCCCTCCCTCTATGCTGCCTCAGGGTAAGTCGACTCACTCCCTCATCCCGGACCGCAGAGAGCCAGCTCCTCAGGAGCCCCCTTTGGGGATTTCATCCTCTTCCGAGGCCTCTCCTGATTTGGCAGAAGAGCCTCCTCGGAAGAGGAAGTGCAAGAGGAAGCACATTGACTCACCTGAGTCTATCACGTCAGACACAGATCTGGATGATTCTGAGGGTTCCCCCCGTTCCCCTTCTGAAGATGTCTCATTTGCAGACATTCTGGAGATCCTGAAACAGAGGGGAAATTGGCCAGCCCTCAACCCTTCGGAGGACGAATCTGTGTATCTTGAGGCGTTTGGCTCTCGTCCTTCCACCTCCTGGGTGTCCCCCCCCCCCCCTTCGACCCCCTCATGCAGGTGGTTGCTAAGAAGGCATGGACGGCTCCTGATTCAGTGGACCCCACTCCCAGGAGACCCTCCAAATTCATCACAGCTCCATCAGACAAGCAATTTTTATCAAAAGGAGTTTCTGTGGATGCTATGGTGGTAGCTGCCGCCACAAAGAAGGAACTGGCTGATCCTTCAGTGCCTGTCCATCCACCTAACAAGGAATCTAGGTCCATGGATAGGTACGGGAAGCGGATGTTCTCCTCAGCGACATTTACCATGCGTTCGCTGAATTACCTGTGCCATTTCACTGTCTTCAAAGGGACTTGATCAAGGAAGCAAGTGAAATGTTAAAGGACCCTACAGCTGCGGGTTTCAAGAGAAAATGAACACGCAGCTGGCTACCCTTAATTCCATATCCAACTCCTCCATGCGCCTCCTCTCTTATGCGGCCGATGGAGCGAGCAGAGCCACAGGGACAGGGGTAGCCTTACGTAGGCACGCCTGGATGCGGCTATGCAACTTTATGAACCTTTCAAGACGTCTTTCACGAACTCCCTTTGATGGATCATCTCCCTTTGGTCCTCAAGTGAAAGAAACCCTGACTAGGTGCGAGACTGATGGCAAGACCCTTTCTGCCGTCGGAGTCCGTTTTGACTCCTTCTAGGCCTTACCCCAAAGGCCAGAAGGGTGGGAAGATGTGGTTCCGTAAACAATCTCAAGGGACTTCGCCTGACGACAGAGTCGCTTTCCTACCAAAGGCAGAGGTGGGAATAACAATGGCAGACGCCCCTAGGGGCAGGGGGTCCAGAACCAGGGCAATCGGGAAGCCTTTCCTGACAAGCCCTTTCAGCATCCCTGAGGTGTTGCCCGACTGCCCATCTTCGGAGGCAGTCGGGGGAAGATTGTCACTGTACCCAGAAGCCTGGCTATCCCTGACTCAAGACAAATGGGTACAGTCCATCATTTCAAGGCTATTCTATCCCCTTTCTTCCTTTTCCAAATCAGTCAAAAAAATCCCTTCCAGATGTTCCACCCGCTCAAAGGGATATAGCAGCTTTGGAAATTTCAAAACTGCTTGCAAAAAGAGCGATTCAGTCAGTGCCAGCAGACCAACAAGGATCCGGAATCTACTCAAGGTTCTTTTTAGTTCCAAAGAAAACAGGGGACTGGAGACCGATTTTGGATCTCAGTGTCTTGAACAAATCAGTCAAGAAAACAAGATTTGGATGGTCACGCTGCAATCCATTCTTCCCTTTTGGGCAAAGGAAACTGGATGTGCTCTATAGACCTTCGGGATGCGTACTATCACATAAAAATGAACAGACGCTCCAGAAGATTCCTCCGCTTCAGGCTGGGAACCAGTCATTTTCAGTTCAGGGCCCTGCCCTTTGGTCTCACCACTGCCCCCGGTGTTTACCAAATGCATGGCAGTGGTAGCTTCTCACCTGAGACTACAAGGATTCCAGGTGTTTCCATATTTGGACGACTGGCTTCTCACAGCTCCCACCAAGCATCTCCTTTTGATGGCCAGAGATTATACTTTTCGCGTTTGTCAAAAACTAGGTATTTCAATAAATTGCGAAAAGTCTGTTTTGTCGCCTTGTCGTACTATTACCTACATAGGCAAATTTAGATACTATAAACATGTCTGCAACGCTAACGAACCAAAGGATATCAGACATTCACAAATTGGTGTCACTTCTTCTCAACAACAACAGAGCCAAAGCCAGGTTAGTTCTAAAGGTGTTGGGAATCATGGCAGCGCCATACCTCTCCTCCCATTGGCCAGATACCACATGCGGATCCTTCAGTGGATGCTTTTTCTCAATGGTCATACCAGGAACTTCCAATGTCTCACACCATTATGATCACGCAAGTGCAAAAAGCATCTAATGTGGTGGATGTCTTCCCCAGCTCCTGGCGGAAGACCATTTTTTCCCCCTCCTCCGGTTGCTACTCTGACAATGGATGCCTCCCTGATCGGGTGGGGGGGGCATTATCAGGGCAGGACAGTCCAGGGCACATGGCAACCAAACGAATGCCACTTGCACATAAATGTTCTGGAGATGAGAGCAGTGCTTTTAGCGTTGCAAGCCCTTCAAGACTCTCTTCCCTTAGGAACGATTGCAATCCAGACAGACAACATGTCTGTAGTGTGGTACATCAACAAACAAGGCGGAACCAGATCATACCCCCTGTGTCGAGAAGCACTCAGACTGTGGCAATGGGCGATTTCTTCTCAGCGTTTTCTGATAGCAACGCACATCCCCGGGAAGTCCAATCACATTGCGGACAAGTTGAGCAGAGCTATACTCATGCCTCACGAGTGGTCTCTGAAAGACTCTGTAGTGAGAGAGATATTTCTCAAGTGGGGTCAGCCTTGCTGCGATCTTTTTGCTACTCCCCAAAACAGCAAGTGCAGAGAATACTTCACTCTATTCTCTTTACCAGGCCAACCCAGCAGGGACGCTCTAGTCCAAGTTTGGCCCCGGGGACTTCTGTATGCATTTCCTCCTTTCCCTCTGATCTCTCAAGTAATACAGAAAGCTATCGCTCAGAAGGCCTCATTGATCCTCATTGCTCCTTACTGGCCTCGACAAGTGTGGTTCCCCTTTCTACATCATTTTCTCTTGGAGCGACCGTGGAGTCTGGACCTAGTTCCAGACCTTTTGATCCACCAATCGGGTCAGTTTCATCGCTCCCTCCCTTCTCTGAACCTCACTGCTTGGTTCCTCCAGTTCCAACCGTAGCCAGGCTTCCTCATTTATCTCACTCGGTTAGAGATATATTGATAGCTTCCCATAAATCTTCCACTCGAAGATTTATTTCAGTAAGTGGAAACGCTTCTCATATTGGGCACAAGGAAAGGACATAGATCCTTTCACCGCTTCCATCCAACTAGTCCTTGATTTTCTAGCTGAACTCTTCCATGCAGGTTCATCTCCATCTACTCTTAAGGTTCAATTGGCAGCTATTTCTAATTTTCATGTGGGCATTTCTGAATCTGCCCTAATGTCCCACAAACTTTGCAAAGCCTTTTTGAAAGGAGTTTTTCTTCTCAGACCTCCTATAAGAAATCCTCCTTCTCCTTGGGACCTAAATTTAGTTCTTGCTTCTTTGATTCTTCCCCTTTCGAACCTGCAGCTTCATGTTCCTTGAAATTATTATCATGGAAAACTCTCTTTCTGGTGGCTATCACATCAGCTAGAAGAATTTCAGAACTTCAAGCACTCAGTTGTCGTTCTCCTTATCTTCTGTTCCATAAGGACAGAGTTTCCTTACAACTAACCCGTCCTTTTGCCTAAGGTGGTTTCAACATCAAATCTAAACCAAAGCATTGACCTCCCTGTCTTTTCCCAGAGTATTCAAATAGGTCTGAACAAAAATTACACTGCCTGGATGTTCATCGTCAATTAAGGTACTATTTGGACAGGACGAAACAATTCAGAAAATCTGATCAGCTGTTTGTCTCCTATCCGGAAAGCAGAAAGGGACTTCCAGTTTCAAAGGTATCATTATCCAGATGGCTAACATCTCTGATTACCCTTGTTTATGAGATTAGACACCAAAAACTGCCTAATAAACCTAAAGCCCATTCCACCAGAGCTTTGGCTACTTCTCTAGCCTTCCAAGACAGACTGCCTATTGACACCATTTGTGCAGCGGCTACTTGGGCTACTCCTCACACTTTTATTTCCCATTATAAGTTGGATTTAGCTTCTAGGCATAGAGCTAATTTTGGTTCCACTGTTCTCAGGAGTCTGTTCCGTTAGGCCACCCGGGACAAGGTGCTAGGACGGTCCCATCCAGCAAGAATGAAGGCGAGATAGACAACTTAACATATAGAAGTTATGTTCTTACCATAACGCTCCATGTTAGTTGTCTTATTCTCGGGTTCTTCTTGCGTCCCACCCTCCTTCCCCCTGGCCTGGACAGACCTAGAGGAGTTGTGATCGTGACCTCTCTTTCTACCACCTCTTTCTTAGTCATATGCTATTATGCATATTTCTTGGTTCAGGATGTAGGTCACCCTTCTTTCTTCCTGTTGTTAGAGGTGGATTCTGTTTTACAGTTATACTGTTATTGTTATAAGCTGGGGTTAGCTTACAAACGAGATCTGAGGTAACTCTCGCCTAGCATTGTGGGATATAAGGGGAGCCTCGAGCCAGTGGAACCAACTCTCGAGCTTTTAGAGTGGCCGAGCCGAGGTCGGCTCCGAACCCATCCAGCAAGAAGAAGGCGAGAAGAAGACAACTAACATGGAACGTTATGGTAAGAACATAACTTCTATTTTATGCCTAAGGTGGTATCCAGTGTGTCTTTAAACCAGGCAATCCACCTACCTACCTTCTTTCCCAACCCACAAAACAGAGGGGAAAGAATATTGCATACCTTGGATGTACATAGACAGCTACGCTACTATTTGGACAGAACTAAAAGTAGCAGAAAGACTGACCAACTTTTTGTAGCCTATGCAACAGGAAGGGAAGGAAAAGCTATTTCCAAACAGACAATCTCCAAATGGATAGGAAATTGCATACGATTCTGTTACTCCTTCCATGGAAAACCAATTCCACAGAACATAAGACCTCATTCTACAAGGGCAACAGCCACTACCACAGCCTTCTTACGAGGAGTGGCAACCAAAGACATTATTGAGGCGGCTACTTGGACCTCCGTGCATACATTTGCCAAGCATTATAATTTGCCTCTATATTCCAGATCCCGAGCAGGGTTTGCCACTGCTGTACTGCAAGGGATCCTAAACACACCATAATCTAGTTTTATCCTCCTCCCCTTGTTGGCTATGGTATTCTACCCAGTTGTTATGACTGCAGATGCATCCATGAAGGACATAGTACAGTTTTGTACCTACCATAAATGTAGATGTCCGAACTGGATAGCATCTGCAGTCAGGATTACCCTCCCTCCTTCCCCTCTGTGGTACTCCTAGGGTGTTTACCCTCCTAATAGCTAGCTAGTGGGGGGGAGTCTCTTATGGTGTATTTGTTTGTATATATGTACATACATGCTTACTTTTTGTTTACCTTCTATCCTTTTGGAAACATTGGCATTTATCCAAATTTTAGCCTTCCATGAGGGCAACTGGCATCTGGGGCAAGAAACACTGAGGAAAATGGCGTCGGCTGATGCCTTTATACCCGAAGACCAACAGAGATGACGTCGGGTGAAGTGCGACATCAGCCGAAGCCGGACCCGGACTTTGGAATCCGGCCGACTGAAGGGCTGCCTGACGACAGGACAACCCAGTTGTTATGACTGCAGATGCTATCCAGTTCGGACATCTACATTTATGGTAGGTACAAAACTGTACTTTTTTCAGGGCGGCCTGAATTACTACTGGGAGGGAGACCACCTTGGAGGAATGCAATATACTCAAACAGATGTTTGTTAAAAGAGGATATCCAGGTCAATTAATAGAACAAATCATGGATGAGGTAAAAATAAGAGAAAACGTGGACATTTTGTACCTATTTTGAGTAATAAGGGTATGATAAAGGTTAATAACGTTATGGAGATGGATTAAATTTACGAGGAGGTAGGTACGACTAATATTGAGGAAATTAATACTAGTAGGACAGGTACATCTTATCAAAATAGTTTTTTAACTACTTACACTAGGGATGCACATATTTAGGAATATTTTAATCAAGAACTGGGAGTTCGTAAGAAATGACAAGGAAATGAAGGATATTCTGAGAGAAGCTCCCATTTGTGTATACAAAAAAGGTCGTTGTTTAAAGAATATGTCTGAGTATAATAAACCTAAACGAGGGAAAGGATATATGCACAAATGTGATATGTGCAAGTTTTGTAAAAATATTTTAGAAACTGAAGTAGTGGAAGGAAATGGGATGAACATTTGGAGTGGTTTATTGCACCATTTGTAGTAATTGCCCATGTTTTTATATCGCTAAAACCGAGCGTAGGTTGAAAAGTAGAATAGGGGGAACATTTAAGGAATATATGTGATGGCCATGAATACAATGCACTAGCAAAACATATGGTATACCCACAGCATGATTTTAAATTTGTAGTATTGGATAATATAACAATTTCCCCTAGGGTTGGTGCCTGGCCATATCTGCTTGAAAAAATGGAATTATCTTGGCAGCTTCCTCTTAATTCAATATATTGGCCAGGCTTGAATGAAAATGAGTCAATTAGTAGTCTACTAAAGATAATAGCTTTGAGTAGACACTAATATTTGAATATTTATGCAGTATTTGCATTCATGGTTTATATTTATATATATATATATATATATATATATATATATATATATATTTATAATTCTATTCATATTTGTTGTATTTTTATATATTTATATATTTTCATATGCATTTTTAGGATATTAATATGTATTTATAGTATGGGATTACATTACTCTGATTTAATACATATATCTTTTTACTATATATATTTATTTAGCTAGGTTTTGCCTATTTCCATTTAACCACATATATATGTATTCAATTACTTGCTCATATATTTTATGTGCATTCATAATTTTTAGTATATGTGCTCTATATATTTTATAAGGTAGTGACGATATTATATGAGATGAAGTTCTTGTTTCATGCCTTAGTGTTTGATGTTTTTATAACTGGTATGGTATTGTTTTGATCTTGGCACACTATTTGATTTTAATACTGCCACTTTAAAAATGGTTAATCCTGTTAGCAGGAAATGATGTAATCTGGGTCTTGGTTCTGGTTTTTAAATCTAGTTTTGTTTTTTCTAGCTTTATTTGATGAGATCTCTTTGATTGTCTAAAACTGAGACAAAAGCACGTATCTTGTTGTTTTAACATTAAAGGATTTGGTTGCCCTAAGGAGAAGTGTTCATGGTCATGTTTTGCTACCTGCCTGCCTTCTACCTAGCTTTTCTTGGATTATTGGTTTTGTTTTTGCCTTGTTGTGTTTTTTTGTCATATTCCACAAACAGGCCTATTTACCGCCCCACTCAACAGGCACATGCCCAACTTCTGCGCAAGGAACCCACATCCACAAGCTTGGAAAGTGGACGCATTCTCCTTCTCATGGAGGGGGATGTACCTATACGCCTTCCCCCCTTCACTCTAATTCAAAAAGCCCTCCTAAAAATTCAGAAGGACAAATCAAAAATCCTATTGGTGACCCCCTTTTGGCCAAGACCACATTTTTTCCCCTCCTACATTCTCTAGCCAAGGGCAGTCACCACAGGTTACCCCACCATCTAGACCTAATCACACAGAACAAGGGATCCCTGCTACACCCACAGGTAAACAACCTAAAATTGACCTTATGGGTGATATGAATCTAATCCCTTACAGACACCTTTATTCAGAGGACATACTCCATGTTCTGCAAGAGGCTACAAAACCAAGCACTAGGAGAAACTATGTAGCTAAGAGGCACAGATTCTCCAATTGGTGTCATAGGAACAACCAGGACCCCCTCATTACCCCCATTCCAGGGGTCCTATCCTACTTATGTGAGCGACTCCAATCAGGACTAACATCTTCTTCAATCAAAGTCCACTTGTCTCCCATTTCTGCCTGTCTGCCCATTTCACCCCCTCTGGCATCCAGTCTGGAAGTCAGACTTTTTCTGAAGGGAGTCCTCTGCATCAAACCCCCACGAAAACCCATCCCTCCTCCGTGGGACCTAAACTTTGTATTAGAAAAGCTAACCGTTTCCCCCTTTGAACCAGCACACTCTGTTTCCCTAAAACTGTGCACATTGAAAACAGTCCTGCTAGTAGTCCTCACCTCCACCAGGAGGGTCTCAGAGATCCAAGCCCTTATGGCAACCTCTCCGTACATTGTTTTTCACAAGAACAGAGTAGTCCTCAGGACCCAACCCTTCCTTCATGCCCAAGGTAATTAATGAACTCTCATTGAATCAATCCATTAACCTACCAGTTTTTTAACCTCATCCACAAAATGCCTCAGAAAGAACCCTACATTCCCCTGGATGTACACAGACAATTTCAATATTACTTAGTCAAAACCAAAGATATCAGGAAGTCAGATCAGTTATTTATTTCCTTCCATCCCAGAGCCCTAGGGAAAGCTGTCTCTAAGCAAACCATTGCCTTATGGATCTCTGTAAGTCCATTTTCTTGTGCTACTTCCACCATGGGAAATCCCTACAAGTTAATATTAAACCCGATTCTACCAGAGCAGCTGTTTCCTCTACTGCCTTTTTCAAAGGCCCAGACTCCTCTTCCATTTTAGAAGCAGGTACTTGGACCTCAGTACACACCTTCACCAAACACTACAAGGTGGACATAGCATCCCATGCTAGAGCAGGATTTGCCAGGACTATCCTACAGAGTCTCCTTGACCGCAGGACCCCTTCCTCCTCCCAGGGTCATACTTAAAGCTCTGGTACACTTCCTATTGTTATGAATACTGCAACATCAGAGTAGAAGGGCGTAGAATAGTTGTGTAAGAACTTACCATAACCTTCGATATCCTTCTCTTCTATGTTGCAGTATTCAATCCCACCCAACTGCCCCTTGTCTCTTTCTGACTACTATCCCAGGTATCACCTGTGGGCACATTGCCATCATCTCCCCTGGTCTCAACCTACACAGCCATCCTACTGCCCTGGGACTGGCCTACATTTAAGTCTAAGGGTCTTGTACTAGGACCTACCTGGTCAAACATCACAGGCACTATTGTATGCATCAAAACAATTCTGATGAGGGTATGTGCAGACATCACTTTTGTACCTAACGTCAGTTTATGGCCCTGGTAACAGATGTCACACTTACCCTCCTGGAACAAAGACTTTGGTATACTGGCCGGATGGTGGCACTGCAAGCAGCAACTCCCTACTGTTATGAATATTGCAACATAGAAGAGGATGACATCTAAGGTTATGGCAAGTTCTTACACAACTATTCTTTCTGAAGGGGTAAACCTGGTTTATAACAGGCTGTGTAGAAGCAATACTTTGAACCCACCTCTTATGCCACCAGTTTTACTTTTTGAACACCTTTGTGAAGCCCGTATTAGAGAGTGGTGCTCTAGTAAGAGGAGATTATTCTATATCCTCAAGTGAAATGAGAGACCTGTTGTCTTCCCTCTGTAACAACAAAAGTATACGTATCATGAAGCCCAACAAGAGGGGTGGGGTTGTGTTGATGGATAAATTCTTGTATTCATCCAAGATACTGGAGTTTTTAAACAATGTTGAATTTTTCACAGAAATATCCCATAATGAAATCAGTATTGCATGCCATGGCATTGATTTGAACTTGGAAGACATGTTTATCACCCATGACTTGCGTATTAAAACTCGAGAATATTTCACAGTGAAACATCCTAGGATCCCAGCATTTTTTGGGATCCCGAAGATGCACAAATCCCCCTGTAACCCCCCCCCCCCTTAGACCAATTGTGGCTTCACCAGCATCCAAGACTGAGCCACTAGCCAAATTTGTGGACTTTAAATTGAAGTATTTTTACAACAACAAACGGCATTTACTCAAGGATTCTTGGCAATTTCATGAGACCATGGCTGGGTTACCATTTTATCTGAGGGATTATTTGTGACCATTGACATTAAAGACCTCTTCTCTGTTATCCCTCATGACCAAGGGCTTGAATGGTATTTGGAATCCATGGTGAAAGGCTCGGACCTGATTAATAATGACCTAAGTCTGGTCTACCAGTGTATGGAAACAGTCTTGACCAACAATTATGTCTATTTTGAAGATGAGTATTATAAAAAAAACAAAGGTGTTGCAGTAGGGCAGCTTCAGCCCCCATTTTTGCCAGCATGGTACTGTGGAACTGGGAAACCAGTATTGTTTTTAATTCTCTACTTTTCATTTATATGGAAAGGTATATCGGGTACTTGGATAGAGTATTCATACTGTGGAAAGCAAACACTGAGGGACTTTTGTTTTTTTGTCAGATTTTTCAACCAGTCAACCAACCTCCTTCAGTTTGCCCATTAATTATGTAATGACTTCATTAACTTCTTGGACGTCACTGTCTACAGAAATGAGAATGAATGCAAGTAAGAGTCTAACATTTATAGAAAACCAACATATTCCAGTACCTTCTTACATTTTAACAGCCAGCACCCCACTTTGGCAGAAAAAGAACTTGGTCAGAGGGCAACTAATAAGGCTGAGTAGGCTAGTGACTGACGACCAGATATTCCAGGAGGAGGTGGCTTTTATGATTACTCTCTTTGCTGAACATGGTTATTCCCCCCTCTCACCCCCTAAATGGCCCATCTCAATACCGGAAGATTGCCAAATTCCGGTAATGGCCACACAGATGAAAAATGCACTCTCCAAAGTTAAGAATACAGCATCCATGGGACCAGATGACATCCCGGGCTGTGTACTACATGAACTGCAATATGAACTGGCACCTCACCTAAGTGTCATGTTTAATCATAGCCTCACCTCAGGTTTCGTACCCACTGAATGGCGCAGAGCTACAGTTATCCCACTCCACAAGGGGGGATCCACCTTGGATCCCGGGAACTACCATCCCATCAGTCTGACGAGTCTTAACTGCAAGGCCATGGAGCATACTATCATAGAACTTATAAACAAAGGCATTGGCAACCTTCAAACACTGGATCCCACCCAGTTTGGGTTCGTGAAGGGCCGATCTCGTCTCCTGAACCTGTTGGGTTCGTGTAGGGCCGATCTTGTCTCCTGAACCTGATTGACTTCTTCGAATCAGTCTCCAGAGCCATGGACAAGGGTAAGGTGGTCCACACAGCCTATCTAGACCTTGCCAAGGCCTTTGACACCATCCCCCCACTCTGGAATCATAGATAAACTTATTAAGCTGGGCATTAATCCCTACGTCACCCAATGGGTTGCTAACTGGCTTACTGATAGAACCCACACTGTAACAGTAGCTGACTCCAAATCCAGCTCCAGACAATTGGCAAGTGGAGTACTTCAGGGTTCAGTCCCGGGGCCGCTCTTGTTTGGCATCTACTTCTCTGAAGTACAGGCCAACACTAAGGGACTCTGGCTAACAAAGTTCACAGATGACTGCAAACTGGGAGCTATTATTGAATCCCCAAATGATGTGGATACTCTACAAAAGGGCCTTACAGAAACAAATGCTTGGTGCCAGAGCCATGGACTCAAGCTCAGTACCAAGAAATGTATAGTTAATCCCTTTAGGAAAAAAACATGTACCCGTGAATTACCATGTAGGTGGCAGTACACTAAACACCGAAAGTGTGATAAGAGACTTGGGGACACAGGTGGACAGTGGTCTCACCTTCGATAACCACATCGCCACAACAGTCAGGAAATCCTTTGTGGCACACCTCATCACTAAGGGCTTTTCATCCAGAAAAAAGGAGGTCATTGTCCCACTGTACTCATTCCTCATTAGACCCATTATAGAATACAACGCCCCGTTTGGTATGTACCTCTCAAGACATCTGCAACAACTGGAAAGGCTGCAGAAATACCTCACTAAAAGAATCACAGGCCTAAAGCAGATGCCCAACGCTGACCTCCTTAAAAAACTCCAGCTATATTCTTTCGCATATCGTCTACTCGGAGGCGATCTCTGCTTAATATACAAGGCCATGTCAAACCCAGAGCTGTTGGACTTGCTACACTTAAAGAAATCCCAATCCCTCAGAGCCACACGCTGCAGGGATCTAAACCTTGTCATCACAATAAACAAAACATGCTGGAGGGATAGGTTCCTGACCCAGAGACTCCCCAGACTCTGGAATAGATTGCCCATACATGTCAAGCAGAATGCCTCTTTGGCCCTCTTCAAAAGGAACCTTGACGATTGGATGGGAGAAAGGAAATTCACCCCGGGGATCACGTCAGTCGCCCTGCTAGACAGGGGTCCAGGGAAGTAAATAGTGTGGGAAGAAATAGCCAGGAAATTGTTATGGCTAGGCTTGTATAGGTCCTAGGGCTGATAGTCTAGTACCAACCTATGAATCCATCTTATGTTGATGGACAATATCTACCAATGGGTCTGTGAACACAAACACAAAATATGGAGCACTTTTAAGTCATTCCCATGTATTAGAGAACAGAGAGTGTTTGGTCAAGCATGAGAATTCGACTCAAGTTTTTGTAGTGGAATTTTGTAGAGATACGTCTGGAGCATTTCTCCCCAGGCCGCTGCTGAAAATTGGCTGTGTTCCAAGTCGCACTTTCCCAGTAAATAAATGTTAAATAAGTAAAATTTTTCCAGTTTGAAACAAGTTATTAACAACCATAGGAATATAGTCTTTAGAACTTATTGGATGCTTGACAAGGTTGGGATGCAACACAAATGTATTTACAAAAATAGGAACCTTAAACTCTTTTTAGAAAATAATAGGGATAGTAAAGATGTTGTAGTTAGAAATGCCGGAATGAACTGCTGTGGGGCTTGCAAACAATGTAGCCTTATTTTACAGGACACACTACATGGTGACAGGTCATCAAAGACTGCTAACGGTCAGAGGGACCTTTAACTATGAAACAAAAGCAGTTGTGTGCATAGGTTTTTGTTCCTCATACCGTGCGTTCTACGTTGGCAAGACCATCAGCCCATCGAGGAAAAGGATTTGCTAGCATATTTATGCTATTAAAAAGGCACACAACATCAACACCTTGCACAAGCATTGCATTAAATGCATGGACTTTAAAAAGTTTGGGTTTTCTGTGCTTGAGAAGGTTCTCGTGCCTAATACAGGTGAGGATTGGGAATTGCATCTAGAACAACATGAACTGTTTTGGCAGCTGCTTTTGAATGCAGGGACATTCCCTGGATTGAATGACTTTGTTTCCATAAAACCCGTTTTAAGTATTAAGATAGCTAGTATTTAACAAGATTCCTGGCATTTTGTTACATTTAAGTAAGGTTTCACAAAGTATTAAGCTCTGTGTCAACTATGGTTGATGCATCTTTTGGCAGTTTGGATTTAGGGCAGGTATTGTTGTCGCCTCACAGCAAGAGGTTCTCCCGTTTGATTCTCGACTGGAGCCTTCTGTGTGGAGTCTGAATGTTCTCCCCGCGGTCGAGTGGCGTTCGAAAAACATGCGTGAATGGGCGTGCCTTCGTTGAAGGTTGGGTGTTAAGCTGGCACCGTAAAAATCTACTCCCACTCATTAGCGGACCGGAGTTCTGCTATGGCGATCCCTAACCCAGAAAAGCCGAAAGAAGGTGGTGGTTTTAGGGAGAATTGTACACAGGTTTGTATTCTGGGTTGTCTATACTTGAAGCGTATAGCATTTTAAATTTTACACTTTAGACATGATTATGTTATATATAATAATTTCCATTTATTGGGCTTTGTTTTTTAAATGTTTTCATAGCATGTTTTCTTATTTTAACAGCAGTTTACATATGTTTAACTTTTGTAATGCTTGGTGTAGGAAGTTGCTACATTGTTTCTGTGGAAGTTCCTGCTTTACTGGAACGAAAGCGCTCAAACTATTTAATTCTCAGCGTTTTTTGTTTAAAAAAAAAAAAAAAAAGATTTAAAAGACTGAGGATGCAGACAAAACCTGAGATTATCTGCTGTAACATGGAAACCAGAAGGAATAAATTGCTTTAATTTTGTGAAAGTACAAATAAGCAACTGGACTGGCATTTCAAGGCATGATTTGTAAATTGAAAGGACACTTCATGTGCTTGCTCCAAGTTTGCCACAAGAAAGACCTACAATAATGAAAATGGTCTTACAGCAGAAAAAGCTGTTCCTAACAAAATTGTTCAAAAAGTAAAAGGTATTAACAATTTGGGGGTGCCAGAGCGTAGAAAATGATTGTTCGCTGTACATCAGGCAGAGAAAAGGGTGTATCTCTGCATTCAGATGATGTCGGGTTATGAGATTGAAGTTGCTATATCCAGCTGTTTTTAGAGTATTTTTTTTTTCCTGGAGAATCGCATACATGCAATGAGACAACGGAACTTTGCTTCTAATTCCTCTGACAAAAACAAAATTCATAGTGTTTGCTAGTAAAACCTTTCCCATTGTTCTGAAGGGAAATGGTTAAGCAAAAGGAAAAAGCCCAGGAGCCAACTAGAAAAATCAGAAATATATTAGACTTGAACCAGAGACTGGTGTTGGGTGGATGAAGAGATGAAGATGACCATCAGTAATGTTTAGGCAGAAAGTAAATGGAAAGATTGTAAAGTGTTTTTAGAAGATGCAGTTTGGATAAAAGAGTGGAAGATTGTGCACTTTTAAATTGGTGGGTGGACCCTAAAGCATAATATTCATTTTATTAATGTTTAGAAGGATAGAAAGAAGGGCTAAGTATGCAACTATAAATAAAACAGCGCTTTTAGTAATGTGTGTAATAAATTTCTTGAAGTAAATTAAATGTTACATTGTAATGTAGTTCTTTAAAATATGCAGTCAGTTACATTTTAAATGTGAGGTGGGACGAAGTCTCATCAGTGACTGCTGTTTATACTAGTGATAAAGTAAGAAAATACTTTTTTTATTGTAATATATCTGGAGTTTATACTGTAACAAGATAAAGAATGTAAGCAATATAATGTTACACTCTTGGGCTGCTGGAGAAAGAGGATATGGAAGTATAATGATTGTGTGTATTTTAAATCATAATGGTTTCTCCTGATGTTCTATAGGTGGAGGTGTAGACTAATGTTTTTGGTGTGTGGATGGGGGGGCATTTTTTTCTTTTTTTCTGAGCAAACATACTAGACGGCGAAAAGCAATGCAAAGTGCTAGTTTCCCGGCATTTAATAAGAGCTATTTCTTACATTTGTAAACGTTTTTTAACCACATTAGCAAAGCTCTCTAGCTGAAAAGTCTGTTTACAATTATAGACAATCAGGAAATGACAGAGCCATAAATATTGAAGTATTTGAATAAGAAGCAGTGCAATTAGTACTTAAAGGAAAACTGGTAAGAAGATGTCCTTCCATATCACTTTTTCAGTATTCTTTACCTAAGAGATCTCCTGCATAGGATAGCCCACCATCCAGACAATATGCCAAAGCTGTTGGTTCTTATAGGTGTCGTATATCACAAGTGTGCTCCCTGCACAAGACGTAGGGCACAAATGTGATGTTTGGATGCACAAATTCAGAACTACTTTGCCTTCAGTCCAAACGCTAACATCAGTTTTAATGCCCCTCCGTTTTGCTAGTTACCATGCCATGTTTTCAGATGTGCCCAATTGGGGTTTCTTCAGTTTCTCTTATTTATCGTATTCATGTCATCCAGAAATGGAAGCTGTCCATTTGGGAGGTATATAGCCCATAAAGAAGGTCACAACCAGTGTCTCTTCTGTTTGGGTGCTTCCCATGATCATACACAATGCTCTGTCTGCCAGGCATTTGTGACCAAGACCCTGCATAGTCATATCTCCTCATGCTGAGGTGAATTCCTCCTGTCCTGAGGGCCAGCTGTCTGCCAAGATGAAGGCAAAAAAAGTTAGGTCTGATACAGTTGCTGTCCAGCCTCCCAGGGTATCTCTGTCAAGGCTGGTGAAAGGCTGGAGGACTGACCGTAATTAATTCAGATTCCTCTGCCATGACCCCGTTGGAGGCTGACGAGGATCTGGCTTGTTGCTTGTCCTTAGAGGCTTTTCATACTACTGTGCCTGATATTTGGGGAACCTTGTCTGATTATTTCTGAAGGACTAAATGGAATTCCTCAAATCTTAGTTTGGGAGGGGATTCCCAAGACCATTATTGAATTTTGCCAGGGAGTCTAACCCTCCGAGAGTGTTTTGTGCCTGTGTCCAGAAGAAAAAGAAGCCAAAAACAAAGCATATTTCCCCTGTTAAGGATCCTCAGCATGAATGGCAGGATGATTTTACTCGGGTTTTATTTAATGCTTTGTTCTTGAGACTCCTCGAGGAGCTTCTCTGACTGATCCTCCCTAGTCTTCCATTCCACTTGAGAGAGAGTGGACATCAGCTGGGTATAACAGCCCTGTGTTTCTTATGCTTAGTTACACTCTGCTTGTGCTGTGCTAATGAGGTCATAACAAGGCCGAAATATGCATATCCACAGCTAGTGGGGTTTGGCTTTATTGGCCTGAACTTGTCCATTAAAACGACGAAACAAGTCATGGGCATTCAGAATTGCCAGTTAGCTGAAACACCTGATGTTCATAAGCGTCATTTGCATGTATCCCATGTGCCTTTGATACGAGAGGTTTGGGAGGTCACTCAGTGGAAGTTCTAGCTTTGCTGGAGTTTTTATTTTGTTTTTACTTGAGAGAGAGGGAATTTGGTTCCTTGGGAGAGGACCTGGACGCAGGGGAAGAATCATTTGTTTACTGTTCCCAGATTCCTTCCCCTTTGGACTAACGTTTGGAGGAGAAGGATTCTCTAAGTTCAGACTCCCTCTGGAGAACCTCTCCTTTGGGGATACAATTGCCTGTATGATGGATTATTTTAAGTGGGATTGTTCTCGGGTCTGTGAAATTCAAAAACTATGTAAAGATATTTTGAGCTCCTACATATGGAGCCTGCTAAGCCATCTGCTTTTCCTCGTGTTCTAGCTGTCCTTCTGGATACTTTGTTAGTAGTGTCTGTAGCCCCTAAATCTCAGCCCTCTGAAGAAGCAAGATAGTTTCTATAAATTTCCTGATTAGTGCAAATTTCTTTACAAATGACTTCTGCTGACCCTTTTATAGTGTTAGTCTTCTCTGATAAGCCCTCCAGATTACTGCCCTCTACCAAATTGTTGCCTTCTGATTAGCCAGTAGGGCTGTGGAAAGGCTGGGCAAAAAAGTTTATATGACTGCCACTTTATTCTTCGGGGGCATCAACTACCAGACTCGTATAACTAGGTATGTTTTGGCCCTCCTTTCTCAGGTTTCTAAGGTGTTTTCTGACATTCCTGATTCTGAGGGGAAGGCTTAGACTCTTTCCCCGCGGGGCTGTAATTCTCAGGTTGTCTGCCACTTAATGAAATTTAGCTATGATACATCTGATGCCTCTTTGAGGCCTGCTGCCTTTGGTTCAGTTATGAGACATTATTCTTGGCTTTGTCTGATAACATTAAGGCCAAAGTTTTAGATGCTACTTTGGATAATAAAAACCTTTCTGGATCAGCTGCAGCTGAATTTTTCAAGTCTCTCCAGGACATGGGTAAAGCCTTATGGGAGTTGAAGCGTATTTTTGTTTCCTCCTATTTCCAAATTATCCCTCTGTGACTGCTTTTGTTCATAGGTAATCGTGCCTTCCTGCCAAGGGCAAGGGGGATTCTAGGAGTGTGCCTCCTGCTAAGTCTACTCAGACTCCTGCCTCCTAGAAAAATCCTTTCCAGGATAAGCTGGGCTTTATTTGACAGTTTACTTCCTGCTGCATTCAGTCAGGTCCCCTTGTCCCTCTGTCTTTTTCTTCCAAATTGGCTTCAGATAACTTCAGACTCTTGGGTTCTGTCCATTATCCATCAGGGATACTTCATGTTTTGGAAATCCCTTCCTCCCTTTTTAGGCATTCCACAACTTCCTCTGATACAGCTGTCTCATTTTCCTGATGATCAATCTCTCTTGGCTTAGGGCTTCATTCAGGCAGTGCCTCCTGCCCACATCGGAAAGGGATTTTACTCCAAGATGTGTGGTCCCATGAAAGGAGGGCACTTGGAGGGTGCTCAATTCAGGATCTTTCCCAGCTGAACTCCTTTCTCAAGGTTCCTTCCTTTCAAGTGTTAACCTTTGCAAACATTATTTCCTCTACTTTTACTCCAGGCCATCCTAGTCTCTCTGGATCACAAGGGTGCATACCTTCATATCTTTATCCATTATGTCTTAAGTAAATTTTTACATTGCTTTGTCTCTTCCTTGCATTTCCAGTTTTCTGCTTTGCCCATTGGCATCTCTACTGCTCCAGAAGTATTCATGCAATGCCTCGCTTCTGTCATTGCTTTTTGCAGGGTTCAAGGAAGTCAGATCTTTCCCTATCTTGACAATCTGCGTAGTCAAGCTTCTTCCCACGACAATCTGCTACAGGATCTGAAGTTCACTACTTTCCTTTTAGACTCTGGGGTTCACCTTTAGCTTCAAGAAATCAGGGTTGACTCCTTCCCAAGATCATATTTTCCTTGGTTGCAGGCTTCAGGTGGCTCCCATGCTGGCATCTCTGCCTGCCCCCAGGGCTCTGTCAATAAATTGCCTTTTTCCAATCCCTTCTTCCTCTGGCTTCTTTCTCAGCCAGGGAATTTTTTCAGGGCTCTCGGGTTTAAGGCTTCCACCATTCCCATGCTTCCTCTCACCAGGCTCCATAAGAGAAGGTTTCAGTGACAGCTGAAGTCAGTGTGACTCCAGCAAAGCCACCCCCTGGACTTCCTGGTACCTTTCCTTCCCTGACTCAAGCTCAAGCTTCAGTGGTGGATTCATCAACTGTCTCTCAAGCTGGGGCTTCCTTTTCAAGCTCCATTTCCAAATCAGGATCTCTTTACTGACACCACAGAGAGGGGGTATTGTGCTTCCTATGGTCCCCTCAAGTTTTAGGGTCTCTGGCCTCCTCACCACAGGTCATAGCACATCAGTATGAGGGAGATAAAGGTTCTGCTTCTGGCTTTTCATGCTTTTCATTTCCTCTTTCATCCTGGGCCCCTTAATATTTTCATAGACAACATCACAGTGATATGGTATGTCAACAAACAAGGGGGCACATGGTCCTATCTCCTTTGCAGACTAGCCCTTCTGGTTTTCAACTGACGCTCTGGGTGATAGGATTTTGATCCCTTTCAGGCATCTATTTACTGAAGACATACTTCACGTTGTGCCGGGGGCTAGGACACCCACTACCAGTAAAACATATATGTGCAAATGGAAGCAATTTTCTGCCTGGTTCCTCCCTCACCATCATAATCCCCTATCTGTGGAGGTTCTTCTGGTTCTTGCTTATTTATGTGGTCTGGTTCATGTTAGGTTGGCATATTCTTCAATTAAAACTCACCTGTCAACAATTTGTGTTGCATCTCCTTGACTCCTCTTCTGGCCTCTAGTTTTGAGGTCAAACAATTTCTTAAAGGTGTCCTTAATATCAAGCCTCATAGGAAGCCTGTTCCACCTTCCTGGGGACCTTAATGTTGTCCTTGAAAATTGACTCTGGCTCCTTTTGAGTCTGCTTCTTCAGCTTCCTTGCAACATTGTACTTAGAAGACTTCTTTTGGCTCTCACTTCAGCCAGAAGTGTGTCTGAACTTCAGGCTCTCATAGCTGTCCTGCTTTCTTACTTTTCCACATAGAGAGGGTGTCTGTTCATGCTAATCTTCCATTTTATGCCCAAGGTGGACAGTGAGTTTGTCCCTTAATCTATTCATCTTCCTTCCTTTTTGTTTCCCCTTCTCTGCTATCTGCCAGTGATAAGGTTCTTCACATCTTGTATTTGCTTAGACAACTCAGGCATTTCTATTTATTTATTTTTACATTTGTTAACCGGGTTAGTCCAATTGGGCCCAGAAAGCCCTTTTTCAATTGAGACCCAAGGAGAAAAGCTCCAGGAAAGTAATTAAAAAAAATAAGAAAAAACTAACAATTCAAGTTGTAAGATACTTAGTACAAAAACTGAGAGAAACATACAATATGAATATATACAAAACAAAAGTACAGTATTTTGAGAATGCAGTAACAATATATTTGAGAAATTTGATTAGCATTAAGTTATTTACAAGGAATGTAGCAATGTCTAAAATAAAAAAAAAAATTGGAATAACTTCATGGCATAGTACAACAAAGATGCATTTAATAGCGTAGGTAGTAATGCAGAGAGAGTAATATATGTAGACAGTTGAGGTAGATACCATGCAGACATGTTAATTAAGAGAAGAAAAATTAGTTAGGTAATTTCCTGACAATTACAGATCCATGCATGCTGGAAATGAATTTTTAGTTGCATTTTGAATTTACCACTTTTAGATGAGTTTTAGTGGAGCGAGGGGATAATGGAAGTTTGTTCCATGAGTATGCAATTGAATGACTGTAAAGTATTTTTCCAATATTTTTGTTTGGCTTGGTCACCTGCAGAAGGTAGGGTGTAATTATGGATGTAAAGGCTGGGCAGGATTTCGGGCTATTTAGGATGCTATGTGCAATGTGTAGTTGTGATGTTTGAAGCGTGTGGTGGATATTTGAAATGTGGGGATACGTGAATAAAAGTAAAATTTGCAAATCTGAGCAACTTTTTTGTTTCCTTTTATCTCAGGACTTTGGGTTTGGCTGTCTGTAAGCAAGCAGTCTCTTCTTGGATTCCTAAGTTCATTTGTTACTCTCTTCATGGAAAATGTCTTTCCTCGTCAGTAATGGTACATTCTACTGGGCAGTTGCCTCTTCTGATGCTTTTTTCAAGGGTCTAAATACCACTTCATCTCTGAGCCTCTTACTCAGTCCTCTGTTCATACTTTCCCTAAGCATTACAAGTTGTATGTTATTTCCAGGGCCAGGGTTTCCTCTTGAGCTCTTGTACCATCCCTTGGGTAAAGAATCCTGCAACAGTGATATAGGAGGATATAGTACAGTTGTGTAAGATCATACCATAAGAGTTGATGATCTTCTCTTCGCTGTTGCAGTATCCACTCCCTATCTCCTACTCGCTCTATTCTACTTCTTGCCTTGTACTTTTTCTTGCCCCCTTGGCTGAGGGACTTGTTTTCTTCTTTTCTACTGGATGCACATGTTATCCTTGTCCCTAAAGGAATTCTGTCCCTTCTGGGGATTTTTTGGGTCTTAGTGCATGAGTCCGTAGTCACATTTATGCCTTATACCTTGTGCAGGATGCATACATTTAATGTACAATGCCTGTAAGAACTAAAGTCTTTGATATACTGGGCAGATGCTGGGCTGTCCTTGGCAGGAGATCCCTTAAGTAAACTTTGAAGAGGAGGGCATCTACCACTATGGTAAGGTTTTACACACCTGTACTTTCATTGAAAGTGAATAGTCTGCCACTTTGAAGGGAGTAGTTTTTGAAGTAGATGCATTCCTAGTAGTATTCAGCACTTCAGTGTAAAACATAGTGCATAGATAATCATTGCACTTTTGCATGCTCTCGGTAACTAATTTTTAAGTTTTTTTTCACAGCTGACAGGAGAAGAGAGATAGGAAAACAATGGATGGTGTCTGTGCAAGAGGGGAAAACAGGCTCTAACATGCGCTTCCAGTGTAGTTAAACCTATATTTAGTACAGGTAAAGCCTGTTGTAGCTATTTGAAGCAACTGCTTGTACATGGTGAGGTGACTTCTTTTTTTTTTTTTTGGAAAGTGTTTCTAGATCAGTACTTGCTGTGAGCTAAACATGAAAATGTACTTTTTTTTTGTTTGTTTCTGAAGTGTTTTTATTGAAGTGAAATGCTTTTGAAAGTGTGACATGGGTACAGATAGATGAGAAGCCACAACTGCAATTAAGGTCAGCCTCCCACACATTAACGTGTACATGTATGTTGCAAATTGGTAGCATTTTCAAAGATACTGTCATGGAATATGTGAAAGTAATTGCTTCTTTCCGGAACACTTTTGCATTATTAATTATATCATGGAATGTAAATTACATTGTTGGAATGGAGAAGTAAAAAGTATTTAATTATGTTTAGAAGTATGGGATGAAAATGGCAGTGTTAAAGGAAGCATACTTGGATAGAAATCAACATGTGAATGAGACAAGCAAATGATTTCAGAATAGGTATTCAGAGTATCAGACAAAGGAAAAGGTGGATAATAATACTGATTATGAGAGGAGCTCAAATAGTGATAGAAGAGGGAAAAAGACTTTAATGGTAGATTTCAGGCAATATGGGGTTATTGGCATGGAAGGAGGGTTACCAAGGTTGTGTTTATATTCTGCCTAAAACTATGTTAAGGAGCTTTAAAGACAATCATGGTAAAGATAATTGGCTTTTGACAGGGAATATTCATTGGTGAGGACTGCAGCATGATCTGCAATAGTGAGAATGTATTCAGGGGGCCTTGAAGGGAAACTCAGTAGAAGCAGGTAGATTTCTAAATAAGTAAATGAAGAGAATATTTTGAATGTTAGATGTATACTTAATAGCGGGAACACAGACACATTATTCCTCAAGGTACAGTAACAGAGTTAACTTGGATAGACGTTCTATTTCACAGGAGCATGAATATTAAATTGAAAACTTTGAACTACATCCAATAATTATTTCAGATTAAGCACCAATAAAGACTTTGGTAAAGATGTAGGGTAATCAAGTAAAACTGAAAATTTGGCATTGCCTGCTTTGTTAAAAGAAAGGAATTTAAGGAATGATGAGTAATGGAAATGATTCAAGAGTGACTTGGTAATGTTCACATCCCTTCAGAAGGGGTAGTTGGAGAGTGGGGTGCAATGAAAACGGAATTTAAAATATGGTAGAAAATAAGAAAGATATGAGAAAGAAGTAGAATTAATTAGAGGGGTTATCAAAGTTACAGTATTGCAGTTTTTTTTTTTGTTAGTTGCTGGGCACAAAGACTATTAGCACAATGATTTGGTCAACAGAAAATAGAGATGTTGTCAAACTTCTGGAGCTTATTACAAGAAAAGTAACCAAGGATCATATAGAGGTGTTATGGAAATTCTGTGAAAATCTGTAAAGTGGAGGAACGGAAAAACCAAGAAAAGGCACAGATGAAAGCATTTATTGAAGACTTAACTATGCCAAGGTTAAAGAAAGATGAATCTCAAGACTTAATAACCAAACTCAGAGGAAGTTAGAAAAGATTAGGAAGGAGATATTGATTAAGCAGTTTGCAAAAGAACAATGGGAAGACATCTGTATGGCTCCTAAATGTTCTGGACTTGTTGCATACTTGGGAGCTGTACACATGTCCCTCCCATGTGGTTCCTTTGTGACTTGCCTTTCCAATGTGTTTTCCCAAACTTTTCTGACCTTCTCTGATTGTTTCTTATAATAATTATACAGTGTTTTATATGTCTTTCTGATTATCCCTTTTTTAACAGAATCTTCTGTTCAGCTGACAAAAATTCTACCAGAGGTGGACTTTCATTTTGACATCCACTGTGATTTTTTTGCTTCTATTAATCTTGGGCAAGTAAGGCAGCCTCTAACCTGCATATTCTCATATCCCACTAATAATTTATCTGCTAGCCTGAATTGTCCTTTCTCTCAACTGTTTCCACCCTTCTTTTCTGTTATATAGCCACAAACTCTTCTTGTGTACCTTTACTTGCATCTTCTTGACACCATCCATTGTTTTCTACCTTTCCAAAAGTCTGCATCCTTCTGCAGACTAGGACTATGCTGAGGGTAACACCAATGACAATTTTGCATCCCATCTTCTAACATTCCTAACCTTAGCACTCATCCCATTATCATCATAACTGTTTCCAGTCTCCCTATTTCATGTTTCTACCCTTCCAGGGCGCTCTACACACATCCTTGTAGCAAGATGGTCCCCGTCTTCAACATGTGAACAAATTAGGTGCATAGTTAGTGTATAGTATTCCAGTTATTGATGGTATTTTGTCTGCTTCTAATGTTTTAAGATGTCTTCACAATAAAAATTGTAAAGCTTGTTGCCTTAAAAAAGTGGAAGGGAAGGGACTGTGTTAATTTTATGAAGTACAGATAACCAGCTGGACTGTTACATAGCAAGGTTTTGTTAATTGAGAGGGCACATTTGTGTGTACTCCAAGTTCTGCCATCAGACGCCAGCTAGCCAGCTGTGACTTGTATATGAGGCAAGATGCAATCATACCAGGAGAAAGAAGGCACTATTGAAAAAACTGTGGAAGAAAGGAAAAGTGTTAAAATTGTGGACAGTTGCATATTTCTTTAATATTATTTACTGTACACCAGACAAAAGAGATGTAAATTTTATCCTGGTACTCCGTGGATGTCAAGTAATAGGTATGAAATTCAACATGCTATATCCAGCATTTTTCTAAATAATTTCTTCTGTAACACTGAAGATGTTTTTGGGAGCAGAAAAAGTGATGGAAGAATTAAAAAAAAAAAAAAAGTTTAGTCAGCTAAGAACAAGCCAGCAGACTGAAAGGAACTGCTTCTCGATTTTCTGTCACTGAGAAAGCTGAAAGAGACTTTTGGCAGTGAAACATTTTCCATTATTACAAATAGAAATGTTTGAGTGTCTGAAGAAAGGCTGGGAGCTGACAAGGAAAATCAGGAGTACCTTGTAAGTGATCCAGAGTTTCATGTTGGGAGATTGCTGTGATCACAACAAAGGCCATCAGCAAAGAATGTCAGACCTCAGTAGCCTAATGGATAAGACATTAGTCTCCTAAGCCAAAGATTATGGGTTTCTGTCACATCTGGGGTGGAGTATTTTTTTTTCTTGTTGGGGGGGTTGGCATAATGGTTAAGGTGTTTACCTCGCAGGCACAAGGTACAGTGTTTGATTCTCATCTTTCAGAGGAGAATTGTCAGGCCAGGCAACTCGATCACTTATGAAAAAGAGAGACCGTGCCAGTGCATGGGAAAAAGAATAACTCCATCTTCCACCTGAACTTATATAAACAGCTTCGCAACCAAACAAAAAAAAAATAGGTCCTACTAGACACAAACATTTTATCAAAAATTTCTGAGCAACCCAGATTCCAACCTGAAGAAATTCTGGTACTCTGTAAACAAACTGCTGTCTCCAGGGAACCTCTCTTCACCAAACCCATTCCCTAACAAACCTTCTAATGAAACTGCAAGCCTACTTAACTTTTTCATCGAATAAATAGAAAAGCTTACTAAACCAGAAACTCTTGATGTAAAGACTCCACCTCCCACCTCATCTCTTCCATTGATGTCCTTCAAGGATGCATCTGCAGTCCTAACATATGGGTTGTCCTGCCTCAGGCAGCCCTTCGGTCGGCCGGATTCCAAAGTCTGGGTCTGGCCTCGGCTGATGTCGCACTTCACCCGACGTCATAGCTGCTGTTTATTGGGTATAAAGGCATCAGCCGACGCCATTTTCCTCAGTCTTTCTTGCCGCGCGGTGCCCGAAGCAGAAGCTGTTCGCAAGTGCCGGTTGGTCAGATCCAGAGATTTCCACTACCGAAGACTTCTAAAAAGCTAAGTACCCCATTGGGGACTCTTTCTTGCCTCAGCCGATGTCAGACAAAGTAAATAATTGTTTAACTTGTGGGAAACAAATACCTCATAAGGATTTCCACTCTTACTGCCTTCCTTGCTTAGGCCCAGACCACGACGTATCAGCTTGTCTAGCCTGTGCTTCCTTCAACCGACGGACACTTAGACGTCGGTCGGAGTTTGCAGAGGAGTTTTTTGGTCCCGCTTTTGCATACAAAATGCCGTCGGAGACTCCGACTACTCAATTAGCTAAAAAGCGTAAGGAAAAGGACCGACACTCGCGGCCCGCGGTTTCGGCTGAAACCACGGTTAGGCCAACCGCGAGTGTCTCGGTTTCGGCTGAAACCGAGCCCCCGGTTCTTTCTTCGGCCGAAAGCATGCCTCCGATAGCCGAGGCCTCACAGAGCATGGCTGAATCTGCTACTGAATTTACTGCTACAGAAGCAGGCTCCCAGGATTTGTCAGACACTATTCCTTTAGACATTTCTACCCCTGCACGTGGGGCTGCTAGACCCCCTGCTTCTATGTCTATCAAGGTTTTTGCCAGGGCTAAAGCAGCTAAATCTTCTAAGGCCTTACCTGCAAAAACTCCTTCACATAGGCCTACCTCTAGCTCCCAAATGCTCAGCCTGGCTGAGGATCTCATTTCTTTGATCAGGGGATCCCAACCTCACCCAGACAGGGCCCCTCAGCCCCCTCCAGACAAGAGGCCTAGGACTGAACCCCACAGAACCTGTCTCTACAGACTATTCCTCGGATGACTCAGACAATTCAGACCCTCACAAAGGCCCATATTCTCCTTATGAGGATTCTGATGCAGAAGATTCCATTCCTTCTGCTTCTCCTCCTGAAGAATTTTCCTTTGGGGAAACCTTGCATGCTATGAGGGAACACTTCCAATGGCAGGGCCAGGATTTTTCAGATTCAAGGAAAAGGCTAAGGACCTTTTACACTTACCACAGCATAGGCCTTTAGCCATTCCGCCAGTACTAACAGTTGTTGATGATGCATATAATGATGCCTGTACTGCCCCTGATTCTCTTCCTCCGGCCCCTGCCAAGCCAGACAGATATTACAGGGTCCCGGACACACATTACCATTTGTATAAGGCTCCTGTTGCAGACCCTGAAACCATTTCACAGGGCCCTAAAGGTGTGGCAGCTGCCTCTGCCAAAAACCCTCTTCCCTCTGAAAGGGAATCTAGAGCATTAGAGAGATGGGGTAAAAGGTTTATACTTCTGCTACTCTTTCAGCCAGGGCCTTGAACTGTCAATTTCACATGATTCAGTACCAGGAATTTTTGTTAGACCAGATAAACAAAAAACTGTCTTCTCCTGAACCTTTAGACCGCAAGTCCCTTCAGGATTTGGTACATAACTCTCAGCAGGTCAGTAACCATTTTTTAAAATGTGGCTATGATGCACTGGAGGCTTCCTTTAGATCAGCTATGACTGGAACAGTGATTCGAAGGCATGCCTGGTTAAAAGAACAATCCTTACCAGACCATGTTAAGTCAAAACTCCTAGATGCTCCCATGGAGAAACAAAGTTTGTTTGGCTCCCCTGCACAGGAGGTTCTAAAGAAGGTGGAAGAAAAAGCAAAATCTGTCCAAACAGTCAAGGATTTCCTACAGGTCCAACCTCCGAGGTTTAGCAGAAATTGGCCTTCGAAGAATTGGTCCTTTCCAGACAACTCCAGAGCGCAGAGAGGCAGAAATAGACGCCCCAGAGGCAGAGGTCAATCTAGGGGTGCCTACAGGGGACGTCAGTGGCAACCTACCAACCAGAGAAGTACTGCCACAGATTCAACTACAACCACTTCCACAGGGCAGACACAATGACTTGGCTCTAGTTCCGCCTACCAGGGAACAACTGGAAGCACCCTTGGGCGGAAAGCTAGCCTTATTCTCTGACAACTGGCATTACATTACAGGAGACAAATGGACTTTACAAACAATAGACAAGGGCTACAGGTTTCACTTCCACACTCCTCCAAAAAAGAGAGGAATGCCAAACCTACCACCAAGCCAAAAAACAGACGCTCTAAGACAAGTCAACAACTTACTAAGGATGAGAGCTATAGAAGAGGTACCACCTATGGAACAAGGCCAAGGATTTTACTCCAGGCTTTTCCTTGTACCAAGAAAAGAAAATCAATGGAAACCTATTCTAGACTTGTCTGCACTGAACACATACCTCATTGTTCCAAAATTCAAAATGCTGACCCTCCAGCAGCTTCTTCCCATGCTGGGCAAGGAGTCTTGGCTGGTGACTCTAGATCTCAAGGAGGCATACCTGCACATCCCTATATGACCAGATTGCAGAAGACACCTCAGATTTCTTGCAGGATCAGAGCATTATCAATTCTCAGCATTGCCTTTTGGCTTATCTACTGCGCCCAGAGTATTCACGAAATGCCTGGCATCAGTAATTGCTCATTGCAGGCTACAGGGAATTCAAATTTACCCATACCTGGACGACTGCCTAATACAAGCGGACAACAAGGCAAAATTAACAAAAGATTTGGAAAATGTCATACAACTGTTGCAAGCCTTGGGATACACAGTCAACATGCAAAAGTCAAGACTAGTACCATCCCAAAGGATAACATTCTTGGGTGCAGAACTGGATACATCAACTCAGATGGCTTTTCTCACAGAAGAAAAACAAAAGCAACTACCAGCCTACTTCATGACATTAACAACACAAACTCGGCTTACTGCAAGGAAAGTCCTGCAAGCCCTGGGCAACATGGCATCATGCATAATATTGGCTGCGCATGCCAGGCTGCATATGAGAAAACTACAATGGTACCTAAGGAATGTATGGTCTCAACACAAGCACAGTCTAGAAGCCCTGATTCCAATAATTCCATGCCTGAAGCAAGAATTCCTGTGGTGGGCTTAGGCCTGTCACTTGAACAGAGGCTTGCCTTTCCACAAACCTCATCCAAGCCAGACCATCACCACGGACGCCTCAGACCTAGGATGGGGGGCACACATGGTGGACAAGTGTATTCAAGGCCTATGGACCCAAGACCAGCTGAATCTACACATAAATCTAAAGGAGATGCTGGCAGTGAAACATGCGATCCAGGCATTCAGACCACTCCTTCAACAGGGTCATCTGCTGATAAGGACCGACAATACCACAGTCATGTGGTACATCAACAAACAGGGAGGCACACATTCATATCCTCTATGCCGGATGGCAATGGACCTGTGGAATGTGGCCCTGAATCTCAACATTCAACTTCAGGCCAGATTTGTACCAGGAAAAGAAAATTCTCTAGCAGACACCTTAAGCAGAACTACCACGGATGCTCACGAATGGATGCTGCATCCAGATATCTTCAAAGCCATAACAAAGAAATGGGGACTACCAGAGATAGACCTGTTCGCCTCCCCACACAACCACCAATTGAAGAAATTCTGCACAAGAGCATACCACCCACTTGCTTGGAGGGTGGACTCCCTTTCCTTCAGCTGGAAAAACCTGACAGCATATGCATTTCCACCTCTTCCCTTGATGTACAAAGTTCTACTGAAGATCAGAGAGGATCAGCCAAGGGTAATCCTGATAGCTCCAGACTGGCCGAGGCAACATTGGTACCCGCTACTGAGAAGCATGTCTCGGACACACGCATGGCCTCTACCTCTATGTCCCTTGCTTCTAACACAGGACAACTACAAGATCCTACATCCGAACTTGAAAACACTGCAGCTGGCTGCTTGGAATATTGCATAAAACAAAATAACCCAGGGTTATCCCAGAGGGTTAAGGACATTATCCTGGAGGCACGCAGACCTTCCAAAAGGAAGACTTATTCAGCCAAGTGGAAAAGATACCTCATTTGGAGTGCAGCAAAGGGAGAAAATGTCTCATTGGCAAACATAGCACACATCCTGGAATATTTAGCAGAACTGTTCCACAATGGCCTGTCTTACTCCTGCATTAAGATTCATGCATCAGCAATTTCAGCAGAATACAACATGGATCCTCCTGTCTTCTCTCATCCTCTACTCAGGCAGTTCTTGAGAAGAATCAAAAATGTAAAACCTCCAAGGAAACCACCTTTACCTACATGGGATCTCAACTTTGTGCTGGAAAAGTTAACACTTCCCCCTTTTGAACCAGCAGCAACAGCAGAATTACAGTTCTTGTCTTGGAAAACTGCTTTCCTGCTAGCAATCACTTCAGCTAGAAGGGTATCTGAGTTACAGGCATTAATGGCAGTACAACCCTTCCTTATCTTCTATCAGGACAGAGTCTCTCTGAGAATTAACCCTACCTTTATGCCAAAAGTGGTCTCCAGAGTATCATTGAACCAAGCGATTCATTTACCTACATTCTTCCCCAACCCACAGAACAGGGGGGAAAGACTGCTACACACCTTGGATGTGCACAGACAATTACGCTACTATCTGGACAGAACTAAGACCAGCAGAAAAACTGACCAGCTCCTGGTAGCATATGCAACAGGAATGCAAGGAAAAGCAATTTCAAAACAGACAATCTCAAAATGGATAGGAAATTGCATTCGTTTTTGCTACTCTTTTCATGGAAAGACAACTCCTGAAAATATCAGACCTCATTCCACAAGAGCTACAGCCACCACTACAGCTTTCCTACGAGGAGTGGCTACCAAGGACATTTTAGAAGCTGCTACTTGGAGCTCCGTGCATACATTTGCCAAGCATTATAATCTACCCTTATATTCTAGATCCCGAGCAGGTTTTGCAACTGCTGTTTTGCAAGGGATCTTAACTACACCATCTTTATCTTAGTGCCTCCTCCCCCAGTTTGGCTATGGTATTCTACCCATATGTTAGGACTGCAGATGCATCCTTGAAGGACATAGTACAGTTTTGTACCTACCATAAATGTAGATGTCCGATAGGTATGCATCTGCAGTCAGGATTACCCACCCTCCTTCCCCTTCTGTGGTATTCCTAGGGTATTTACCCCTCTTTTAGCTAGCTGGGGGAATCTATTATGGTGTATTTGTTTGTATATATGTATATACTTATATATCTTTATATTGTTTGCTCTCTACTGTTTGGAATTGTGTGCATTTATCCAAATTGAGCCTTCCTAGAGGGCACCTGGCATCTGGGGCAAGAAACACTGAGGAAAATGGCGTTGGCTGATGCCTTTATACCCAATAAACAGCAGCTATGACGTCGGGTGAAGTGCGACATCAGCCGAGGCCGGACCCAGACTTTGGAATCCGGCCGACCGAAGGGCTGCCTGAGGCAGGACAACCCATATGTTAGGACTGCAGATGCATACCTATCGGACATCTACATTTATGGTAGGTACAAAACTGTACTTTCTCCCTAGCACCTGTAGCAACTTCCTTCATCGGATCACTTCTAACAAACTCAAACACTGTTCCCTATCAGCCATCAAACTCTTTCCATTATTTCTTAAACATGCAGTCGAATCTGTAGCATACACCCATGTCTATACTTATCGGTAGATCCATCCAAAAAAATACAGTACCAGATGTTTGGAAAAAATTCTTCATAATACGCCTCCACAAGGGAGGAAATTCTACAGAACCCTCAAATTACAGGCCTATTGCCAAATGTATCCCCCTTATCCAAGATACTGGAAGAATGTATACATAGACAAGTACTAAACCATGTCTTCCAGGCAAACCTAATTACACCCACACAGCATGGTTTCTGACCCTCACACAGTACTACCACTGCTCTCCTATCTTTCACAAACAACATTGCCCAAGCCAGAGATAAACTCGTATCAGCTCTATGCCCTGACCTATCCAAAGCATTTGATACAGTTTCCCATCCCATCCTCCTAAACAAACTTTCCAACCTACAGCTCTCTACCTCCACTACCTCCTGGTTTAACCACTACCTCTCAAACAGATGTCAGTCCATCAGATGGCAAACATCCTTCTGTCCTTTCCGTCTTAAGAGTGGGGTTCCCCTGGGTTCTATCCTGGACACCCCCTACTTTTTAATATATTTACAAGTAACCGTCATGTCTCCTGCCCCCACTGTAACTTAAGACAGTACACAGACGATTCCACAATTAACACCTCCGACAATATACAAAATCTCCACACTGTCATTCAACAATCTCTGCACCTAGTAGAACAAAGGTTAACTGAAAACAACCTGCTTCTCACCCCCAAAGTACCAAGCTTCTCCTTTTCCTTCCAAAAAACCTCAATCCAGCTAAAGACAACTTCACCATCTTGTCCTTAGATAATACAATCACCGCCACTGACTCAAACACCAAAGTGCTTGTTATTACTATAGACGACCAATTAAAATTCAACCTACATATCTTAAACTGTATCGAAAAGTCCAGTCAAAAAGTAGGTATTCTGTACTGCAACAACAAATATATACCTAACAAATCTAGACCTATATGCTGCTCCCATACTTACTAACCTCCAAAACAATCTGTTAACCAGACTAGAAACCACCTATAACAAGATAGCAAGATTTGCAGCCAGTAATAGCTACAAATACCATCATTGTATATCTCTGAAAAGCTTAAGATGGCCTGACCTCCCCCACATGCTTCAAATATAACAACTACAAATTGCACACAGCATCCTAAATGGCCCCAACTCCTGCCCTGTCTTTGCATGCATAATTACACCCTACACACCCAGTCTTGATCCCAGAAGCACACAACAAAACCTTCTGCAGGTGACCAAGCCAAACAAAAATATTGGAAAAATATTTTACAATCATTCAGTTGCATACTAATGGAACAAACTTCCATTGTCCCTTTGCTCCACTACCAAAAGTGGCGAATTCAAAAAGCAACAAAAATTAATTTCCAAAATGCATAGATATGTACTTGTTGGAAATTACCTAATGAATTTGTCGTCTCTCAATTAACATATCTACCTAAACTGTCCATCCACATATATTACTCACTCTGCAGTTAGTAACCATGCTATTAAATGCATCTTTGTTGTGCTATGCCAATATGTTACTCTGATTTATTTATTTTTTTATTTTAGGCATCACTACTTTCCTTGTAAATAACTTAATGTTAACCAAGTTTTTCAAACATATTGTTACAGCATTCTCAAAATACTGTAATTTTGCCTTGTATATATTCGTATTGTATATTTCTCTCTGTTTTTGTACCAAGTATCTTACAACTTGAATTGCTAGGTTTTTCTTAATTTTTAATTACTTTCCTGGAGCTTTTCTCCTCGAGTCTCCACTAAAAAAGGGCTCTATGGGCCCAGTCGGACTAACCCAGTTAACATATGTAAAAAATAAAAGCAAGTAAATGTTAGACTTCAAATGGCACTCAAGTACACCTAGCCTATTGCATACCAATGAACCTATGGAAGAAAGCCCAGTGAGTAAATGGGAAAACTGCATAGCACCACTGTCAGTAGATATGACTATATGAACTGTGGGATGTTCTTCGTGTTTCACTGTTGCAGTCATTACATTTGGGTAATCTGCTGGCAGGTTGCCCTCAGTCGGCCTGAATAACAAAGTCTTGGGTCCTGCGTCGGATGCTGTCTCCTCTTCCATGACGTCAGGTCATCAGGGGTGTAAAACATGCAGCCGACGCCATTTTATTCGGTCTTTCTTGCCGCGCGGTGCCCGAAGCAGAAGCAGTTTGCAAGTGCCGGTCGGCCGACTCCTGAAATTTTCCCATTCGAGTTTCAGAGCCGAAGTCTTCAACTAAAGCTAAGTAGTACCCCGTTGGGGAATCTTTTTCTTGCTCCTTACCGATGTCAGTAAAAGTTAATAATTGCATTACTTGTGGGAAGCAAATACCTCATAAGCATTTTCATTTGTACTGTATTCCTTGCCTATGCCCAGATCACAACATGCCTTGCTGTCGGTTTCGTGCTGGATTTAACCAACGCACAATTAAGCGTCTGTATATTTTTGCTTCAAAATATTTGGGATCCAAATTTAATTACCCTGAAATGTCGTTGGTTAGCAATCCGACTACCGGAGTTTACAAAAAACGCAAAGAAAAAGACAGAGAGAGACCGTCGAGGTCCAAAACCGATGACGAAGCTTCTCCTAAGCCAGTCGCCGGTTCGCCGGTACTCAGTGAGGTGCTTCCGCAGCCCCTGATACCCGCTACTTTTGAGTCACAGGCCTCTACCGAGACCCATGTGGAGTCCGGTATGCCGCGAGATTCTCAGAGTATTTAACCCACGGATGTCTCTCCCTTGGATGGGTCCGGAGCTGCTGAGCAATACCGGCTTCTGAGGGTGTTTTCAGGACTCAACATTTTTATATAAAATTGATGCCAGCTTCAAAAGCAAGATCAAAAACATCTTCTAAGTCTGAAAAACTGACGCATGAGCCACGTGCTCAGACCCCTATGCCTAAAAAACAGATGATCAAAATGGCTGAGGACTTGATTACCTTGATCAGGGGTTCCCAACTCCCACCTGATAAGAGGCCTAAGCAAGACACTGATTGTGAATCTTCAGATCAGATTTCTATTTCTTCTGATTCCACTTCTGATCAGGAATTTTCTATACCACCATATGAGGATTCAAATGCAGAAGAATCCATCCCAGCTGCATCTCCTCCTGAGGATTATTCTTTTGGAGAAACCTTGCATACTTTAAGGGAACATTTTCATTGGGAGAGTCACGATTTCTTTGAATCTAAAAAGAGGCTTAGGGATTTCCTTCTTCTTCTTCAGCATAGGCCTTTGGCAGTACCTCCTGTATTAGACATTATTGATGATGTGTTTTCAGAATCAAGCATGGCTCCTGATTCCCTACCTCCAGCTCCTAGTAAGCCAGACAGATATTACAGGGTTCCTGTCTCCCACAAATTTCTATTCAAAAATCCTGCTGCTGATCCTGAAACTATTTCACAGGGTCCCAAAGGTATAAAGACCTCTACAGCCAAAAATCCTATCCTCTCTGATAGAGACTCCAGGGCACTGGATAGATGGGGAAAGAAGGTTTACACGTCTGCAACCTTGGCAATTAGGGCCTTAAACTTCCAGTTTCATATGCTTAAATATCAACAGCATGTTATGGGCTTATTGAAACAGAAAATGATGTTGATTTCTGATTGTGTGGAAAATAAAGAATTACAGGAATTATTGCATGCAGCAGAACAGGTTGGAAAGCATACTTTGCAATGTGGTTTTGATTCTTTGGAGGCCTCTTGCAGGGCCGCAGTTACTGGATCTGTGATTAGAAGGCATGCCTGGCTCAAGGAGCAAAATCTGCCTGATCATGTTAAAGCTAAATTGCTGGATGCCCCTTTACAGCATGATACTCTGTTTGGTAATAAGGCAGAAGAGGTTTTAAAGAAAATGGAAGATGAAGCTAAATCTGTGCAAACTGTAAAAGATTTCTTACAAGTGTAGCCACCCAGATTCAGTAGGCACTGGCCTACTAATAATTGGTCCTTTCCTGTGTCCAACAGAGCCTCTCAAGGCAAATCCAGGCGCTCAAAAGGCTCTAGATACCAATCACAAGGTTCTTACAGGTCAAAGCAATGGGGTGCCTCCACCTCCAAATCTGGAGGAAACAAAGCACAACCGTACAGTTAGCAGTCTCAATGACTTCCATCTACCGTCACCAAGCACTTATCTTTTGGCAGCCCCCTTGGGGGGAAAATTAGCACTTCATGCTCAAAATTGGCAGTTAATTACCCAGGACAAGTGGGTATTAAACATAGTATCCCAGGGGTACAGATTTCATTTCCATACTTTGCCAATTCCAAACGGTTGGCCAGATCTGCCACAAAATCAATGGGCAGAGGCTCAGAAACAAGTTACATCCCTCATGGATATGGGGCTATTCAACCAGTACCAGAACAGGAAAAAGGACAAGGTTTTTATTCAAGACTGTTCCTCGTACCCAGAAAAGACAATGCCTGGCATCCAGTACTGGACCTATCGATTTTGAACACGTTCCTGGACATTCCAAAGTTTAAAATGCTGACTTTACAACAACTACTGCCTATGCTGGCAGAAACGCTTGGTTAGTGACTCTAGACTTAAGAGACATACCTGCATATCCCAATAAGGGAATCGTGCAGAAGATACCTCCGCTTCAAGGCAGGTTTTATGCATTACCAATTCTCTGCACTGCTCTTTGGCTTATCTACTGCGCCCAGGGTCTTTACAAAGTGCCTGACACCAGTAATTGCATTTTGCAGACAAAGAAGCATTCAAATTTACCCTTATCTGGATGACTGTCTCATTCAAGCAGAGAACAAGACATTCTTCTTCAACATCTGGCATTTGTAAAAAGGCTTGTAACATGCTTAGGGTACACAGTAAACAAAAAGAAATCACAACTGGTACCCTCTCAAAAAATTACATTCTTGGGTGCAAGCTTGAATACAACTGACCAGATGGCTTACCTTACGCCAGACAAACGAAGGCAACTGGCTATATACTTCAAACAGATGGCAACAAAAACTCAGTTGTCTGCAAGACAAATTCTGCAGGCTTTTGGGTTCATGGCATCCTGCATTCTACTAATTCCATATGCAAGACTGCATATGAGGAAACTTCAATGGTACCTAAAAAGTTTATGGAGTCAACATTGTCACAGTCTGGAAACTATTGATTCCCTCTTATTCCCTGCCTGCAATAGGAGTTTCTTTGGTGGGCAGAGACATGTCACCAAAACAAGGGACTGTCATTCACTCTACCCCCTGCCACCCAAACCCTAACTACAGACGCATCAGACTATGCTTGGGGGGGCCCACCTGGCGGGGCGATGCATTCAGGGCATATGGAGCCCAAAACAAATGCATCTGCATATCAACCAGAAAGAGATGCTAGCTGTTCAGAATGCCCTGACAGCCTTCAAGGACTTACTTCATCCAGGACAGCTACTGATAAAGACGGACAACACCACAGTTAATGTGGTACATAAGCAGGGAGGGGTACACATTCCTACACCCTTTGCATACTAGCCATGGCATTGTGGAACACAGCCTTGACTTACTAAGTACATCTTCAAGCTCAATTCCTGCAAATTCTGCACAAGGACTTATCACAGACAAGCATGGAAAGTGGATGCCCTGTCCTTCAGTTGGAAAACCCTATTAGTCTACACCTTTCCCCCTCTGCCTCTTCTCTCCAAGGTCTTACTAAAGGTCAAACAGGAAAAACCAAAGATGATCCTAATTGCTCCGGACTGGCCTCGCCAGCACTGGTGCCCAATTCTAAGGAATATGTCTCAACTCCCTCCTTGGTACTTGCCTCAACTGCCTCATCTACTGTCTCAGCAGAACAATCAAATTCTGCACACTCAGCTCCAAACTCTGAACCTTGCAGCATGGCTCATCATGTAATTATTCAAACAACACCTCTCAGTAAATCTGTGATAGATGTCATTTTGGAAGCCAGAAGGCCTAGTGCTAGAAAATCATATGCTGATAAATGGAAGAGATTCTATGCTTGCAACCAAGCACAAGGAACGGACACAGCAAAACCAAATATCCCTCAGATTTTACAATACTTGACTGAGATGCTTGGCAAGGGCCTATCTTTTTCTTCAATAAAAATCCATGCCTCTGCCATCTCGGCTCATTACAACACGGAGCCTCCCATCTTTTCTCATCCTCTGCTAAAACAGTAACTTAGAGGGGCCAAAAATTTAAGGCCTCCCAGAAGATCACCAACTCCAGCATGGGACCTCAATTTTGTGCTGGAAAAACTCACCCTGCCTCCTTTTGAACCAGCAGCTACTGCGGATATAAAGTTTTTATCTTGGAAAACCGCTTTCCTTTTGGCAATCACTTCAGCAAGAAGGGTTTCAGAACTACAGGCCCTCATGGCTGTGGAGCCTTTTATTACATTTTACCCGGACAGGATGTCCCTCAGAACCAATCGTTCCTTTATGCCTAAGGTGGTAGCCAGTGTGGCTCTTAACCAAACTATTCACCTGCCAACATTTTACCCAAATCCGCAGAACAACGGGGAGCGGATTCTTCGTTCATTGTACGTACACAGACAACTAACATTCTACTTAAACAAGACCAAATCTGTAAGAAAGTCTGAGAAACTACTGGTGGCATTTGCTTCAGGATCAGAGGGGAAGGCTATATCAAAGCAGACTATTTCTAAGTGGATAAGCCACTGCATTCGTTTCTGCTACTTGCATCATGGTAAACCTGTGCCCAAGGGAATCGGATCACATTCCACCAGGGCTGCCTCGACCACAGCAGCCTTTCTCGGAGAAGTTCCAACCAAAGACATTCTAGAAGCTGCTACTTGGAGCTCTATTCATACCTTCACAAAGCATTATCGTTTGCCTCTCTTCTCTAAATCCAGGGCAGGCTTTGCCACTGCAGTTCTGCAGGGCCTTATAGCCACTCCTAATGCTATCTAGTTCCATCCTCCCATCCATAGCTTTGGGATTCTACCCAAATGTAATGACTGCAACAGTGAAACACGAAGAACATAGTACAGTTGTGCGCACTTACCATAAATGTAGATGTTCGAGTGTATTCACTGTTGCAGTCCAGGTTCCCCACCCGCCATCCCCCTTTTTTCTATAACTTCTCTTTCCTTCACTATATTCTAAAGCCTTTGTGGTGTATTTGCTTTTAGATGGAGGTAATGTTTATGTTGCTAAAAGTGCATTTATATATATATATATTGTTGTTTATTTATTTACATATATTTTTGCTCCCCTTTTGGGGGGCACCTGACATCTGGGGCAAGAAAAACTGAATAAAATGGCATCTGCTGCATGTTTTATACCCCTGATGACCTGACATCATTGAAGAGGAGACAGCATCCGATGCAGGACCCAATGTTATTCAGGCCGACTGAGGACAGCTTGCCAGCAGACCGACTGAGGGCAACCTGCCAGCAGATTACCCAAATGTAATGACTGCAACAGTGAATACACTCGAACATCTACATTTATAAGTATACTCAACTGTGCTTTCTGCAAGAAGTAGTTGAAAAAGACTGGAAATTTAACCATCTTAAACTGGTTAGGAAGACTATGAAGCATAAACCTGACGTTGCATTAATGTTTTGAAACGCGCTGAATGAACTGAAGAAGTGAAAGTAAAGCATTTTTTTTGTTACTGTTTATGTACAATATCCTGGCGTAAATTGTATGTAATTTTGTTAGGATTTTAAACTTAGTTCTATGTTTTTAAGCACTTACAGGCATTTTAAATGCGAGGAAGTAAAGGGCATTTTATTAGCTGAATAGGCTAGTGACATTAAAGTGAAGTTCTGGCATCTGCGATGAAAGCACTGATGGAAGTATTACCAAAAAATTATAAAGACCCTTCAGATCTGGCTTCATGTGGAAATATTTCAGTTTAAAACTGATTATAATGTGCTTACCTATATTAGCTAAAAGAATGGCAAAGGTGTTGCCGAAACTAATGTGAATCAGTGTGGTTTTGTGGAAGGAAAACAAATGTTTTATAACGTTAATAATACCATGATGATCCAGATGGAACTGGGGTGCATAGAAAACCTCCAGTGTTAGTGAGTGTTTATGCAGAGAAAGTGTTTGATAGGATCAGTTATGATTTTATGAATATGGCAGTTATGGCCTATGTGTTTCTTGATAGAATAAGGCTGAGCATATATGAAGGATCAGAGGTATGAATTAAGGTGGAGGGGGCTCGTCTCTGACAAGTTGTTTCAACTGAGGAACTAGACATGGGTGTCATTGTTCCCCTCTTTGTGTTGTATCAGAAGTTCAAGGCTGTAACTGATGTGGTAGTCGGTAAAGATTAGTTTTATTTACCAATAATATTATTTTGTATTGATAAATCCAGAAAAGGACATTTTTGTGCCGCAGATTTTTTTTGGTTACAAGATGAATAAAGAGAAGACAAAAGTTATAGCTCTAAACATGGTGCCTATGCTTGAATTAGATCAGCAATATCCATATGTATGGGACATGAGACAAAGTGTTGGTGTGTGGTTTAAAAAGGGTTCTTTTATGGTGGTTAAGGATGTGTGGGAGGAGAATAATGAGAAGATAATACAAACATTAAGAAAGTTGGCGTTTCTTATTATGGTGGTAAGATTTAAGCTGTGAAAATGTTTTCAAATATTTAATGTTTAGACATTTGTTTTATGTACAGGTCAAGCATATTTTTATCAATCAGATGAAAGGGTATAGATGACAATTAATAGGTTCATAGGTAAGTACTAGGCTAGCTGCCCCTTCAGGCCATTTTAAGCCTAGCCAGTTTCCCTTTTTGTGTTCAAAGTAACCTATCCAATTTGGTTATAGGTTGGCCTTACCCATCCTGTAGTCAGTAATTTTATATTACTGAGAACAATGGGGATCATACTATTAATAATTTGAGGGGACCCATGCATGGGATAAAGCATTTAGGAGCTGGCTGTGTCCAGTAGTACAGGGAGAAGTCCTGGGGTAAATTTTGTTTCCCATCCATAGATCTAAGTTGTGCTTGAAAATGGGTATGGATGGACTCTGTTTTATGTGGACTGGGAATCTGTTCCCTGGCAGTGGTGTCCTATGCGAAATATACCTCTTCCTCCAAACTGTTATGGTGATGTTGCAGAACAGGGTCAGATCCCTAGACCAAGTTTTTTTTTTTTTTGTCTTTCAAACACCTTTAGTGAATTGTCCTTTGTGACATAGGCAAATTTACATTCATGTAAAAGTAATCAAGCTATGTTGACATAACCATAATTCACATATACTGCTGTATGTCATATAACCTAAGCAATATTACATAAATTCCTGCTTTTTTTTAAACAAGAAACATTTCATTAAACCATCAGTTAACTACATAGGCAATCATATAGTTATATAAATTAATACAAACCACACTGATACAATCCTAGTTGCAAGCATTTTACATCACAAACCATACTGACACACTCCCAGTTGCAAACATTATACATAACTTATAATTTACCCTGTCTTTCTCACTCGAACATTACATAGCTCATTTAAGTCCTGCCGCCTTTTAGGCCTCATTCTTCCTTTGTATGTATTGTTCCCACAATTCAAATTTTTCCTATGCAGTTTGCTCTCACCCTTTTCTAAAAATCTCAGTTCCAGTAGTTTTTTCTCCATTACTATATTCACTACTTTCAGTATAGTTGGTTTAGATTTTGCTTTCCGTTTTCTAGTAATTGCTTTTTTGAAAGCTGCCATTATTACACACAGCAAGACCTTACCATGTCTGTGCAATTCCAATTATTCAGAAAAATAATCTCCCTCATCAGGCCAGTCTTGCCCACCCAGCATCTCTGATGGTGTATCCCGCAAGGAATCCTTAAAGTCTGCTAACTCACTGCACTCCCAGAAAAAATGTTCCCATATTACGTCTTTTTTCCCCTTCACACCTCCAATATTTACTGTCTGCCTGAGGAAAAATTCTCTGGAGTCTACTTGGGGTATAAAAATGTGTGTAAACATTTCCAGGCAAAAATCTTCTAGATTTTGTTGCATATCTGGGAGACATGCATTCATCATGCCATTGTTTTTTTGTGAATTGCTTATCCAATCTCTTTTCCCAATCCTTTATAACCTTCTCTGATTCTTATAGTTATCATGCAGTATTTTATGTGCTCTACTAATTATTCCTTTTTTAGTGGCAGCTTCTGTTCTAGATTCTATTAAAAACTTTAGCAGTGCTGTTCTTTTGTTTAAGACCGCCTATTTCTTTCTCTTTCCCTTCCCTGTCAGAGTATTGGCAGTCTCTAACCTGCAGTCCAATAAATTAGTCGTGTCTTCCTATTCTGTTGTCTTTCCCTCTCTAGTTATTTGCTTCCAATACCTTGGTTCCTTTGCCAGTTTTTTCCAGTAAATTCTGGCTCCCTCTTGCCTATTGTATGCATCACTAATTGCAATTTGTGTCCCTTATTGCAATCATCCCTATCGGCAGAGTCTCCATTCCCGTGTTGGCTTAGTTCTTAGAATACTTTCTGCTACTTTACAGATATAGTATTATGCATGATTGTTGTTCTTAAAGGCCCGCATCCAAAATCCCAGTCTCGCCTTGTTTTTTGAGCTTCCCCATGTTTCATCATCATCCCTTTCCACTTTGAATTATAGTTTTCTGCTTCTGCTGTGTATAGGAGTCTTAATGTGTAGCTCTGAAATACCCCTTCAAATTGGGTAATCCCAATCTGCCTTGTTCTACTGGAAGAATCAATTTATCCCATTTAAGTCTTGCCATCTTCCCCTCCTAGATAAAATTCTTCAGCTCTTTATTAATTGCTGCCCACAACTTCTCCGTTGGTTGCTAAAAATATGTCTGACCTGTGTATAAGACTAAAGGGACTAAAAACATTTAACCACTTGTGTCTTACTTCTCCATAGCTGTATAGTAAGGCTTCCATTTTCTCAGTTTTTATTATCTTTTGTTTAGTCTCTTCCTACATATCCATAGTTGCCACACTTGAATAATTTTTAATCCATACTCCTAAATGTTCAATGTTCTGTAGTCCTGTCTCATCTTCATTCTTACTCTTGGGATCGGAGCCAAATCTCTGCTCCGACTCGGCCATACTCTATCTCAAAAACTTCTGGTTGGCTCATGGCTAGGAGGTATCCCATGATGCATCACAGACACAACCCAGATCTCATTTGCCGCTCGTTCAGCTCAGACGTGATTCTCTTTGGCCGTGGCCAAGTGAAATTTTTTTCAATATCTTTGACTGGTTTATTGCTGGCTAAAATATTCTTTTTGGTAGTTTTGTGTGTTTTGTTGCAGTCCATGTCTGTTTCAGACTATTTGCTGCTTTGTTTACTTTGTGTACTTGCTTGTACGTTGTTTGGCCGTTCTTGCATTGGCGTTTTGTATCCCTGCATTGCTATCTCTTGTGCTGCTTGTTCTCCTCCTTGTTTCCTCTCTCCTTGGGCTGGGCCTGTTTAAGTTAGAGGACTTAGTCCTCAGTACTGTTGTCCGTTTCTCCCTGGGCTAGGCCCGTTTAAATTAGAGGACCTAGTCCTCGGTTCTGTTGTCCGTTTCTCCCTGGGCTAGGCCCGTTTAAATTAGAGGACCTAGTCCTCAAGTTATCTTTCTCCTTTTAGGGCTAGGCTGTTTAAGTTAGAGGACCTGGTCCTCTGTTTGCCTATTTGTTTTCTGTCTTGAATAGAGTTGTTCGTTGTTATTAGCGGTTTTTGCTATGTCAAAAGATACTAAGAATCATAAGCCTTCAGGCTTCAAAAAGTATACTAAATGTGCCCAGAAAATGTCCTTGACAGATGGGTACAATTTGTGTGTTTACTGTTTGGTGGCTATTCACCTCCAAGAGTCTTGCCTGTTTTTTCATGCATTCAGTCCTCGTGTTCTTCAGGAGAGGAAGAACAAACTTATTTTGAAAGGACTATTGAAACATTCCTTTGAGGAGAAATTGGCTTCCTCATCATCCAGCTCTAAGTTTCCTTCCTCTTTTAAGAAAGACAGACCAAAAGCTACAAAAAGGCGGTCTCTTACCCATTCTGTCTTGTCGGAGCCGCCAGACAAAATTACCAAAGTGACTACACCCTTGTCAGCTCCACTGGTTTCGGTGTCAACAGAGGTTACCATTGTGGATCCATCAGTTTTGGCTTCAGGAACTTTTGAGCCAATAACTGACACTATGTCTCGGAGGCGGTCAGCTGAACTTCGACCGTTTTCCCCGACTCTTAGGTCGCCTGTATTCCAGCGATCTAGATCCCCCTACTCTATCTTCCAGGTCCTCTAGGAGCCTTTCGGATGAGGAAGTTGAGAGGGTGGTGCTTAGACTGCTTCAGACTTTCAGTGCTGGCAAATTTACTTTCGGCTCTGTCCTAGTCGGCTATGGAGCCTAATGTGCCCTCACACCCTGTCAATGTTCCTCCTCCGAGCTTCTCTGAGCCTTTGGACCCAGAGTTGTCAGTGCCTCTGGTTGTGGAAAGGTCGGTTCCAGCTACCTTAGTTGGTGTCTCCATTCCGATATCTGCTCCAACCCTTTCAGTGCCGTCCGTGGGGTCTAGGGTTCTTAGTTCTCCGGTCGAGCCCAAGGGGGACGCTTCAAATCGAACTTCTTTGGTTCCGAGCCTACCTCTCGGTGCTTCGGCGTGGGTGAGCTTGGACCCCACATCTGCCTTGGAACACATCTCAGCACTGAGGACCGCCTCTGCATCTTCGGAGCGGAGGGCATCCTCAGAACCAGGAGGATTGGCCTTCGAGGTGATGAGGAATGTGCTGTCCAGGTCTTCAGTTTCAACCACAAGTACCGACACTGTTCCCCCAAAGTGCTGACTTCAGTCTCAGCTCCCTCTCTCTCCCAACACAGCAGAGACTCGCAGCCTCAGGAAACCTCCATGAGTGGTCCCCAGTCTTCTAAGGTCTCCCCAGAATACCCTTCTGAGGAGCCACCTAGGAAGAAAACTTTTAAGAGGAAACATGTTGACTCACCTGATGAGTCTATTACATTGGGCACTGACCTTGAGGAGTCAGAAGGGTTCCCCAAGTCGTCCTCTGATATCTCATTCGCAGTTATCCTTGAGATCCTGAAACAGAGAGGCGGCTGGCCCACCACAGCCCCTTCTTTTGAGGAGTCAGTGTACCTGAAGGCTTTCAGGTCTCAACTTCCGCCTTTTGGGTGTCTCCACCTTTTGATGAACTACTGAATCAAGTGAGTCAAAAGGTGTGGAAATCCCCTGATTCTGTGGAACTGGTTCCTAGAAGACCAAATAAATTTTTATCAGCACCCCAGGACGAGGACTTTCTTACTAAGGGTGTTCCAGTTGATGCCATGGTGGTGGCAGCAGCCATCAAAAAGGAACTTGCTGAAACTTCCTCCACTGAACAAGGAGTCTCGAATGATGGATAGGTACGGAGAAGCGTGTCTTTTCTTCAGTGGCTTTTACACTTAGATCGCTTAACTACCTGTCTCATTTCACAAGGCTCCAGAGAGATCTCCTAAAAGAGCTGGGAGATACTTTGCAGGATAACGTAGCTGATGCGGTATCTCAGAAGGTTAATGCACAGATGTCTATCCTAAATTCTATTGTGAACTCCTCCATGAGGCAGATATCTTACGCAGCTGATGGAGCGAGTAGGGCAGCGGGTTCGGGAGCCTTTCTTAGGAGACATTCCTGGATGCGTTTATGTACCTTTGCAGATGCCTTTAAGTCTATGTTTGCCAATGCCCCTTTTGAAGGATCCTCATTGCTTGGAACCAAGGTAAAGGACACACTCACCAGGTGCGAACAGGAAGGAAAAACCCTGTCTGCTGTGGGAGTCCGTTTTTCCATTCCTTCTAGACCCTATCCCAAGGGGCAGAAGGGCAGAAAATGCGGTTCAAAAAGTCGCAGAGGTTTTTTCAGGACACACAAGGTGATTCCTTCTCTAGAGGCAGAGGAGAAGGAAATAACGGTAGATGCCACCCTAGGGGTAGAGGAGGCCTGCAGAACCAGGGAGACCGTGATTCTTTTCGTGGTCGTCCCTATCAGTGCTCCTAAAAGGAGGCCTGACTGTGCATCTCTGGAGCCAGTCGGGGGTCGTATTTATTTTTACCCAGAAGCCTGGCATGATATCACTCAAGACAAGTGGGTATTAAAGATAATTACCAGAGGTTACCATATTCCCTTCTCTTCTCCACCCCCTCGGATCAGACGAATCCCAGATGTGCCACTCAATCACAGGGATTCAGCAACTCTAGAAATCCAAAAGTTGCACTTAAAGAGAATCATCCAATCCGTTCCCGCAGACCAAGTAGGATTAGGGACTTACTCCAGATTCCTTTTGGTGCCAAAAAGAACAGGGGACTTGAGACCCATCTTGGATCTCTGCAAACTGAACGAATCTGCACAGAAGTCCAAGTTCCGAATGGTCACATTACAGTCGATACTCCCGTTGTTAGGGAAAGACATTTGGATGTGCTCCATAGACCTCCAAGATTCATACTACTATATCACAATGGACAAGGCATCAAGGAGTCATTTACGCTTCTGGCTGGGAGCCAGTCATTATCAGTTTCATCCCCTGCCCTTTGGTCTCACCACAGCCTCCAGGTTGTTCACCAAATGCATGGCAGTGGTCACGGCTCACCTGAGACGTCAGGGATTCCAAGTGTTTCTGTACCTGGATGACTGGCTCTTGACTGCCACCACCAGGCATCTACTGTTACAGGCCAGGGACGCTACTATTTCAACTTGCCTGCAGAGGTTCTTCGTGTTTCACTGTTGCAGTCATTACATTTGGGTTATCTGCTTGCAGGTATCCCTCAGTCGGCCTAATTAACAAAGTCTTGGGTCCTGTGTTGGTTGCTGTCTCTTCTTTCATGACATCAGGTCATCAGGGGTATAAAACATGCAGCCGAAGCCATTACATCAATCTATCTTGCCGTGTGATGCCGGAAGCAGAAGTAGTTTGCAAGTGCCGGTCGGCCGACTCCTGAAATTTTCATTTTTGAGTTTTAGAACCGAAGTCTTCAACTAAAGCTAAGTATCCCGTTGGGGAAACTTTTTCTTGCTCCTTACCGATGTCAGTAAAAGTTAATTGCTTGTAGAAAGCAAATACCTCATAAAGATTTTCATTCGTACTGTATTCCTTGCCTAGGCTCTGACCACGACGTACCTTGCTGTCGGTTTTGTGCTTTAATTAATCAGCGCACTATCCATCATCGGTATATTTTTGCCTCTAAATATTTTGGTTCTCAGTTTAATTATCCAGAAATGTCATCAGTTAGTCATCCGACTACCGGGATTCCGAAAAAACGCAAAGATAAAGACAGAGACAGGCTGATGAGGTCCAAAACTGCCGACGACGCTTCTCCTAAGCCAGTCGCCAGTACTCAGTGAGGCACTTTCGCAACCCCTGATACCCGCTACTTCTGATTCGCAAGCCTCTACTGAGACCCTGTCAGAGTCCGGTATGCCATGAGATGCTTCAGCTATGGAACCCGTGGATGTCTCTACCTTGGATGGGTCCGGAGCTGCTGTGCAGGCACCGGCTTCTGAGGGTGTATTCAGGCCTACGGACTTGCATATTAAACCGGCGCCTCCTTCTTTACTGAGTCCTAAATCTCAATCCATGCCTAAAAAAACGACGCCCAGGCCACATGCTCAGGCCTCTATGCCTAAAAAAACAAATGAGAAGAATGGCTGAAGATCTAATAACTCTAATCAGGGGGTAGCCAACCCCCCCCCCCCTTCTAAGAGGCCTAGGACTGAAGTTGATTATGAATCTTCTGATCAGGGTTCTGTTTTTTTCTGATTCTTCTGATGATCTGGATTTGCCCTTATCTACTTATGAAGATTCTGATGCAGAGGACTCCATTCCCTCTGTTTCCCCTCCTGAGGATTTTTCTTTTGGGGAAACCTTACATACTCTGAGAGCATTTCTACTGGGAAAGCCAGGATTTTTCTGATTCAAAAAAGAGGATTAGGGATTTCCTTCTCCTACCTCAGCATAGGCCTTTAGCTATTCCTCCTGTACTAGATATTGTTGATGATGCTTTTTCAGAATCTAGTTTGGCCCTTGATTCCCTGCCTCCTGCTCCCAGAAAACCTGACAGATACTACAGGGTCCCTGTGTCCCACAAGTTCCTTTTTAAAAATCCTATTGCAGATCCAGAGACTATTTCACAGGGGCCCAAGGGCATTAAGGCTTCTACTGCCCTTCTCAGGGTGCTGGATAGATGGGGTAAGAAGGTATACACTTCTGCATCCTTGGCCATTAGGGCTTTAAACTGCCAGTTTCATATGTTAAAGTATCAGCAACATGTTATTGGACTGCTTAAACAGAAAATTATGTTGATTCCTGACTGTGTGGAAAATAAAGAATTACATGATTTAATGCATTCTACTGAACAAGTTGGAAAATATACTTTGGAATGTGGTTTTGGTTTATTAGAGGCCTTTTGCAGGGCTGCTGTTACTGGGTCTGTGCTCAGAAGGCATGCTTGGCTTAAGGAGCAATCTTTGCCTGATCATGTTAAAGGTAAATTGTTGGATGCTGCTTTAAGTCAGGACCACCTGTTTTGCAACAAGGCTGAGGAAGTTCTTAAAAAGATGGAAGATAAAGCTAAATGTATGCAAACTGTTAAAGATTTTTTACAAGTTCAGCCTCCTAGATTTAGTAGGCACTGGCCCTCTAAGAATTGGTCCTTTCCAGCCCCTTCCAGGTCTTCTCAAGCCAAACCCAGACAGCAAAAACCCCAGGTTTCAGCCCCAGGGGACACACAGAACTAAGCAGTGGAGGGCCTCTACTTCCAAATCTGGGAATAATAAGACTCCCCCTATGGTAAAACTGTCTCAGTGACTTCCTTTTAAAATTTCCAAGCACTTATCAACTGACTACCCCTTTGGGGGGAAAGATTGCTCTTCATGCAAAGAATTGGGAACTCATTACCCAGGACAAATGGGTTTTAAATATAGTGTCCCAGGGATACAGATTTCACTTCCACACGTTGCCAACACCAAGCGGGTGGCCAGACCTACCCCCAAATCAGTGGGCAGAGGCCCAAAAACAAGTACTTTGTCTCTTAAGCATGGGGGCTATTCATCTGGTACCAGAAGAGGAAAAGGGACAAGGTTTCTACTCGAGACTTTTCCTGGTACCCAGAAAAGACAATTCATGGCGTCCTATCCTGGACCTGTCTGCTCTGATCACCTTTTAGGAGATTCCAAAATTGAAAATGCCGACTCCACCAGTTACTTCCTGTGCTAGGCAAAGATGCCTGGTTGGCAACACTAGATTTAAAAGAAGCATACTTGCACATCCCAGTCAGGGAATCTTGCAGAAGATACCTATGCTTCAAAGCAGGCTACACACACTATCAGTTCTCTGCACTGCCCTTTGGCAATATCTACTGCGCCCAGGGTATTCACAAAGTGCCTAGCTCCAGTTATTGCATTTTGCAGGCAAAGAAATATTCAAATATACCCATACCTGGACGATTGTCTAATTCAGGCAGAAAGCCAGGACATACTTTTTGAATCATCTGGCCTTTGTACAAAGGGTTCTGACTTGTCTGGGGTACACCATAAACGAAAAGAAATCACACCTGGTACCCTGTCAACAAATTATATTCCTGGGAGCAAGCTTGAATGCAACTTCCCAGATGGCTTACCTCACGTCAGAGAAACAAATTAACCTACTTCAAACAAGTGGTCACAAGAACCCCGCTGTCTGCAAGGCAAATACTGCAAGCCTTGGAGTTCATGGCCTCCTGCATTCTTCTAATTCCATATGCAAGACTGCATATGAGGAAACTAGAGTGGTGTCTGAAAAGCCTATGGTGTCAACATTCTCAAGACCTGGAAACAATGATTCCTGTCATACCTTGCCTACGCCTAGAGTTCCTTTGGTGGGCAGAGGCCTGCCACCAAGCAGGCATGGCTTAGTGGTAGGTCATACAGACTAATGTTACCAAGGTCCTGGGTTCGAGACTGACAGTGGGAATTTATTTGGGGTTGGGAGGGTGGCCTAATGGTTAAGGTGTTTGACTTGCAAACACAAGGTACAGGGTTTGAATCTCACCGGGGATAATTGGCTAGGCTTAAAATAGCTCACCAGGGCAGTTAGCCTGGTACTAACCTATGAAAACTATGAAAACTATGAAGGGACTACCTTTCACACCACCCCCCTGCCACCCAAACCCTAACAACAGGCACATCAGACTATGCATGGAGGGCTCACCTGGCAGGGAAGTGCATTCAGGACAAATGGAACCCAAGTCAAATGCACCTGCATATCAATCAAAAAGAAATGTTAGCTGTACAGAATGCTCTGACAGCCTTCAAGGACCACATTCTTCCAGGACAACTAATAGTAAAGACTGACAACACCACTGCTATGTGGTACATAAGCAGGGGGAGTACACATTCTTACCCCCTCTGCAGACTAGCCATGGCATTGTGGAACACAGCATTGAGCTATCAAGTGCACCTACAAGCTCAATTCCTGCCAGGAAAATTAAATACATTGGCAGACGGACTAAGCAGAAACCTCATGGACCCACACGAGTGGAAACTGGAGCCAAGGATTTTCAACATGTTGACAAGCAAATGGTGGAGCCCAGATATAGACCTGTTTGCCTGTCTACAGAACTACCAATTGGATAAATTTTGCACAAGGACTCCCCACAAACAAGCCTGGAAAGTAGATGCTCTGTCCTTCAGCTGGAAAAACCTATCAGTGTATGCCTTCCCCCCTCTGCCTCTGCTCTCCAAAGTGCTACTAAAAATCAAACAGGGCAAACCAAGGATAATTTTGATTGCTACAGACTGGCCTTGCCAACACTGGTGTACCCCCTCCTGTGCAGTGTGTCATGGTTATCTCCATGGCACCTGCCTCAGACTCCTTCCCTGCTGTCTCAGCAGGAGAACCAGACTCTGCACCCTCAGCTTCTAACACTGAACTTGGCTAATTACTTAATCTCTCCTTTACCATCCCTCAGCAAACCTGTGTTGGATATCATTTTAGAGGCAAGGAGGCCTAGTACTAAAAAATCTTATGCTGAAAAATGGAAAATATTCTGTGCCTGGAACCACTCTCAAGGGATAAGCACAGCAGCGCCCAATTTACCTCAGATTTTACAATACTTAACTGAGATGCTTCACAAGGGTCTGTCTTTTTCCTCCATTAAAATCCATGCCTCAGCCATTTTAGCTCATTATAACACAGAACCTCCCCTCTCCTCTCATCCACTGCTCAAGCAGTTCCTCAGAGGGGCCAAAAATTTGAGACCACCCAGGAGAGCTCCAGCCTGGGACTTTAACTTTGTCTTGGAGAAACTCACTCTACCTCCTTTCGAGCCAGCTGCTACTGCAGACTTAAAATTTCTTTCTTGGAAAACAGCTTTCCTTTTAGCAATTACTTCAGCTAGAAGGGTATCTGAATTAGAGGCCCTTATGGCAGTGGAGCCTTTCATTATCTTTCATGCGGACAGGGTGTCCCTCAGAACCAACCCATCCTTCATGCCCAAGGTGGTATCCAGTGTGGCTCTTAATCAGTCCATTCATTTGCCAACCTTCTTTCCCAATCCACAGAATAAAGGGGAACGGATACTGCATTCTTTAGATGTGCACCGACAACTTAGATTCTACTTGGACAGGACTAAACCTCAAAGGAAATCTGAACAACTGCTGGTGGCATTTGCTGCAGGGGCAGAGGGGAAGGCAATTTCAAAGCAAACCATTACTGAATGGATAAGCCATTGCATTCATTTCTGCTATAAGCACCATGGAAAACCTATCCAGCCCCAGGGGATCAGACCTCACTCCACCAGGGCTGCACCTACCTCTACAGCCTTTCTCAGAGGAGTCCCTACCAGGGACATCCTAGAAGCTGCTACCTGGAGTTCTGTACATACTTTCACCAAGCATTATCATTTGCCAATTTTCTCTAAATCCAGAGCTGGGTGTGCCACTGCAGTCTTGCAGGGCCTTATAGCTGGTCCTAATGCTGTCTAAATTCCTCCTCCCAATGATAGCTTTGGGAATCTTCCCAAATTTAATTACTGCAAAAGTGAAACATGAAGAACATAGTACAGTTGTGTACACTTAACATAAATGTAGATGTTAGAGTGTATTCACTGTTGCAGTCCTGGTTACCCTCCCTCCAGCCCCCTAACTTCTTTTGGCTACACCTCTACTTTCCTTTACTATGCTTAAAAGCCTTTTTGGTGTATTTTCTTTTTTTTTTTTGAGGTATATCTTTGTGCGTTTATATTTAATTGCTTCCCATTAGGGAAGCACCTGACATCTGGAGCAAGAAAAACTGATATAATGGCGTCGGCTGCATGTTTAATACCCCTTATGACCTGACGTCATGGAAGAAGGGACAGCACCCGATGCAGGACCCAAGACTTTGTTAATCAGGCCGACTGAGGGCTTCCTGCAAGCAGATAACCCAAATGTAATGACTGCAACAGTGAATACACTCGAACACTTAAATTTATGGTAAGTGTACATGACTGTACTTTAGGGATTACAGTAAATTGGCAAAAGTCTGCATTATCGCCCTCTCAGCATGTGAATTTTATTGGTGCCAAAGTAAACACCATCTCCATGATGGCTTATCTTCCCGTAGAAAGAATTCAGAACCTCAGTGAACAAGTTTTGCGCTTACTTCCTCTAAAGAAAGCGAAAGCAAAGGTGGCGCTCAAGTTAGGGACAATGTCTTCGACAATAACATTAGTTCCATTAGCCAGACTGCACATGAGGGTCCTGCAGTGGTTACTTTTTGCCGAGTGGTCACTGCAGTATCTACCTCTGTCACACCCTATCTTGATAACAGATTTGTGCAAACAGGATCTTTGCTGGTGGACCCAGTCCAGCAATCTGAACTCAGGCAGACCGTTTGTTCCTCCTCCCATGTTGCCATCGTGACCATGGATGCCTCCCAGATATGGTGGGGGGGCATTATCTATGGAGGACAGTCCAAGGCACGTTGCAGGAACACGAGGCTCATTTGCATATCAACGTCTTGGGAGATGAGAGCAGTGCTTCTGGCGTTGCAAGCACTTCACAGCTTTCTTCCTCTAGGGATAATTGCGATCCACTCGGACATTATGTCGGTGGTGTGGTACATAAACAAGGCGGGACCAAATCTTACCCCCTCTGCAGAGAAGCCCTTCGAGTGTGGGAATGGGCAGTGTCTTCCCAGCACTTTCTGGTCGCAATGCACACGGAGGAAATCCAACGTCATAGCCGACAGGCTCAGCAAGGGCTATTCTGATCCCTCATGAGTGGTTTCTGAACATACATATATTGCAGAACAAATCTTTCGCAAATGGGGTCAGCCTTGCTGCGATCTGTTTGCCACCCCTCTCAATGCCAAATGCAGCAGCTACTTCACCCTGATTCCCCCGGAAGGGGAAACACCAAGAGATGCACTCGTTCACGATTGGCCCTTGGGACTTCTCTATGCTTTTCCTCCTTTCCTCCTCCTATTGAAGGTATTTCAGAAAGCAATATCCTTGGGAAGCCAAATTATCCTAATTGCTCCTTACTGGCCTCGACAGATTTGGTTCCCCTTTCTCAGACCTCTTCTAATGGACGAACCGTGGACTCTGGACCCAGTGCCAGATTTGCTGATGCATATGTCAGGGGTGTTCCATCCCTCGCTCCACACCCTCAACTTGACAGCTTGACTGCTCCAATTCCATCCCTAGTCAGGCTTCATGAATTTTCTCCTGACGTACACATCCTGACATCCTCTCACAAACCTTCTACCAGAAAAATGTATACCAGTAAATGGAAAAGATTCTCCTTTTGGGCCCATGAGAGAAACCTGGATCCTTACACAGCTCCCGTTCTGCTATTTTAGATTTCCTTTCTTGGTTATTCAGCCAAGGTTCAGCAGCTGCCACTGTTAAAGTTCAATTGGCAGCCATTTCCACCTTTCATTTGGCCAATGAACCTTATCTTATGGCTCATAGGCTGTGTAGAGCCTTCCTTAAAGAGACTACCTTGTTTGTTAAGACCCCAGTCATGGATCCGGTGGCACCATGGGATTTGAACTTTGTTCTCCATAAACTTACGTCAAGCCCTTTCGAACCTTCAGCTACATGTGACCTCAAGTTTTTATCTTGGAAAACTATATTTTTAGTGGCCATCACTTCTGCAAGAAGGGTGTTTTGAACTGCAAGCTCTTTCCATTAAGCCCCCTTATTTAGTGTTTCATAAAGATAGGGTCTCCTTATGGACAAACCCTTCCTTTATTCCTAAGGTTTCTTCTTAAGCCAATATTAATCAATCCATTGAATTGCCTGTATTCTTCCCTAATTTTTCTAACAAGGCAGAGTACAAATTTCACCAGCTGGATGTGCATAGACAGTTGCATTTTTATCTGGACAGAACTAAAGATTTCAGAAGGTCAGATCAATTGTTTGTTTCCTTTTCATATACTAGGAAGGGCCTTCCAGTTTCTAAAGTCACATTATCTCATTGGATTTCCAGCTGCATTTCCTTTGTCTGTTCATCCAGTGGCAAAGATCTTCCCTTCAAAGTGAAAGCTCATTCTACCAGGTCTGTGTCTACCTCGGTAGCTTTTCAGGCTAAAATTCCAATAGACAACATTTGTGCTGCAGCAACATGGGCTTCACCTCATACATTCATTACTCACTACAAATTGGAAATGGCTTCCAGGAACAGGTCTTCCTTTGGTTCCACAGTACTCAGGAGCATTTTCCAATGAGCCACCCAAGAAGAAGGTGCTAGGGACGCTGTCCCAAGAGTAAGAATGAAGGCCAGATAGGACTACAGAACATAAAGAAGTTATGCACCTACCATAACGTTTGATGTTTATAGTCCGTCTCGCCCTTCATTCTTATGAACCCACCCTCCTGCCCCCTCCGTGAGAACCTGGGGGTAGAGTGTCTCCTGTTTGTTTTGTTATGTTAGTCCTTTCAACTTGGTTTGTTCTTTGTCTCTGTATGTTTCTCCTTGCAGCAAACAAGATCTGGGTTGTGTTTGTGATGCATCATGGGATACCTCCTAGCCACGAGTCAACCAGACGTTTTCGAGCTAGAGTATGGCCGAGTCGGAGCCGAGGCTTGGCTCCGATCCCAAGAGTAAGAATGAAGGGCGAGTTGGACTACAAACATCGAATGTTATGGTAGGTACATAATTTCTTTTTTTATCACGTCTCTATAAATATGGGTATTCCTGAACCAGTTCATGTGGGTACATAATTTACCGCTATTGCCTTTGTTTTAGCTTCATTAATTTTGCATCCCAAAAAGATCTGAAACACTCAAAATATTCCACAACACGGTAGTGTCTTTTTCTGGTTTTGTCAGGTATAAAATAATATCTGCAAGTAATGCCAGCTTTTTTTCACTGCCATACCAATTATATTCTTGAATTTCTGTTTCCCTTATTTTCTTTGCCAATGGTTCTAAATATAATGCAAATAATAAAGGGGAAGGATGACACCCTTACCTGGTTCCTCTGCTCAAGCAGAAGTGATGAGAGGACCCCACCCACTGTAATTTTCACCTTCGATCCCTCATTCTTCTCCTAATCAACCTTATAGTTTTTTTTCAGGAAATCCAAATGCTTCCATTGCCCTGCTCATAAAGTCTCATCTTACTCTGTCAAATGTTTTCTCTGCATCAAGACCCATCAACAACAATGGTATTATATTCTGCTTCCCTCTAGGTCATCAATGTTCTGTTAATGTCAGATATATGCCTCCCCCCCACAAAACCACTTTGATCCACATCTATCAGTTTTGGCATTACTTTTGCCATTCTTTTTGCCATTATAGACATGGACACTTTTTAATCATGGTTTGTTATTGAAATGGGCCTGTATGAAGCTGGATCTGATGGAGTCTTACCCTCTTTAGGTATTACAGCTACCACTGCTTTCTTCTAGGATGGTCGTACTTCTCATCTTCTTAATATGTTGTTAAAGAAAACCTTCCAGATCTTTATCAATTTTTTTTCCTCCTAGCTTCCAAACTGTTAATAAATGAGTTTCATTTACCTCTAACCATGGCATATTTAATTTTTCCATAAACATTTCAATTTGTATATTTTCTTGATTTTCAGATTTCTCTGCTTTATAGGGATTCTGCTGGAATTTCTGAAATATTTCTAATATCTCTACAGGATCTCTTGTTGCATTCTTTTTTATAGGCTTCCTAAGTCTGGCAGCAGCCCTTTCTGTTTTCTGTTGCCTGAGTCATTTATGCTACAAGTTTTTGTGCTAGTATTTTAAAAAAACAGTTGCTTAACAGTACTAGGTTAAGCATTTTTGATCCTGTTTGACTTGCTGATATGTAGTAAATCCATCAGTAATGGGTCGGAGGATGCCTTGTATACCAGACACGTCACTTCTTAGCAGTCTGTAGGATACTGAGTATAGTGACAGGGATGTTGTTTAAGCCTTGTATCCTTTTAGTAAGGTATCTGTGAGTGTTCCAGTTGTAAGTTCAGCAAGAAGACGACCACTTCCAAATGAACCACACACTTTATTGACATTTAGCGCTTTCTTCTCCACTACAGAGACTTCATCAGAACAATTTTCCACACAAACCCAGCCATTTAAATACCCACCCCCAATTATTCAATTTGCCTTTCATAAAATTTAAAAGCATTATACACATCCAAAATCAAAACATCTAAAAATGTATGTTATTTACGTTTCTAAGTTATAATGTTCATTTAAAATTTCTAAAATGCTTTACTAGAACATGTATACAATTTAATATAATAAAATAAAATTTTCAACCTACTAATGTTGACCAACAAGCAGGCACTAAAATTTCTTAACTTACACTTTTTTTAAAATGCCGTTGGTACCTTTGGGAGTTTAGGTCCCCCTCTCACCCAGCCAACCCCGGTGTGTGGAGAAAATTATAATTCAGGACTCCTTGACCAAGGTGATATGCAAGGTAACCAAATTTTGAATGGTGGAAATACAGATAATAATTTGGGATATGGTGACTGGAATTTTGGGCCTAATATTAGTGACAGTGTATGGAAGGAAAACAGATTCCTTTTTCGTGTGAGTGATAACAAGGAGAATATGCATAACCAGGGATTATCTACCCTAAATGACAGACTTAAAAGGTTCGAAAAGGACCTGACAGCATTTAAAAGGTTGCAGTCAGAAAATGCATATCTGAACAGAAACATAGAAATGCAACAGGTACCTCGAGGGCTGAGGTTGTGGAGGTATCCAAATGGAATTAAAGATAACAGTGAATTTTTGAAAGACATGCACTTGTTATTCAGCAAAGCCAGCATTGAGTTAATGAGACTGATGGTTAAATATAATCAGGTCAAGCTGGAACAAATGGTCAGGGACCTTGACGAACTGGATAAGTCTATCAAGACTGATCATGAATTTAACCAATTTGTACTCAGGTCAACAGCATATGCAATACTAACTTTTCTCGCAGGAAAAATAAAATTAAAAGGGACATAGATGAATATAATAGAGATATTCTATATCCTTTATCCCTGGGTCACCAAGATCACGGTAAGCAGAGGCGTGGCGATACGCCTAACCAGCAAAGGGCAGTAACGCAAGAGAGTAGAAGCTTTCAAAGAGAGCTATGTCAGCGTTCACAGTCAAAGACCAATGTGGACGATACAGTCAGGCATTCTGACAGATTGAGAGGTAAAGCAGCTTCTTCAACATCAGTTTCTTTTTCTGGGAAAGGTCGACAGGATTTTGTTGTGCAGGGGGCAAAACCAAACACTTTCAGGTCAAGGAACACCTAGGTGGAGTGGCCCTGCCTTCCGTTTCAGGATATTTTGTGTTTGAAAATCAATAAGTGACTTTGAGGTTCCTATACCATCATGTCACATTAGTGATTGTGTTGAAACAAGTGTGCCTAAGGGGGGGGCATTTTTCACTATAACAATGACTGCACCTATGTGTTTTGCCTCTTGTCGCTAGACAAAGTGAATGTGACTTTTCAGGTTCCAATGCGAATCAATTGAACAGTGAATGCTTGAATTTGGACAAGGAAATAAAGCGAGTTTTGCTTTCATTACTACTTATTCTATCAGTGATTCTTGTTTTTCTGGTGGGGCTAATGCCAATGGGACCGATGTGAATAATTGTTGTTAATTATGAAAGTCCCACGGTTTCACATACAATGTCTAAGGAAGATGATTGTTTTAACAATTTTGTTACAGCAAATGGGTGATTTTAATACTACTGATTCTAATGAGGAGTCTTATTTAGAAACATTAATACAATGCTTGGATGAACAACAGAATGTTGTGAATAGATTAGAGCCTGGTATTATATTAAACAATAAGGGTGATTTTAAAATCTATAATTATTCCAAGCCTAAGTATTAACAACAGACATGCTGATTTATTGGCAAAAGGGTTCACTTTTGTGCCTTGTAGATTTGGGAACATGGTAGAAACTATTATTGACCTAAAACGGTATACTAGGAAATTGAACTTAAAAATTTGGTTCAATCAAGAGAGTGACTTAGAGGTTCATGTCAGAGATACGTGTAAAAACCAAGCACCTTCAACCCTCCTCTTAACAGAACTATTGAATTGTTTGAAAAAATGTGTGAGAAGGATATTAGGAGTTATTGTAAAAAGGAAGGAAGTTGTGACTAACATGACTGGTGAAGAGAAACAATTAATGATTGATTTTGTCAAAGGCCCCATGGTTAGGTTTATGAAACCCAACAAAGGCAGTGGGGTGATTGTTATGGATAGGATGGATTATCTGGATGGGATGAATTCCATATTGTTGGATGATGCATATAAGGAAAGTTCATTAAATGAAATTAAAGTGGCCTGTCTGAAGATAGACCTAATGTTAGATGATATAGTATATCAGGCTCAGATTGATGAAAACGAATACCATTACATGAAAAATGAATACCCTAGGGTGTCCAACATTTTTGGCATCCCAAAAATTCACAAGGGCCTTATAAATCCGATATTTAGGCCCATTGTGGATGGCAAAAGATCAAAGACATACTTTTATTTGTAAATACTTAGACCAAAAAATGCAAAAGAGTTTGGGTTTCTTTAATTACATTAGCAAAGACTCCTGGCAATTTTTAAACAAGTTGAATGGTATTGAGGTAGTACCGGGTTTGATCTTCGTTACCATCGATGTTGTTAATCTTTTCACTGTGATTCCCCATGATGAAGGCTTAAGTTGGTTGGAACAGCAGCTTAATAAAACTAACATTTTTGGTCAGGATGAAGTCAATAAAATAGGTGCACTAATGGAGCTTGTTTTAAAGAATAACTATGTTTGTTTTGAGGGACAGTATTATAAACAGATAAAGGATGTGGCAATGGGGGCAGCCTGTGCCCCCATTTTTGCCAACCTTGTCATGTCCTACTTGGGAGCAGGAGTATTTGATGAAAAGTTTATATAGGCCACAGATTGTGCACTATACCCGATTTTTGAACGACCTATTCTTTATTTGGAAAGGTACGGAAGACAGCTTGAAGGAGTTTCTCTTCATCAATGAAACTGTGGATTTTTTAAAATTCACATATGAATACAATAAAAATAAAATTAGTTAGATGTAGAACTAGAAATTGACCAGACAAACAAGAGCTTTATTACCAGGATTCATAGAAAGTCGACCTTCTCCAGTTCATATTTGGATTATGGTAGCTGGCACCTGCACCATCAAAAGAAGTCAGTTGTGAAAGGTCAGTTGGTGTGAGCTGCCAGGATGGTAAGCTCTAATGTTGATTTCTTGTTAGAAATCGAGTTTATTACTCAAATGTTTAGACAAAGAGGATACCCAGACTGTCTTTTAAGTGAGGTTAGTAAAGAAGTATTGAACAAACGTGAGCAAGGTATATATAGGCCTATACTAGGCAATAGATTTTTGGGTTCCAGTGGAAGTAAGAACAACAGAATTAATCCCAATTAAACCGTGATTATAACGTATAATGGTGTAGCTAACACCATTACTGAAGTTATAAAAGCCAACTGGGAAATTTTACAATTTGGTGTCACTGTTGGACCAAAAGTTGGTAAAGGTCCTAGATATGTCTTTAGGAGGGATAGATCCATAAAAAACATTTTGGAAGGTATGAAACAAGAAAGGAAAACCAGTAGAAAGATTGGTAATTACAAATGCAACTCTTGTTCATTTTGTCCATTTGTACTTGAAACTGAGGGCAAGTTCAGAGTGAATAGAAAGGTTATTAACATCAAAGGGCATTATAATTGCAATAGTAACAATGTAATTTACATGGCTAAGTGTGAGAATTGTCCTATTTTTATATAGGCAAAACATGTAGAAAATTCAAAGTGAGAATTGGTGAACATTTAGGGAATGTGAGACACTGTAGAAACACTAGTGCCCTTTACAGGCATGTAAAAGAAAATCAAGGCCATCATTTCAAATTCTTAGTTGTTCAACAGTTATTCAAGGACGAGCAGGGATGTATTTTAGATGTTCATTTGGATGTACTGGAACTGAGGTAGCAATTGTATTTAAATGCCTCTCAGTATCCAGGTATCAATGAAATGATTAGTATTGCTAGTATTTTAAAAATTGATCATATTCTAGGTTAATTTTTTTAAAAAGTGTGTGTAAGTTAAGAAATTTTAGTGCCTGCTTGTTGGTCAACATTAGTAGGTTCAAGATTTTATTTTATTTTATTATATTAAATAATTGTATAAGCCGCGGTGGTGCAGCGGTAGCGTTGTTGCCTCACAGCAAGAGGCTCTCCTGTTCGATTCTCAGCCAGAGTGCCTTCTGTGTAGAAGTCTGCATGTCCTCTCCACAGTCGAAAGACATGCGTGAATGGGCGTGCCTTCGCTGAAGGTTGGGCATCGGGCTGGCAACTTGGCACCATAAAAATCTACTGCCAGTCATTACCGGACCGGAGTTCAGCTGTGGCGGCCCCTAACCGGGAAAAGCCAAACATATTAAATAATTGTATACATGTTCTAGTAAAGCATTTTAGAATTTTTAAATTAACATTATAACTTCAAAACGTGAATAACGTACATTTTTCGATGTTTTGATTGTGGATGTGTATAATACTTTTAAATTTTATGAAAGGCAAATTGAATAATTGGGGGTGGGTATTTAAATGGCTAGTTTTGTGTGGAAAATTGTTCTGAGGAAGTCTCTGTAGTGGAGAAGAAAGCGCTAAACGTCAGTGTGTGGTTCATTTGGAAGTGGGCGTCTTCTTGCTGACCTTAAATTTACTGGTCTTTTGGTCTTGTTTCTGTAGTGTTCCAGTTGTTCCATGTGTCTGGACAGATGCATGCCAAAGGGTCGTTATATTCAAGGACTAGCCTAATGAGGGCTGAGTAAAGGGGGGGAGATGACATCCCTTGATCTAGACACAATCCCTTTGTTTATAAGCTCTGTAGTGTAGAAGGACTTAAAGCAATAGACACGTGTTGGTCAAAAGTTAGGTCACTGTCCACATAAGTTTCCAAATCAACTTTTGGGGTGTATTGTCTATGTGATAGTTCCTGGGGTAGATGACTTCCCAAAGGATAGAGTAGAGCATTTTTTGGCATTTAGTTTCAGCCCATGATTTTGACTCCAGTTATTTATTTGAGACAAACCTTCCTGTAGGTTGGCTGAGAATATTTGGTGAGTCAGTGACTGCTCTTAACTTGCAGTCATCTGCAAATTAGGTCAGAAAGAGCCATTTGGTATTGAATTTTATTTCAGAAAAGTAGATGCCAAACAGGAGAGGTCCCAGCACAGAACCCTTGGGTACTCCACTGGTGACTGGTCTCTTTGTGGAGGTAACTTCTGGCTACCTGTCAGCCAGTTGACAATCCAGCAGGTAACATAGGATTTACTCTTTAGTTTATTAACTGTTTTAATATGCCTGAGTTGGGAATTGTCAGACTCCAGGTTGAGGTATACAGTGTGTACCATTTTGGCTTCATCCATTGCTTTGGTGAAATTTAAAAAAAAACTCACCAGGCTGAGCAAGCATGACCTGCCTTTGATGAATCCAAACTGACACCGGGATCTAGTGTGTGGAGGTTCCCTATGTCCTAATTTGATTACACGATAAGTCTTTTAATGGCTTGGCATACGAGGCTGGTCAGACTTCTTTTGTTTTACATTTGTTAACTGCGAAAGTCCGACTTGGAATGAGACAATTTTCAGTGGAGACCTGGGGAGAAACACTCCAGACGCACGTCTTTGTAACATGGGAGGAAACTGAGCACCCGGAGGAAACCCACACAGATGCAGGGAGGACATGCATACTCCACACAGAAGGCATCCTAGCTGAGAATCAAACCGGAGAACCACTTGCTGTGAGGCGACAACGCTACCACTGCATCACTGTGCTGTCCAATGCCCAAAGACCTTATGGGTCTGTAATTGTGTGCGTCTGTGGAAAGTCCTTCCTTATGCAGGGGAGTGACTGTATCTGTTCTCCATTTGCTTGGCACAAAACATGTATGGAGGCTGAGACCGGACAGTGTTATTAGAGGGTGTGGCTAAATCGTGCTATAAGCTATTTAAGATGCATTCAAGTATATTGTCAGGACCACATTGATGCATCATTTTTTAGCTTTTGATAGCACTTTTTGGGACTTGGTCTTGTGTCATAGTTGAAGGCGAGACGGTTTCAGGTATATCCTGAGGGAAAGATGAAGGGGAGAGAGGGGGTAAAGTTAAAACTAAATTTACCAGCCAGTAGGTTAGCTATATCTTCAGTCACAGTGCAGGTAACGTCATTCGCAATCTGCTCACTGCATTGCTGTGTTGTGCTTTTGAGATTACGAATATAACTAAAAATGCTTTGTGATAGTCTTTGGCTTGGGTAGCTGTTTTAGCCGCAAACTTGGCTTTGGTGGATTTTATTAAGCTCTTAATTAGTTTTTTATCTCTGTGACAAGGACTGTAGCATTCTGGGATTTATTCTTACTTTTGGTCAAAGTTCTATTCTTTTTATTATAAATCCTGTTGATTTTGTGATTCCACCATGTGGGTTTGTTTCTGGGGTTTGCCCTGCACTTGCTCCTATGGGGTACAGCTGCATCTCTGTAGTTGTTGTGCTGGTATAGTGTGGTGGTGTACATTTCTGCATATGCAATGGAGTTAACTCGGTTTGATGAGGATTTGAAGCTTGCTAATGTATCACTTAGTAGTAGGTAGTTTGTCTTAAAGAAATTTCTAAAGATACCTTAGATGGAAGGGATCTCTGGTTTCAGTCTTATTTCGAACAAGACTACTTTATGGTCAGACGTAGAAAGTGATGAAGTTATGCAAGGGATGGAGGAAGATAAGCCCATGTTAGGAAGGACAAGAACCAAGATGTTATTCCCCCTAGTGGGTACTCTATTGTTCCAGGGCATTTGTATTGACAAAGTAAAGCGATCTCTGCGCTTGTGCTGTAGTGGTGGTGTAAGTTTCCCTATCTGTAGTTGGATAGTTTAAATCACTTAAGAAAATGGTAGTGGGTTTAATACTGAGTGATTCTAGTTCCTGTAGGATTGTTCAATCGATAAAAGAATTTATTTGGGAGAGGAAAAGGGGTAGGTAGAATAAACTGATTTTCAGTTCCCCTCACAGAACATAGTGGTTTAGGGTACCTGATTTGAAAGGGTCCTTTAAAGTTGCACAGTTAAATCATATATTTATAACTCAAACAGAAAGTTATACATTAATGTGGAAAAGGATCATAATGAAATGGGAGGTATTCAAGAGAAAAAGAGATTAGCGTGTGGCATGTAAGAGTTGTGCACACAATGGAATACTAATTCCTGCAGATACCAACACTGGAAGTGGCAAATACCAGATCTGATGTCTGTTTTAATTTTATCCTCACATATGGGTTTGGATCCAGCTCTGCTGTTGCAATAGCTTGTGGCACCCAAAAAGCTCTTGAGCATCCTACCCATAATGCCTCTCTCCCAATCACCCCAGATCTTGTTTACCCCTACATAAAGATGTAGTCCTTCTATTAGCTGTCAGGCAGTAAACTCATTATGTCCGAGTGATGCCTCCAGGTGCATCTGCAGTTAACTCCTACTGATGCCTCTATGCATCAAATATTGCTTGTTCATGTTTGCTTCAATAAATCCAAAACCAAAACCATGCTTTGTACAAGGTTTTAAAAGATTTAATCTTTCATAATTACTTATGGTTCCAGGAATATGAACATTTGTTTGAAATGTGAGGACATAATTTGATTCTGTTAAAAGGTTTAAACTCCGCCCATTGGAAGTTACAGTGCAAACTTCTTAATCTCTATTGGAGTGAATGAGTTAAGTAAAAATTTAGTTTAGACCAACTTTCACTTAAAATATAACTATCTAAATTTCCCTTTTATCTTTTCGCTACCTAATTTTATTTTTCTGTATTGTACCGAGGTACTGCTTGACTACTATCATTAGTAGTCCTTTCTGCCTATCCCTATACTTGTGATTGCCTCTCCCTTTCCTTTCCATTTGTACTGCAGTACTACTTTACTACTATTGTTAGCAGTCCTTTTTTCCCTTACGTATTTTTTTCTACCTTTTTTTTTTTTTTTAAAAAGTGATATTTTCTTTCTTGTAGTTTAATTCAGTATGGCAGAGAAAATGGATAAGCCAGCTGGAATTAAAAAATGTTCCAAATGTGCCACAAGATTCCTTTAAGTGACTCGCATAACCTGTGTGTTTGTCTGGGTCCACGTCACTTACAGGAGAGTGTGATGTTTGCAAAGCGTTCAACCACCAAGCCCTCGTTGAACGCTGAAATAAGCTTATTCACAAGGGTATGTTGCCTTCCTCTTTTCGGGAGGCCATTTCTAGCTCTGACAAAAAAAGAGAGAGACTTCCAAATCTGAGCAGCCAAGCCCAGCTTCCTCCCTGTCCGCTAGAAGTTTGGGTAAGGCTAGGAAAAGGCCACCTTCTGCTCTGAAGTTCCCGTTGCAGCATTCTTCAATGGTGGCTAAACTGTAGATCGCAAGGCTCTCTCGGATCTGAAAACCACAAGGACTGCCTCATCAGATGCAACAGCTTTGGATTTGAGCATTTCAGGTTTGAAGGATAGGTCAGATCAGTTGATGTTGGATCTTGTGGGGAGCCCTTTCAGAAATATTTAGTCTTTATGTGTTACTCTGTATTCTCCTTCCTTTGAGCCAGTCCCATCCAGAGTACCTTTGCCCTTCCTGGAGAGACCGTTAACACTGGCATTGTCAACTTGCTCAACTGGAAGCCTCACAGAAGATGAAGTGTAGAGGCTGGTCAAGAAGATCTTCTGGGTACAAGGCATTGCAAGGTCATCTTCATTTACTACCCCCTAAGGGTCAGGAGTTCTGAATCTCATCTTCCCCTCTTCAAATTCTTCTGACTTCCCTGGAAGTTTCAGAGCCTTCCGATCTGATCCGTCTGGTACTGTCTATGGTAGAGCCAAGGAAGTTTCATTCCTTAGCTCAGACTCTGCTCAGTTTCTCGGATCAGTTGGAGCCGGAGAGCTCTCAGGGTCATGCTGGCCTGGTCAGGACCAAGATGGCAGAGTCGAGACTGAAGTTTTCTGCACCGTCACTATCTCTTGGAGCCTTGGTTCAGATCAGTCTGGCTTTGGTCTCAGGAGCACTGCTCTCTGGAATTGAAGGTGCCTGGATCCGTAGGCACGACCTCTGAGATCAGGGGTCCTTCGCTTCTCAGGGTCAGTTTTCAAGGCTTTGCAGAGGTTCATAGGTAGGTACTGGGCTATCTGCTCGAAGGCATTTATAAGCCTAGCCAGAATATGCTGGCTTACTCCACCCCGTTAGATTAGTTCCCTGTGCCTCTGTCCAGCAGAGCTATTGAATTGATCCCAGGGGTAAACTTTGTTTCCCATCCACTTGTCAAGGTTTCTCTTAAGTGTTAGTGAGGAGCTCTGCCTAATGTAGATTGGAATCTTGTTCCAGAGCATGGTAAGTCTCTGGGACAGGAATCTTTCCTCCAGCACGTCCTATTTATTGTTGTAATGAAGTTTAGATCCCTAGAGCGTGTGGCTCGAGGGGATATGGTTTTCTATAGGTGGAGCATGTCCATCAATTCTGGGTTGGACATGGCCTTGTATGTCAGGCATAGATCACCTCTGAGTAGGCGGTATGCAACCGAGTACAGCTGGAGTTTCTTCAGTCGAGCTGCATAGGGCATCTTTTTGAGGCCAGTGATCCTCTTGGTGAGGTACTTCTGTGGTCTTTCCAGCTGTTTCAAGTGTCTTGTAAGGTACATCCCAAATGGGGTGTTGTACTCTATGATGGGTCTGATGAGTGATGTGTAGAGGGGCACAATGACCTCCTTTGATCTGGATGCAAACCCTTTTGTGATTAGGTGGGCCACATAGAAGGATTTTCTAACCACTTTGGCAATGTGATTATCAAAGGAGAGATTACTATCTACTTGGGTCCCCAGATCCCTTATTAAGTCTTCTGTATTTAGAGGCTACCACCTATGTGGTAGTTTGTGGGTACTTTGTTTTTTTCCAAAGGGGATGACTATGCACTTTTTGGCATTTAGCTTGAGGCCATGGTTTTGACACCAGGTATCTGTCTCAGTGAGACCCTTTTGGAGAATGTCTGTTTCAGCCGGAGAGTCAGTTATAGCCGCTAGTTTGCAGTCCTCTGCGAACTTGGTCAGCCATAGACCTCTTGTGCTTGCCTGTACCTCTGAGAAGTATATGCTGAACAGGAGGGGTCCTAGGACTGAGCTGTGGGGGACGCCATTTGTAACCATTTTAGAGTCAGAACTAGCTCCCGCAACTCTTGCCATGTGGGTTCTGTCCGTGAGCCAGTTGGCAAACCATTTCGTGACTATGGGGTTTATGTTCAGGCTGGTGAGCTTGTCTATAATACCAGAATGGGGAATGGTGTCAAAGGCCTTTACAAGGTCTAGGTAGGCTGTATGGACCACCTTTCCCTCGTCTGTAGCCTTGGTAACTGTCTCAAAGAAGTCCACCAGGTTTAGGAGGCATGATCTGCTCTTAAAGCCGAACTGAGTAGGGTCCAGTGTTTGGTTCCCAATGTCTCTGTTAATGAGATCCATGATGATGCTCTCCATAGCCTTGCAGACCAAGCAAGTCAGGCTTATAGGGTGATAGGTCCTGGGGTCTGTTGTGGCTCCACCTTTGTGGAGCAGAATAACCATTGCTGTGCGCCACCCTATGGGCATGTAGCCTGTGGAGAGGCTGAGTTTGAACAGTGTGTTTAGGTGAGGGGTTCATCTTTGAGCTTGTGTAGGACGCAGCCTGGGACACCGTCCGGTCCCATTGATGCTGTGTTTTTGGCTTTGGAGAGGGCTGTTTTAACCTGAGTGTCAGTGATTTCAGGGGCACTACATTCTTCTGGTATGGTTATGGGCCCTTTTGGGGGTGAGAGGGGGGTGAAGTTTGCACTGAACCGGTCTGCCAGGATGTTGGCAATATCGGCCGGTTCAGTGTATTTTGTGCCATTCTGCACTAACTCCGAGCAGATCTGAGAATTGCCACTTAGATTCTTGACATAGATAAAGAATGCCTTGTGGTTATCTTTGGAGTCCTTGGCAATTTTTCTTTCGAAGCTAGCCTTGGATGATTTTATGAGGGATCGTAGTTTCTTGCTGATACTGATCAAGGATGTCTTCCCTTCTTGGGATTTTACTCCATTCTGTACTAGTTTCCTCCTCCTATTGTATAGCTTGTTTATGGCAGAGGTCCACCAGACTGGATTCCTTTTCTTGGAGGAGTCTTGGTTTTGCTTGGGATATCATGATCCATGCATTCTTTTAGGTGCCCGTAGAGTGCATTAGTAAAGGATTTTTTGGCTCGGGCAGTGTTATCGTTTAGCATAGGGGCTTTGAAACTTTCCACCTCAGTCTTAAGTAATGTAAAGTTTGCTTTAGAAAAGTTTTTCATGGTGGTTTCTTTGACTGGGGGTGGGGGCAGAATGTGGATATCCAGAACGATTAGTTTATGGTCAGATCTAACCAGCGAGGGATTGACCTCTGGTGTGGAACACCAGTTGCCCATGTTGGTGATGACCAGGTCCAATATGTTGCCACTTCTGGTGGGGGTGTTGACCAGTTGATCCAGGGCATTTGAGTTTATAAATTCTAGGATATGTTGGGCAAGGGAATTAGTACTTGAGTAGTTCTCCCAGTTAATGTTTGAGTAATTGAAATCACCCAATATCAGGGTGTTTGGTAGGACCTTTATGTTTCCAGAAATGCGGGATGGGGGTCCTGGTGAGGGCATGATGTTACTCAAGGTTAGGGTCATACCGGCCTGGGCTACGTGATCAGAGAGCTCTTCCATGACTCTCTTCATGTAGTCCAGGGAGGTACAGCTCAGGTCATTCAAAACCAACATGGACAATGACAGTCATATTTGTACTTGTTCTGGAGTGACCTGAGTGCTTGTATTATGTGGTGGATCCTGGCACCCAACAGGCAGTTAACAGTAACCTTCTCCTTGTTCAGCCTAGTGAGTGGGACGTCGGTGTGCCTAACTATAGAGTCATCTATTATTAGTGTGTTGGGTATGTTATTTTGCCTTAAGGGCTGTGATTGCATGGCACACTGGTTTTCTGAAGTCTATGTTTCATGGTTTGTGTTGGGGGGGTGGAGGTTGCTTGGGAGTCTTCTTTGGAGGTCACTGTTGCTTTTTCAGATTTTTTATTTAGAGCCTACGAGAATGTTTTTGTGTATTTATGTGTGTTTTTTGCCGGTGCTGGTTTCATAGGTCTATGTGAGACTGGTGATGTGATGCAAGTAATTCCATTCTCCTCTTGACTGTCTGGTCCATTCTTGGGTTGAGAGAGCTTAGCCTCCAGTTTGGCTCTGTAATTGCATCTCAGAGAGTTATGTCTGCCTCGGCAGCACCGACAGTGTTTACCCCATTGGACCTGCAGCCTTCTGTCTTGCAGATCCCGAACCCAGTATCCTGATAAGACTTTCCACAGGGACAGCAGGTCCAGAAGCCTCAGGCTCCAAAAGAGGGATGTCCTTCAAGGATGCATCTGCAGTCCTTACAAATGGGTTGTCCTGTCGTCAGGCAGCCCTTCGGTCGGCCGGATTCCAAAGTCTGGGTCTGGCCTCGGCTGGTGTCGCACTTCACCCGACGTCATTGCTGCAGTTCTTCGGGTATAAAGGCATCAGCCGACGCCATTTTCCTCAGTCTTTCTTGCCGCATGGCACCCGAAGCAGAAGCTGTTCGCAAGTGCCGGTTGGTCAGAACCAGAGATTACTACTACAAGTACCGAAGACTTCTAAAAAGCTAAGTACCCCGTTGGGGACTCTTTCTTGCCTCAGCCGATGTCAGAAAAAGTGAATAACTGTTTAACTTGTGGGAAACAAATACCTCATAAAGATTTCCACTCTTACTGCTTACCTTGCTTAGGCCCAGACCACGACGTAGCAGCTTGTCTAGCCTGTGCTTCTTTCAACCGACGGACGCTTAGACGTCGGTCGGAATTTGCTGAAGAGTTTTTTGGCTCCGCTTTTGCTTACATTATGCCGTCGGATGCTCCGACTGCGCAAATTTCTAAAAAACGCAAGGAAAAGGACCGACACTCGCGGTCCGCGGTTTTGGCCGAAACCGCGGTTAAGCCTACCGTGAGTGTCTCGGTTTCGGCTGAAACCGAGTCCACGGTTCTTCCTTCGGCCGAAAGCTTGCCACTTACCGAGGCCTCTTCCAGCTTGGCTGAAACTGCTACTGAAATCCCACCTGCTCTTACAGGTTCACAGGATTTATCTGATACTATCCCTTTGGATATTTCTACCCCTGCACGTGGAGCTGCTAGGCCTCCTGCATCCATGTCGATTAAGGCCTTTGCCAGGGCTAAAGCAGCAAAAACTACCAAAACTGTGCCTGCTAAGACCCCTTCTCACAGGCCTAGTTCCAGTTCACAAATGCTTAGTCTAGCAGAGGATCTCATTTCTTTGATTCGGGGATCCCAACCACATCCAGACAGGGCCTCTCACCCACCTCCAGAGAAGAGGACTAGAGTAGAGCCCCCTGAGCCAGTTTCTTCAGATGGCTCCTCTGATGAATCAGATAATTCAAACCCTCCAGAGGCCCCCTTTTCTCCTCATGAGGACTCTGATGCAGAAGAGTCCATCCCTTCTGCCTCTCCGCCTGAGGAATTTTCTTTTGGGGAAACCTTGCATGCTATGAGGGAACAATTTCAATGGCAGGACCAGGATTTTTCAGACTCTAGAAAAAGACTTAGAACCTTTTTGCATTTGCCACAGCATAGGCCTTTAGCCATTCCTCCAGTACTTACTGTTGTGGATGATGCTTTTAATGATGCTTGTACTGCTCCTGATTCTCTTCCTCCGGCCCCTGCTAAGCCCGATAGGTACTACAGGGTTCCGGACACACATTACCATTTGTATAAGGCCCCTTTTGCAGATCCCGAAACTATCTCCCAGGGACCCAAGGCTGTAGCAGCTACCTCTACTAAAACCCTCCCTCTGAAAGGGAATCTAGGTCCTTAGAGAGATGGGGTAAAAAAGTTTACACTTCTGCTACTCTTTCAGCTAGGGCCTTTAACTGTCAATTCCACATGATTCAGTATCAGGAATTTATGTTAGACCAGTTAACTAAAAAACTGTCCTCGGATGAACCATTAGACAAAAAATCTGTACAGGAAATGGTCCATAACATTCAGCAGGTCAGTAATCATTCCTTAAAATGCGGCTATGATGCACTGGAGGCCTCCTTTAGATCAGCCATGACTGGCACAGTGATCAGAAGACATGCATGGTTAAAAGAACAGTCCTTACCAGACCGTGTAAAATCAAAGCTCCTAGATGCTCCCATGGATAAGCTCAATTTGTTTGGCTCCCCTGCACAGCAGGTGCTGAAGAAGGTGGAAGAGAAAGCAAAATCTGTCCAGACAGTCAAGGATTTCTTGCAGGCCCAGCCTCCAAGGTTTAGCAGGAACTGGCCTTCCAAGAATTGGTCCTTTCCAGACACCTCCAGAGCTCCGAGAGGCAGGAATAGGCACTCGAGGCAGGGGTCAATCCAGAGGTGCCTACAGGGGTCATCAGTGGCAGGCTAACAACCAGTGAGGTACAGCCACAGATCCAGCCACCACCACTTCCACAGGACAATCACAGTGACTTGGCTCTGGCACCGCCTACCAGGGAACAACTAGAGGCATCCTTAGGCGGGAAGCTAGCCTTATTTTCAGTAAACTGGCATTACATCACAGGAGACAAATGGATTTTACAGACAATAGACCAAGGTTACAGGTTTCACTTCCATACTCTGCCAAGGAAGACAGGAATGCCAAACCTACCTCCAAATCAGAAGACAGAAGCTCTACAACAAATAACTCACTAAGGATGAGAGCTGTAAAAAGGGTACCATCTATGGAACAAGGACAAGGATTTTACTCCAGACTCTTCCTGGTACCAAGAAAAGAAAACCAATGGAGACCTATTCTCGACCTGACCGCTTTAAACACATACCTCATTGTTCCGAAATTCAAAATGCTGACCCTACAGCAGCTTCTTCCCATGCTGGGCAAGGAGTCTTGGCTGGTAACTCTAGATCTCAAGGAGGCATACCTGCACATCCCCATACGACCAAATTGCAGAAGATACCTCAGATTTCTTGCAGGATCAGAGCATTATCAATTCTCAGCATTGCCCTTTGGCTTATCTACTGCACCCAGAGTATTCACAAAATGCCTGGCATCAGTAATTGCTCATTGCAGGCTTCAGGGAATTCAAATTTACCCTTACCTGGACGACTGCCTGTTACAAGCGGACAACAAAAACAAATTAACAAAAGATTTGGAAAGGGTCATTCATCTACTGCAAGCCCTGGGATACACAGTCAATATAAAAAAGTCAAGGCTGATACCATCCCAAAGGATAACCTTCTTGGGTGCAGACCTGGACACATCAAAACAAATGGCATTCCTGACAGTAGAAAAACAGGAGCAACTCCCTCTCTACTTCATGGCATTAACAAAGCAGAACCAGCTAACAGCAAGAAAAGTCCTGCAAGCTCTCGGCTACATGGCATCCTGCATAATATTGATTCCACATGCCAGACTACATATGAGAAAGTTACAGTGGTATCTAAGGAATTTATGGTCTCAGGACAAGCACAGCCTAGAAACCCAAATTCCAATAATCCCATGCCTGAAGCAAGAATTCCAATGGTGGGCTCAGGCCTGTCAATCAAACAAGGGACTACCCTTCCACAGCACTCAACCAAGCCAGACCATCACAACAGACGCCTCAGACCTCGGTTGGGGGGCACACATGCTGGACAAGTGCATACAAGGCTTATGGACTCAAGACCAGCTGCACCTACACATAAATCAAAAGGAAATGCTGGCAGTAAAACTGGCAATTCAGGCATTCCGACCATTTCTTCGACAGAGTCAACTGCTAAGGACGGACAACACCACAGTTATGTGGTACATCAACAAACAAGGAGGCACACATTCATACCCCCTATGCCGGATGGCAGTGGACCTCTTGAATGTGGCACTGAGCTTCAACATTCATTTACAAGCAATTTTTGTGCCAGGAAAAGAAAATACTCTAGCAGACATCCTAAGCAGAACTACCACGGATGCCCATGAATGGATGCTGCATCCGGACATCTTCAAAACCATTACAGGGAAATGGGGACTACCAGAAATAGACTTATTTGCATCCCCACACAATCACCAAGTGAAAAAATTCTGCACAAGGACGTACCACCCACTTGCTTGGAAAGTGGACTCCCTATCTTTCAGTTGGAAAAACCTGACAGCATATGCATTCCCACCTCTTCCTTTGATGCACAAGGTGCTATTGAAGATCAAAGAAGACCGTCCAAGGATCATCCTGATAGCTCCAGACTGGCCAAGGCAACATTGGTACCCATTAATGAGGAGCATGTCTCGGGAACAATTATGGCCTCTGCCCCTGGTTCCCTTGCTGTTAACACAGAACAACTTCAAAACCCTGCATCCAAACCTGAAAACACTGCAGCTGGCTGCCTGGAACATTGCCTAAGATCAAATGACCCGGATTTATCTCAAAGGGTTAAGGACATTCTCTTGGAGGCTCGCAGACCCTCAACAAGAAAAAATTATTCAGCGAAATGGAAAAGATATCTCATTTGGAGTACTGCAAAAGGAGACTTGCAAACATACCTAACATCCTGGAATACTTGGCAGAGCTCTTCCACAACGGCCTGTCCTATTCTTCCATTAAGATTCATGCATCAGCTATTTCAGCAGAATACAACTTGGATCCTCCAGTCTTCTCTCACCCTCTGCTCAGGCAGTTTCTGAGAGGAATTAAAAATGTAAAACCACCTAGGAAGCCACCATTGCCAGCATGGGACTTGAACTTTGTGCTAGAAAAGTTGACACTCCCTCCTTTCGAGCCAGCAGCTACAGCAGATTTACAGTACTTATCATGGAAAACTGCTTTCCTGCTTGCAATCACTTCAGCAAGAAGGGTATCTGAGCTACAGGCATTAATGGCAGTACAGCCCTTCCTGATCTTCCATCAAGATAGAGTGTCCATGAGAACTAATCCTACTTTTATGCCAAAGGTGGTCTCCAGGGTATCTTTAAATCAAGCTATCCACCTACCTACATTCTTCCCCAACCCACAGAACAGGGGAGAAAGACTGTTACATACCTTGGATGTACATAGACAATTACGTTACTACCTGGACAGGACCAAGAGCAATAGAAAAACTGACCAGCTACTGGTAGCATATGCAACAGGAATGGAAGGAAAAGCAATTTCAAAACAGACAATCTCTAAGTGGATAGGAAATTGCATTAGATTCTGTTACTCCTACCATGGGAAGAAAACTCCAGAAAACATCAGGCCTCACTCTACAAGGGCTACAGCCACTACCACAGCTTTTTTATGAGGAGTGGCTAACAAAGACATTTTAGAGGCTGCTACTTGGAGCTCCGTGCATACATTTGCCAAGCATTATAATTTACCTTTATACTCCAGATCCCGAGCAGGTTTTGCCACTGCTGTTTTGCAAGGGATCTTAACTACACCATAATCTTATTTCTCCTCCTCCCGCAGTTTGGCTATGGTATTCTACCCATTTGTAAGGACTGCAGATGCATCCTTGAAGGACATAGTACAGTTTTGTACCTACCATAAATGTAGATGTCTGATAGGCATGCATCTGCAGTCAGGATTACCCACCCTCCTTCCCCTCTGTGGTACTCCTAGGGCATTTGCCCATCTTGTAGCTAGCTGGGGGAATCTATTATGGTGTATTTGTTTGTATATATGTACATACATGCTTATTTTTTGTTTGTTCTCTACTATTTGGAACCATTTGCATTTATCCAAATTAAGCCTTCCTAGAGGGCACCTGGCATCTGGGGCAAGAAACACTGAGGAAAATGGCGTCGGCTGATGCCTTTATACCCGAAGAACTGCAGCTATGACGTCGGTTGAAGTGCGACACCAGCCGAGGCCAGACCCAGACTTTGGAATCCGGCCGACTGAAGGGCTGCCTGACGACAGGACAACCCATTTGTAAGGACTGCAGATGCATGCCTATCGGACATCTACATTTATGGTAGGTACAAAACTGTACTTTTCCCCTCCTCTTCCGATACCTCCCCAGAACTCCTCATGGAGGAGGTTCATCAGAAGAGGAGGTGTGACTAAACACACAGACTCCAAGAGGAGTCCATCACAGAGGATACTGACCTCGAAGGTGAGGGATCCCCATGGTCACTTCCAGATGATGTTTCCTTCTGGGACTTCCTAGATATTTTGAAACAGAGAGGTGGCTGGAAGCCCAGTAATCCCTCATCGGAGGAGTCAGTTTACCTGGTGGCATTTGGATCCTGACCATCTACCTCCTGAGTGACCCCACCTGCCGATGAGCTCATTAAATTGATCTCTCAGCAGGCGTGGGAGGCTCCAGACTCCATTGAACATACCACCTGGAGACCAAATAAGATAATAGCATCAGAAGATAAAAAAATTGTGGTTAAAAGGTGTTCTAATAGATACCATGGTCATGGTGGCCACAAAAAATAAGGATTCCAGGATGATGGATAGATGTGGGAGATGTATTTTCTCTTCCGCGAGCTTTGCCTTGAGGTCCGTGAATTATTTTTCCCATTTTACCAGGTTGCAAAGGGATCTGATCAAGGAGCTGTCAGATAGTGTCTCAGGAGCTATGTCTGAAGAGGTACAGGATTCGGTTACCTCCCAGCGGGCCGCCTTGCATGTCATTGCAAAATCCTATTTTGCATGCAGCTGAAAGGATGAGTAGAGCTCTGGGTTTCAGGTATCTGTATGAGGAGGCAAGCCTGGATGCGCTTGTGCGACTTTTCTGAAACCTTTAAATCTTTTTCAATGCTCTGTTTGACAGCACTTCCCCTTTTGGACCAAAGGTCAGATGCACGTTATCCAGGTGCAAGAAAGATAGGAAGACCCTTTCTGCTCCGGGCTTTCATTTTTCCTATACCCAGAGACCATATTTCAAAAAAAATCAGAGGAGCGGTGGAAAGATTTGGTTCAGAAAATCACAAGGGTCTTTTCCTCAAGCACGTTGTTAAAGTTCCTCCAGGAGTAGAAGGGGGAACAGTGATGGGAAGGTGCCACTCCTGCAGCAGAGGGGCTGAAGAATCACTAAGTCCGGAGATAATGTTCTTTGGGAAACGCTTACAGTGCTCTTGAATGGATGCCCATTTGCTCTTCTGTGGAGGCAGTTGGGGCTTGACTTTCCGTGCACCTGAGAGCGTGGCTGAACATAAATGACAAATGAGTGTAGAGGATAACATCCAGAGGATATTATATTCCCTTTTCCCATCCAGTGCCGCAAAGCGAAACTCTCCCTGATGTTTCATCCAGTCAAAGGGAACAAGCAGTCATCCAGATACAAAATCCGCTAGACAAATGAGTCATCCAAGAAGCCCCACCAGACCAGAGAGGATCTTGTGTTTACTCAAGGTTCTTTTTGGTAACAAAAAAGACAGGGGAGTGGCGACCAGTTATGGATCTCAGCAGATTAAACAAATCATTTCAGCTGAGCAAGTTCTGGGTGGTCATGGTTGAGTCCATTCTTAGAAAAGTAAAGGATGATTGGATGTGCTTGATAGACCTTCAGGATGCATACTACCACATAAAGATGGGCAGGTGATCCAGATGTCATTTACACTTCCAGCTGGGAGCCAGTCACTACCAGTTCAGAATATACTGCCTTTTGGCCTCACTGCAGCCCCCAGAGTGTTCACCAGATGTATGGCAGTAGTAGCAGCTCACTTGAGGCAACAAGGATTCCGGGTGTTTACATATTTAGATGACTGGCTCATAACCTCCCCGACCAGGCATCTACTTCTGTAAGCAAAAGACAGTAAATTGCACACCTAGACTCCTCTCAAGAATTGGACTTCATTGGAGCAAACATAAACACAGTAGAAATGGTAGCATGTCTCCCATCATTGAGTGGTTCCCATAAGAGATCAAGTCAGAATGTTGCTGCAGAACTCAAGGGTATCAGCTCAAACAGTACTTCATGCATAAGGTTTTATAGTAGCAGCAATAATACTAGATCCACTAGCGTGATTTCACATGAGTCTTAGTGGCTTCTCGCAGTACAGTGATGTATCCTTCACCAACCCATGTCACCCCCAATAAAAATTATGAACACTTACCAGAAGAATCATTCGTGGTGGATTCAATCATATCAACTTATACAAGGTCGCCCTTTGTTTCTTCTCTCCCAAAGGCCACAGTCACCATGGATACTTCCCAGATTGGGGGAGGTGCATTATCTGGGAAAAACGGTCCAAGACACATGGTCTACACAAGATGCCAAGTCACACATAAATGTCCTAAAGATGAGAGCAGTGCTACTAGCATTGCAAGCCTTTCAGAATGCTCTCCCTCTAGGCACTATTGCGATTCAGACGAACAACATGTCAGTAGTCTGGTACATCAAGCAAAGGGAAACCAGATCATACACCTTATGCAGAGAGGCGCTCAGAATTTGGCAGTGGGCAATCTCTTCCGTCCGCATTCTGGTAGCAACGCACATTCCAGAAAAGTCAAACATGATAGCAGACAAGTTGAGCAGATCCATGATTGTCAATAATATTACCACTACAAGTCAATAAATGACAATAAATAAATGGGTTCGCAGTCACCGTGAGATCAATGGTTAGCACTTTCATTCTTTTTATTAATGTTTTAACAGAACTTCAGAAAATAAAATTGTTCCACCCCAAACAAAATTTAAAAGACCGCTCTAAGGTCACATGATCAGTAACACCAATGATGTTTCCACCAGTTCCATTAATCCTCAAATTTCTTCAGAAAGCAAATGTGTTGAAGAGAGAAATAATCCACATTGCCCTGTATTGGCCTCATCAAATCTGGTTTCCCCTTCTTTGGCCACATCTATGGAAGAAACCATGGATTCTGGACCCAATTCCAGCTCTTCTGTCACACTTGACAGGAATGCCTCATCTGAACATTCAAACTCTCAAGCTTGGTACCTCTAGTTTTATTGGAAGCCAGACAACATATGTTCTCTTTGCAAGTATGTCATATTGTGTCATCCTCCCATAAGCCTGTGAAGCCCCTGCACTGGCCCAGTAATCAGGGAGCTTCAATCCCCACCACTGGCAACAGTGAGGGACGTACACAAGGGGAGGATGACAAGTGCGCGCACACACACACACACACACACACACACACACACACACACACACACACACACACACACACTAAAGTGCAGATGTCCTATTCCTATGTTGCAGTATTGTTAGTATGGGATTTCCTGCTTTCAGGCGAGTCGTACATTGGCTCCTTTACAAAAGCTTCAGCTTGGCTGTTGCAGCTGCGTGGGACGTCACACGTTGGGCCATAAACCAGGGACCATATGTGTGATGTTTGCACGCACAATCCTCAGAACTTTTCAGCCACAGATGACTTTGCATTGTATGATCGCTCTCCAGACATCGGAGCGACTATTGATGTTCATCGTGTTTCACCGTTGCAGTCATTACTCTTGGGTTATCCTGCTGGCAGGCTATCTGCAGTTGGCCTGAATTCCAAGGTCGGTTGCTGCAGTACGCCAGGGGAATAAAGGATGCAGCTGATGCCATTTTCTTAAGTCTTTCTTGCCGTGCGGTGCCCGAAGCAAAAGCAGTTCGCAAGTGCCGGTCGGCCGACTCCTGAGAGTTTCAAAATCTAATTTCAGATCCGAAGTCTCCATTAAAGCGAAGTACCCTGTTGGGGAAACTTTTTTCTTACTCCAGACCGATGTCAGAAAAAGTTAACAATTGTATTTCTTGTGGGAAGCAAATACCTCATAAGGATTTTCATTCTTACTGTATTCCTTGCCTAGGCCCTGATCACGACATTGCTAGCTGTCGGTTTTGTCCTAGATTTAACCAATGCACTATTAAGCGTCGGTACGATTTTGCCTTGCATGACTTTGGCAGAAGGTTTAATTATATAATGCCATCGGAACAGCCGATGACCGGAGTTTATAAAAAGTGCAAGGAAAAGTACAGGCATCCGAGGTCCAAAACTGACAAGGCACCCGCTAGGCCAGTCGCCAGTTCTCAGTGAGGCACTTTTGCAGCCCCTGATGCCCGCTACCTCAGAGCCACAGGCCGCTTCCGACTCCCACATGGAGCCGACTAGGCCTCTGGATACTCAAGGTATTGGACTCTCGGAAACTATTCCATCAAATGGGTCCAGAGCCGCTGAGCAGACATTGGCTTCTGAGGGTGTTTTCAGACCTACACAATTATATGTCGAGCCTTCCTCAGCTTCAAAGACTAAAACAGCTTTAAAGACAAAGAAACAAGTACAGCATTCTCCTGGACAGACTTCCATGCCTAAGAAACAGATGCTTAAAATGGCCGAAGACCTTATTACTTTGATCAGTGTTCCCATCCCCCTCCTGATAACAGGCCTAGGCAAGAGACAAAATATGACTCTTCGGATCAGGTTTCAGTTTCCTCTGACTCCTCTTCGGAACAGGGATACACTTTTCCTCCCTATGAGGATTCTGATGCTGAAGAATCTTTTCCTTCAGCCTCTCCTCCTGAGGATTATTCTTTGGGGAAACCCTGCATACCATGAGGGAGCATTTTCACTGGGAGAGCCAAGATTACTCAGAATCTAAGAAAAGGCTCAGAGGCTTTCTTTTACTACCTCAGCACAGACCTCTTGCTATTCCACCTGTTCTAGACATTGTAGGTGATGTATTTTCAGAGTCCGGCTTGTCTCCTGACTCTTTACCCCCTGCACCTGCTAAGCCAGACAGAGATACTACAGGGTTCCAAACTCTCATAAATTTCTATATAAAAACCCTGCTGCTGACCCAGAAACTATATCTCAGGGTCCCAAAGGGGTCAAGGCTTCCACTGCAAAAAACCCTGTTCCCTCTGATGGGGATTGTAGGGCACTGGGCAGATGAGGGAAAAAAAGTTTACACTTCTGCAACCTTGGCTGTAAGGGCTTTAAATTCTCAGTTTCATATGCTTAAATATCAGCATTACTTAATGTCACTGCTTAAACAGAAAATGTTGACAAATTCTGAATGTTCTGATAACATGGAAATGCAGGATTTATTGCATGCAGCTGAACAAGTGGGAAAGCATGCTTTGCAATGTGGTTTTGATTCACTGGAGGCCTCTTGCAGGGCCGCTGTTATGGGTTCTGTCATTAGATGGCATGCTTGGTTAAAGGAACAGAATCTGCCTGATCATGTTAAAGCAAAATTATTGGATGTTCCATTACAGCATGATACTTTGTTTGTTGTTAAGGCAGAAGAGGTGTTAAGGAAAATGGAGGATAAAGCAAAATCCATGCAGACAGTTAAGGATTTCCTACAAGTACAGCCACCCAGATTTAGCAGAAACTGGCTTACAAAGAATTAGTTCTTTCCAGTGTCAGGCCACAAAGAGGCAGATACAGAAGCCCCAGAGGCAGATCCCAGCCCTAAGGCTCATACAGTCCTCAACAATGGGGTGCTTCTACCTCCAAAAGCAGAGAAGACAAATCACAACCATACAGGAAACAGTCCCAATGACTTTCCTCTGCCAGAACCAAGCACTTATCTTTTGGCAGCCCCCTTAGGGGGAAAACCAGCACTTTATTCACCAAATTGGCACATGATTACCCAGGACAAATGGGTCTTGAACATAGTGTCTCAGTGATACAGGTTCCACTTTCACACCCTGCCAAGGGCAAAAGGTATGCCAGACCTCCCACACAATCAATGGGCAGAGGCATAAAAGCAAGTTTCATCCCTCATAGACATGAGGGCCATTCTGCAAGTACCACAACAAGGGCAGGGACAAGAATTTTACTCAAGACTTTTCTTGGTGCCCAGAAAAGACAAAGCCTGGAGACCAGTACTGGACCTGTCTATTCTAAACACATTCCTGGACGTTCTAAAATTCAAAATGTTGACTCTGCAGCAACTACTGCCCATGCTGGGCAAGAAGGCTTGGCTTGTAACTTTGGACCTAAAAGAGGCATACCTGCATGTCCCAATCAGACAGTCTTGCAGAATATACCTCAGATTTATAGCTGGCTCAATGCACTACCAATTCTCTGCACTGCCCTTTGGCTTATCTACTGCGCCCAGGGTCTTCACAGAATTCCCAGCACCAGTAATTGCATTTTGCAGACAAAGAGGAATTCAGATATACCCTTACTTGGATGACTGCCTTATTCAAGCAGAGAACAAAGACATTCTACTAAAGCATCTGGCGTTTGTAAAAAGATTACTAATTTGCCTAGGGTACACAGTAAATGAAAAGAAATCAAAACTAATACCCTCTCAAGAGATAATATTCCTGGGTGAAAGCTTAAATACAACTGCCCAGATAGCTTATCTCACACCAGACAAACAAAGGCAACTGACTTCTTACTTCAAAATGTTGGCAACAAAGACCCAGTTATCTCCAAGAAAAATTCTGCAGGCTTTGGGCTTCATGGCATCCTGCATTCTGCTAATTCCATATGCCAGACTGCATATGAGGAAACTACAATGGTATCTAAAAAGTGTTTGGACTCGACATTGCCACAGCCTGGAAACATTAATTACCCTCATTCCCTGCCTGCAACAGGAGTTTCGATGGTGGGCACAGGCCTGTCACCACAACAAGGGACAGCCATTCACCTTACCCACAGCCAGGCAGACACTAACAACAGATTATGCCTGGGACGCCCACATGGCAGGAAAATGTATTCAGGGCACATGGCTCGCAAGCCAGATGCATCTTCATATCAATCAAAAAGAGATGCTAGCTGTTCAAAATGCCCTGACAGCTTTCAAGGATCTACTTCATCCAAGACAACTACTGATAAAGACGGACAATACTACAGTCATGTGATACATAAACAAGCAGGGAGGCGAACATTCCTACCCCCTCTGCAGACAAGCCATGACTTTGTGGGACACAGGATTGACTTATCAAGTTCACCTGCAAGCACAATTCCTGCCTAGAAAAATAAATACTGTGGCAGACGAACTAAGCAGAAACATGGATCCCCACGAATGGAAACTGGATCCACAAGTTTTCAGCATGATAACAAGGAAATGGGGATGCCCAGACATAGATCTATTTGCCTCCCCTCACAACTGCCAACTACAGAGCTTCTGCACAACAAGGATTTATCACAAGCAAGATTGGAAAGTGGATGCCCTATCCTTCAGCTGGAAAAACCTAACAGTATATGCCTTTCCTCCACTGCCTCTCCTCCCCAAGGTACTCCTAAAGGTCAGACAAGAGAAGCCAAAAATGATACTGATTGCCCTAGACTGGCCACACCAGTACTGGTACCCAATCCTAAAGATCTTTTCTCAGGGTCCAGCCTGGACATTGCCTCAAACTTCTCATTTACTGACCCAACAAAACAATCAGATCCTGTACAGCCAACTCAGGACCCTAAATCTGGCAGCATGGCAGATAATGTAGAAATTCAGAAAACCCCTCTCTCCAAAGCTGTCATGGATGTTATCTTGGAGGCCAGGAGGCCCAGTACCAGAAAATCATATGCAGATTCTGTGCTTGGAACCAGGAGCAATGAATTGACACGTTAGTACCAAATATTCCTCAGATTTTACAATACTTAACTGAGATGCTGGACAAAGGCCTATCCTTTTCATCAATTAAGATTCATGCCTCTGCCATTTCAGCCCATTACAATACCGGACCACCTATCTTTTCTCATCCTTTAATAAGGCAGTACCTCAGAGGGGCCAAAAACATAAGACCTCCAAGGAGAGCACCAACACTTGCATGGGACCTCAATTATGTCTTGGAGAAACTCACACTGCTTCCTTTTGAGCCAGCCTCAACAGCTGATATAAAATTCTTATCCTGTAAAACAGCTCTGCACCTAGCAATAACCTGTGCAAGACGAGTCTCGGAGTTACAGGCACTCATGGCTGTGGAACCTTTTATCATTTTCCATCCAGACAGGGATGTCCTTCAAGAATGCAACTGCAGTCCTGACATATGGGTTGTCCTGCCTCAGGCAGCCCTTCGGTCGGCCGGATTCCAAAGTCTGGGTCCGGCGTCGGCTGATGTCGCCTCCTCCCCGATGTCAGAGCAGCTGGAGTATAAAGGCATCTGCCGACGCCATCTTCTTCAGTCTTTCTTGCCGCACGGTGCCCGAAGCAGAAGCAGTTCGCAAGTGCCTGTCGGTCAGCTCCTGTGTTTTCAGTTACCGAAGTCATCTAAAAGCTAAGTACCCCGTTGGGGAACATTTTTTATTGCCTCAGCCGATGTTAGAAAAAATTGAAAAAGTTAATAATTGTTTGTCTTGTGGTAAACAAATACCTCATAAGGACTTCCATTCTTACTGCCTCCCTTGCCTGGGCCCAGACCACGACGTCTCGGCCTCTGCTGCCTGTGCTTGCTTTAATAAGCGCACACTCAGGCGCCGGGCAGAATTTGCCGAAGACTTTTTTGGCGAATCTTTCGCTTATATCATGCCGTCGGAACAACCGACAGCACAATCTACCAAAAAATGCAAGGACCGGGACCGACATCCTCGGCCCGCGTCGTCCACCGATACCACGCCTAAGCCCTCCGCAAGTGCATCGGTCCCTTCGGAAGCGGTAATTCAACCGCCCCAGGCCGACGACACCGCTTTAACGCGTTCTTCAGTCCCGGAGATTTCAACGGTGCCGGTTGTTGATTTTCCTCCAGAAACCGAAGCTCTAGATTTACCCAACACCATTCCTGTGGACAAGGTTACCCCTGCACGTGGGGCAGCTAGGCCTCCGGTATCCATGTCCATCAAGGCCTTTGCGTGCTAAGGCTGCCAGCCAGGCCAAGGCCCATCCTAAATCTACTTCTCAGAGCCTCTCTTCTGATAGACAGATCATGACTCTTGCTGCAGATCTAATCTCTCTTATCAGGGGTTCTCAGCCGCACCCAGACAGAGGTTCTCAGCCGCCTGCAGATAAAAGGCCTAGAACTGAGCAGACAGACACCCTCTCTTCAGATGAAGCCTCTGGGGATTCAGAGCACTCAGATACCCAGGAAGAATCCTTCCAGGCCTATGAGGACTCGGATGCTGAGGATTCAATTCCCTCTGCCCCCTCCAGAGGATATTTCTTTTGGTGAAGTTCTCCACTCCATGAGAGAACATTTTCAGTGGCAGGGTCAGGAATTTTCTGACTCCAGGAAAAGGCTACGTACCTTCCTTAAGCTACCCCAACACAGACCTTTAGCTATTCCTCCAGTGTTGGATGTCCTTGATGATGTATACTCAGACTCCAGTGCTTCGCCTGATTCTCTCCCTCCTGCTCCTGTCAAGCCTGACAGATATTACAGGGTCCCTGAAACCCATAAGCATCTCTTTAAGGCCCACTCTGTGGATCTAGAAACTATTTCACAGGGCCCCAAAGGAGTGGCTACTTCCTCGGCCAAAAACCCTCTGCCTGCTGACAGGGCAGCTAGGTCCCTGGAGAGATGGGGCAAAAAAGTTTATACCTCTTCCACCCTTGCCATGAGGTCACTCAACTGCCTTTTTCATATGTTTCAGTACCAGGATTACTTAATGGATGATTTGCAGAAAAAGTTAGCCTCTCCTGAGCCTATAGATAGAAAGGCATTGCAGGATTTGGTTCATAATACTCAGCAGGTTAGCAATCATTTTCTTCAGTGTGGTTATGATGCATTGGAAGATTCATGTAGGGCAGCCATGACAGGGGCCGTTATACGTAGACATGCTTGGTTGAAAGAACAGCCACTGCCAGACCATGTTAAAGTTAAGCTCCTGGATGCACCTCTGGGAAAAACAGAAGCTTTTCGGTGCTAATGCACAGGATGTGTTGAAGTCTGTTGAGGAAAAGGCAAAATCAGTACAGACTGTCAAGGATTTCCTCCAGGTTCAGCCTCCCAGATTCAGCAGGAATTGGCCTTCAAAGAATTGGTCCTTTCCAGACTCAGACAAGTTTCAAAGGGGAAAAAAACAGGCGTGCTCTAGGTAGAGGGCAATACCGAGGCTCCTACAGGGGCCGCCAATGGCAACCACCAAATCAGAGAAGTGGCGCAGGGAGTTCACCTGCACCACAGGGACAATCACAATGACTTCACTTTCACTCTGCCTACCAAGGCTCAAAGAGAAGCACCTCTAGGCGGAAAATTATCCTTATTCTCAAAGAACTGGCACATTTTAACCAAGGACAAATGGATTCTGGACATAATAGACAGAGGTTACAGGTTCCACTTCCACACCTTACCAACGAGACAAGGCATGCCAAACCTGCCACAGAATCAACGGGCAGAGGCTCTCTTACAAGTTTCAAAGCTGTTACAAATAAAAGCTATAGAAAAGGTTCCTCCTCAGGAACAAGGCCAGGGATTCTATTCAAGACTGTTCCTTGTTTCAAGAAAAGAAAAGCAATGGAGGCCTATACTGGACTTGTCCGTTCTAAACACCTTTCTCATTGTGACAAAATTCAAAATGCTGATGTTACAGCAACTCCTTCCCATGCTGGGCAAGGGGTCTTGGCTGGTTACTCTGGACCTCAAGGAGGCATACCTGCATGTCCCAATCAGACACAGCTGCAGAAGATACCTCAGATTTCTTGCAGGAACAGAGCTTTATCAATTCTCAGCATTGCCGTTTGGCTTATCTACTGCGCCCAGAGTATTCACGAAATGCCTGGCATCAGTAGTTGCACATTGCAGACTCCAGGGGATTCAAATATACCTTTACCTGGACGACTGCCTCATACAAGCAGATAGCAAACAAACCTTGATAAAAAACTTGGACTATGTCATTCGGTTGCTACAGGCTTTGGGGTACACAGTCAACATTCAAAAATCAAGAGTATTGCCATCCCAAAAGATTATTTTTCTAGGAGCAAAACTGGACACACAATCACAAATGGCTTTCCTCACAGATGAGAAACAACAGCATTTACCAGATTACTTCAAAAGCCTAGCAAAACTTACCCAGCTGACCGCAAGGAAGATCCTGCAGGCCCTGGGTTTCATGGCATCTTGCATTCTTCTGATCCCTCTGGCAAGACTACACATGAGAAAGCTACAGTGGTACCTAAAAAGCTTATGGTCTCAACACAGCCACAACCTAGAAGGCGTAATACCATTCATTCCATGCCTGCAAAGGGAATTTTTGTGGTGGGCTCAAGCAAGCCATTTAAACGAAGGCATGCCTTTCAACAAAGTTCAAGCAAGTCAAACCATTACAACAGACACCTCAGATCATGGATGGGGGGCACACATGGAGGACAGATGCATTCAAGGTCAGTGGACTCCCACGGAAATGCCTCTGCACATAAATCAAAAAGAGATGTTGGCAGTGATACATGCAATAGAAGCCTTTGGAAAATCTCTTCAACAAGGCCATCTGCTAATAAGGACAGACAACACCACTGTCATGTGGTATATAAACAAACAAGGAGGCACTCACTCGTATCCCCTCTGCAGACTAACAATGGCTCTTTGGGAAAAGTCCCTGAAACTGAACATCCATTTGCAATCCCAGTTTGTTCCGGGCAAGGACAATGTTCTGGCGGACAGGTTGAGCAGAAATTTCGTGGATCCACACGAATGGATGCTGCATCCACACATTTTCTCACAAATAACAACTGCTTGGGGAAGACCGGACATAGATCGCTTTGCTTCTCATCTCAATCACCACCTGGACAGGTTCTACTCAAGGACACACCATCCTCTAGCCTGGAGAACGGATGCTCTCTCCTTCAGCTGGAATACCCTAAAAATCTATGCATTCCCTCCTCTACCATTACTGACCAAGGTGTTACTGAAGATCAAAGCAGAGCAACCAAAAGGAATATTGATGGCTCCAGACTGGCCGAGGCAGCATTGGTATCTCTTGCTACTGAGCATAACTCACACCAAACCGTGGCCCTTGCCCCAATGGCCTCTGCTCCTAACTCAACACAATTACAGGACTGTTCATCAAAACCTGCAAACATTACAACTGACAGCTTGTAGGGTTCCATGACTTTGACCCATGTCCCCCTCTCCGAAAAGGTTCAGGAAATCTTGCTGGAAGCACGCAGACCTTCCACCAGAAAAACCTATTTGGCCAAGTGGAAGAGATTCATCACCTGGAATGCCAAAAAGGGCCAGGATGCATCAGTGATGAGCATACCTCAGATATTAGAATACTTGGCAGAAATGTTTCATAGTGGCCTCTCATATTCTTCCATTAAAATTCACGCTTCAGCAATCTCAGCAAATTACAACTGTGACCCACCTGTGTTTTCGCATCCCTTGCTAAGACAGTTTCTAAGAGGGATAAAGAATATCAAACCTCCCAGAAAACCACCAGTTCCTGCATGGGACCTCAACTACGTCTTGGAAAAATTAACTCTTCCTCCTTTTGAACCAGCAGCATCTTCAGAAATGCAATTTCTCTCCTGGAAAACGGTCTTCCTGTTGGCAGTTACCTCAGCAAGAAGAGTCTCGGAGATACAGGCCCTCATGGCAGTACCTCCCTTTCTCATTTTTCATCAGGACAGAGTTTCTCTAAGGACCAATCCTTCATTCATGCCAAAAGTGATATCCAGGGTGTCTCTAAATCAAGCAATTCACCTGCCTACTTTCTTTCCCAGTCCTCAAAATAAAGGGGGAAAGCTGCTGCATACTTTAAACATACACACACAATTACGCTACTACTTGGACAGAACAAAGACCACCAGGAAGTCTGACCAACTATTTGTAGCCTATGCTGCCAGAGTGCAAGGAAAGGCAGTCTCCAAACAAACAATTTCAAAATGGATTGGACACTGCATCAGATTCTGTTACTCCTTCCATGGAAAGGGTGTGCCAGCCAATATTAGGCCACACTCAACCAGAGCTATAGCCACATCCACAGCCTTTCTAAGAGGAGTGGCTACAAAGGACATTCTAGAGGCTGCTACATGGAGCTCCGTGCATACATTTACCAAACACTACAACCTGCCTTTATACTCCAGATCCCGAGCAGGCTTTGCTTCTGCAGTCCTGCAGGGTCTTTAGCTACACCATCCCTTGCTTAGATCCTACCACCCCAGCTTGGCTATGGTATTCAACCCATATGTCAGGACTGCAGTTGCATTCTTGAAGGACATAGTACAGTTTTGTACCTACCATAAATGTAGATGTCCGATAGATATGCAACTGCAGTCAGGTTTTCCCTCCCTCCTACCCTCTGCTTTTTCCTTGGGTCCATTCCCCCTCTCCTTTTTAGCTGGGGATATCTGTTATGGTGTATCTGTTTATTACTGTTGTGCATGTCTGGAATTTTTTGCTTATCCATTCACAAAATTTAGCCTTCCTTGGCGGGCACCTGGCATCTGGGGCAAGAAACACTGAATAAGATGGCGTCGGCGGATGCCTTTATACTCCAGCCGCTCTGACGTCGGGGAGGAGGCGACATCAGCCGACGCCGGACCCAGACTTTGGAATCCGGCCGACCGAAGGGCTGCCTGAGGCAGGACAACCCATATGTCAGGACTGCAGTTGCATATCTATCGGACATCTATATTTATGGTAGGTACAAAACTGTATTTTTCTCTGAGGACGAACCCTACATTTATGCCTAAGGTGGTGTCCAGTGTGGCCCTTAACCAAACCATTTACTTACTTACATTTTATCCAAACCCACAGAACAGGGGTGAGAGACTTCTGCATTCTTTGGACATACACAGACAGCTTCGCTTCTACTTGGACAGAACTAAAGTTTTCAGAAAGGCTGAGCAACTTTTAGTGGCATATGCTGCAGGATGACAAGGAAAGGCGATCTCAAAACAGACTATTTCAACATGGATAGGCCATTGCATTCGTTTCTGTTATTCACAGCATGGTAAATCAGTGCCCAAGGGCATTAGGCCACATTCTACCAGAGCAGCAGCCACCTCAGCAGCCTTCCTCAGAGGACTACCAGCCAAAGATATCTTAGAGGCTGCAACTTGGAGTTCAGTGCATACTTTTACAAAGCACTATCACTTACCTCTCTACTCTAAATCCAGAGCAGGCTTTGCCACTGCAGTTCTGCAGGGCCTCATAGTCTCTCCTAATCCTATTTAGCCCAGCCACCCATCCTCAGCTTTGGGATTCAACCCAAGAGTAATGACTGCAACAGTGAAACACGATGAACATAGTACAGTTGTGTACCTATCATAAATGTAGATGTTCGAGTGTATTCACTGTTTTGCAGTCCAGGTTACCCTCCCACCATCCCCCTTTCATTTGCTGGGTCTTATCTGTACTTCTCTATTCTATACATCTATACAACCTATGAGGTGTATTTGCTTGTAGATTAAGGAAATGTTTACTTTAGTGCATGCATGTTGATTGACATAATCTATTTAGCCTACCCTATTGGGGGCACCTGACATCTGGGGCAAGAAATACTGAAGAAAATGGTGTCAGCTGCATCCATTTATACCCCTGGCGCACTGACGTCAGGGAAGAGGCGACAGCAACCGATGCCAGACCAGGACTTTGGAATTCAGGCTGACTGCGGGTAGCCTGCCAGCAGGATAACCCAAAAGTAATGACTGCAACAGTGAATACACTCGAACATCTACATTTATGGTAGGTACACAACTGTACTATAAGTAACCCGTTGGGATTTTTGCATTTCTAATATTTTACCGATCTTTCGCATCGGTTAGGCTTGGTTGTTGTAGCTTTCAGCTGATGTCAGGGAAAAAGGGAAAGTGCCAGTGCGGGCGCCAAATTCCCCATAAGGACGCCCATGACAAATGCATTTTCTGCTTAGGCCTGGAACACGACCATAACGCCTGCCCTATTTGTAAATCTTTTGTTCCTAAGACCTTTCGTAGCCACCTGGCAGGTTTAAATCTTTATTTAGAAAATCAGCGCCTCAAACGGCTGGCGCTCCGGATGGATCCCGCTTCGGAGGCCACCCAAGAACATCCCTGGAAGAAGGTCAAGATGCTTAGGCCTTCATCGCCTGCCACTTTGCATCCACATGCCCCGCCAACTGCTGATGTAGGAGTTGAGCGCTCGGTGGATCCGTCGGCTCCATCGACCTCACTTGTGGAGGCCGCTGCACAGCTGATAACTGTCACGTCCACGGAGCTTTCTCAGACACAGACGTCTGTCGATGTTGAGGGGGAACCAGATTTGGTGGTTCCTTCAACCAGGACCCAGATCTCAGATGCAGCCGCTGCCAAACCCAGCTCTAGACTGACTCCTAAGGCCACTCCAACCAAAAAGAAGCAGAAAACAAAACGCACTACTCCTGCTTCTGAAGCCCCTCCAGACTGGGAGGCCTTCACCTCTTCTCTTATGCAGACATTTTAGCCCTTAGGCCTTCTGCCTCACCCACAACTACATTGCTTCTGCTAAAGCCCTAGGCCTCCCTCTGCTTCTTCCATCCCCATGACTCCCCTCCTTGAGCAAGAAGACTGCTTGCACCTGTCACCCTTAGGCTTTTGAATACTGGCCAAGGCTCTTGCCTCCCCCATAGTGCCTTTTTAGGCAAGGCTCAAAAGACAAACTCACCACCGTAAGTAGCACAAGTAACAAAAAACTGAGGGTAATGCTACTCAGTGCCGGAAGTCTATACCTCAAAATGCACGCACTCGAGGCACTCCTCAGTATGGAGAAAATCGATGTATGTGCAGTAACAGAAACCTGGTTTAAGGCTCCAGAGAGCACCCAGCACTACCAGGCTACAACTCATACCATACATTTCGGCCACAAAACCTGGACCGAAATACAAAAGGTGGGGGCGTATCCATATTCATCAAGGATACCCACACCTCTAGGTCAGTGGCACAGCATGATGCTTCAAAGATCATCCACGTGCAATTAACGGGCAAAATTGCAATTCAAATTGTAGCTTGCTACAGATCACCCACCATGTCCCAGGACCCCCATTCCACATTTCTGGAAACACTGGGAAACATAAAGGTCCTACCAAACACCCTGATATTGGGCGATTTCAATTACCCAAACATTAACTGGGAGAACTGCTCTTCTTGGATGAATCTATCTCTTATGCATCCCAGATTGCTTCTCCCAAGGAATGTTATCCTCCTGATGAGGATTCTGTGGAAGGGGATTCTCCACCTGATGACATTTGGTGAAACCATCACCAAAATGAAAGATTATTTCAAATGGGATACTTCCCAAATAACAGAAACCCAAAAAAGATACTTTGAACTGCTGCAAGTGGAGTCCCCCTCCCCTACAGCTGCACCCCCTGTTCTTCCAGCATACTTGGATGCCTTTACTGCAGCCTCTAGAACACCTGATTCACAGCCTCCAACACCTAAGCGCCCAGACCACTTCTACAAGGTGCCAGAGGAACAAAAATTCCTCATAAATCCACCCTTAGCAGACCTAGCAGTGATTGCCACTGCTCCTGATAAACAGTGTAGGTTGTTACTTTTTGCCTCCCTATTGCCCATGGATAAAGATAGCAAATCCATGGATAGGATAGGCAAAGAAGGTGTACTTCCTCCAGTTTGGTCTTCAGAGCCATTAACTATCAAACACATGACCAAGTATGCCCTGGACTTAGTATCCCAAGCCACCTCTATGCCGGCTTCAATCCCTGACAGGCAGTTAAGACTGATATCTCCTCCAAATTGTCCTTAACTCTACAAGTGGCTAGACACTCCATAAGATGCAGCTACAATGCTGCATAAACTTCTGCTCGCTCTGCAGCATCAGCATCTGCCCTTAGGAGAGATTCCTGTGACTTAGACTACAGAATCTGCCAGAGGACTTCAAGTCCAAAATCTTGGACGCCCCCCAGGATCACAACTTCTCCTTTGGAAAGCAGTCTGCAGACCTATTTAAGGATCTGCAAGAAAAAAGCAAAGAATTGCAGGATATTAAACATCTCGTGGTATCCCCTATTCCCAAATTTTATAGGAACTACCCAGCTAAGATTACCTTTGTTAGGCATAACCCGCATTCTGCTGCCTCCTCATCCAGAACTAGAGGAGGAACTAGAAAACATTTCTCATCCGGGCCTACTGGCACACGTCCTCAGCCTAGACAACCCTTCCAGGACAGTGGAGGCCCTAATAATGCTTCACTGCATTGCCCATCTGCCCCTCTCAGCTCGCCTTACCTACTGTCTCCCCTTCTGACAAAAAAATCACTACAGACCAGTGGGTATTAACCATTATTCAAAAAGGGTTCTTTCTGCCCTGGAAACAAATTCCCCCTTGGAAGGGCATTCCATTTCCCCCCAAAAAAACAATGCCATCTCCTTCCACAAATTCTGTCAGACCTGCAACAACAAGGCATAATAGAGCCAGTTCCCACAGGACAAGAAGGAAAGGGATTCTACTCCCGTCTGATGTTCGTGTTACACTGCTGCAGTCATTACACATGGGTTATCCTGCTGTCAGGCGGTTTCCCAGTCGGCCTGAGTTCCAAAGTCTTGTTCCGGCGTCGATTGCTGTCGCCTCCTCCCTGACGTCAGTGCGACAGGGGTATATAAGATGCAGCCGACGCCATTTTCTTCAGTCTTTCTTGCCGCGCAGTGCCCAAAGCAAAAGCAAGTTCGCAAGTGCCGGTCGGCCTACTCCTGAGATTTTCATTCCGAATCCAGAACCGAAGTCTTCTACAAAGCTAATTATGCCGTTGGGGAAACGTTTTCTTGCCTCAGACCGATGTCAGTAAAAGTTAATAACTGTATTTCTTGTGGGAAGCAAATACCTTATAAGGATTTCCATTCTTATTGTATCCTATGCCTAGGCCCAGACCACAACGTCACTGGTTGTCTGTTTTGTGCTAGGTTTAATAAGCACACTATTAAACGGTTTGATTTTGCCCGACATTATTTTGGCAGAAAATTCAATTACACTATGCCTTCGGAACTTCCAATGACCGGCATACATAAAAAGCGTAAAGACAAGGATAGGCATCCGAGGCCCAAATCTGATGATGAAGCCTCTTCTAGGCCAGTCACTGGTTCGATTTTCAGCGAGGTGCCTTTGCAGCCCCTGACCGCTTCTTTAGAACCACAGGCCGCCTCCGACTCCCACGTGGAGATGGCTGGGCCTTCGGATGCACAAGATGTTCAGCCTACCGAAACTAACCCTACAGAGGGATCCGGAGTAGCTGAACAAACCTGTAGCTTCAGAGGGTGTTTTCAGACCTACTCAGTTAAGCATTAAATCTTCTGCTAAGTCTAAACCTCCTTTAAAAACAAAGAAACAAATACAGCATTCTCCAGGAGAGGCCTCCATGCCTAAGAAACAAATGCTCAAAATGGCCAAAGACCTAACCACTCTGATCAGGGGGTCCCATTCCCCTCCTGATAAAAGGCCTAGACAGGATGCAGACTATGACTCATCTGACCAGGTATCCATTTCTTCAGACTCATCCTCAGACCCAGGATACTCCTTACCCCCTTATGAGGATTCTGATGCTGAGGAATCAATACCTTCAGCCTCTCCGCCTGAGGACTACTCCTTTGGGGAAACCTTAAATACCATGAGGGAGCATTTCCATTGGGAAGGCCAGGATTACTCAGAATCCAAGAAAAGGCTCAGAGACTTACTTTTATTACCTCAAGACAGACCCCTTGCTATTCCGCCAGTGTTAGATGTTTTGGATGATGTGTATACTGAATCCACCTTAAATCCTGATTCTTTACCTCCAGCCCCAGTTAAGCCTGACAGATACTAGAGTCCCTGACTCTCACAAATTTCTTTATAAAAGCCCTGTTGCTGACCCTGAAACTGTTTCTCAGGGACCCAAAGGGGTTAAGGCCTCATCAGCAAAGAATCCAGTCCCCTCTGACAGAGATTCCAGAGCATTAGACAGATGGGGAAGAAAGTATGTACATCTGCAACTTTAGCAATGAGGGCCTTAAATTGCCAGTTTCACATGCTAAAATATCAGCAATTTTTGATGTCTCAGTTGAAACAAAAAATGCTTCCAGAATCAGATCCTCCTAATTTTAAGGAAATGCAGGATTTATTGCATGCAGCTGAACAAGTGGGAAAACATACTTTGCAATGTGGTTTTGATTCTTTAGAGGCCTCCTGTAGAGCAGCAGTTACAGGTTCTGTCATTAGAAGACATGCTTGGTTAAAAGAACATACGTTACCAGATCATGTTAAAGCAAAACTATTGGATGCACCTTTGCAGTAGGATGTGTTGTTTGGAGTTAAGGCAGAAGAGGTATTAAAGAAAATGGATGATAAGGCAATATTTATGCAAACGGTGAAGGATTTCTTACAAGTTCAGCCTCCTCGATTTAGCAGAAATTGGCCAACAAAGAATTGGTCCTTTCCAGTTACAGATAGACCTCAAAGGGGCAGATACAGACGTCCAAGAGGTTAGACGTCAACCACAAGGTCCTTACAGACCTTGACAATGGCATGCTTCAGACCAGAAAGAAGGAGAAGACAGGCCCCAACCATATAAAAAACAGCCCCATTGACTTCCCACTACAGCTGCCAAACAGTTCTCTCTTGGCAGCCCCCTTGGGAGGAAAACTGGCACTTTTCTATCACAATTGGCATATGATCACCAAAGACAAATGGGTTCTCAACATTGTATCTCAAGGTTACAGGTTCCACTTTCACACTCTGCCAAGGTTAAAAGGAATGCCAAATCTGCCACTAAATCAATGGGCAGAGGCTCAAAAACAAATTACAGCACTCGTGGACATGAGAGCAATTCAAAAGGTACCACCACAGGAGCAAGGACAAGGATTTTACTCAAGACTCTTTCTGGTTCCCAGAAAGGACAAAGCCTGGAGGCCCATTTTGGATCTTTCTTCTCTAAACACTTACCTGGATGTTCCAAAATTCAAAATGTTGACACTACAGCAGCTTCTTCCCATGCTGGGCAAGAAAGCTTGGCTCATAACCTTGGACCTCAAAGAGGCATACCTGCATGTCCCTGTCAGACAATACTGCAGAAGATACCTCAGATTCATAGCTGGTTCAATGCACTACCAATGCCCTTTGGCTTATCTACTGCTCCCAGGGTCTGCACAAAGTGCCTGGCACCAGTAATTGTATTTTGCAGACAGAAAGGAATTCAAATTTATCCGTACCTGGACGACTGCCTGATTCAAGCAGAGAGCAAGGACATTCTTCTAAAGCATCTGGCATTTGTAAAAAAGTTAAGTTGCCTAGGGTACACAGTAAACTAAAAGAAATCAAAACTAGTGCCCTCACAAGAGATAATATTCCTGGGTGCCAGCTTGAATACAACGGCCCAGATGGCTTATCTCATGCCAGACAAGCAAGGACAATTTTCAATTGATGGCAACAAGAACCCAACTCCCTGCAAGAAAAATTCTACAGGCCTTGGGTTACATGGCATCTTGCATACTACTAATTCCATATGCCAGACTGCATATGAGGAAACTACAATGGTACCTAAAGAGTGTCTTGTCTCAACGCTGTCAAAGTTTGGAAACAGTTATACCACTAATTCCTTGCCTTCAACAGGAGTTTCGATGGTGGGCTCAAGCTTGTACCTCAACAAGGGACAGCCTTTCACTCAACCCACAGCCAGGCAAACACTGACAACAGATGCATTGGATTACGCCTGGGGAGCACACATGGCAGGAAAATGTATTCAGGGCAAGTGGCCCACAGAACAAAGGTATCTTCACATCAATCAAAAAGAGATGCTAGCTGTAGAAAATGCCCTTTTAGCTTTCAAGGACTTCTGCATCCAGGACAACTACTACTAAAGACAGACAACACCACAGTTATGTGGTACATAAACAAGGGGACACTCACTCTTATCCCCTCTGCAGACAAGCCATGACCTTCAGCTCTAACCTATCAAGTTCATCTGCAAGCACAATTCCTGCCAGGAGAGAAAAACACACTGGCAGACGACTTAAAGCAGAAACATCATGGATCCCCACAAATGGGAATTGAATCCACAAATATTCAGAATGATAATAGAAAAATGGTGGAGCCCGGACATAGATCTGTTTGCATCCCCAATGAACTGCCAGCTACAGAAATTGTGCACAAGGACTTACCATCCACAAGCATGGAAAGTGGATGCCCTCTCATTCAGCTGGAAAAACCTACAAGTATATGCTTTCCCACCACTGCCTCTCCTTCCAAAGGTACTCATAAAAGCCAGGCAAGAAGAGCCAAAGATGATCCTGATTGACCCAGACTGGCCACGCCAGCACTGATACCCAATCTTAAAGAACTTAGCACATGGACCACCCTGGATTCTGCCTCAAATCCCGCATCTTCTGACTCAGCACAACAATCAGATACTTCACAGCCAGCTGAAGACTTTAAACCTGGCTGCATGGAAGATTCTTTAGTCAAGCAAGCAATGCCCCTCTCCAAAGCTGTTATGGATGTCATTGTGGAGGCCAGAAAGCCTTGTACCAGGAAAGCCTATTCGGATAAATGGAAGAGATTCTGTGCCTGGAACCAGGCTCACAGCCTTGACCCTCTTGTCCCAAGCAGACCATCCTCTCCACAACATGAATGGATACTGGACAGGACAGTCTTCCTAGACATAGTCCACCGGTGGGGCACTCCACAAATAGACCTGTTTGCCTCCCCCCAGAACAGGCAGCTGCAGACCTTCTGCACAAAGACTTACTCCCCCAAGCCTGTAGAGTAAATGCCTTCAGTTTTACCTGGGAGGGGAAGTTCCTGTACACTTACCTCCCCCCTTCCTTCTGATTCAGAAAGTCCTTCTGAAAATCAGGAAGGACAAACCAAAAATCTTTCTAGTGACTCCGTACTGGCCAAGGCAGCACTGGTTCCCCTTTCTATATAATTTAGCTAAGGGCAATTACCACAAGGTGGACCTTCGGACACAAGACAAAGGAACTATCCTACACCTACACTTGCAAATGCTATCCCTGACTCTGTGGGTGATAAATTACTAATGCCATTCAGACACCACTATTCAGAGGACGTGCTGTCAGTCTTGAGGGAGGCCAGGAAACCCACTACTAGAAAATCATGCATTACCAAATGGGAAAGATTTACTCAGTGGTGTCTGGGACAGGAAAGGGACGCTTACGAGACTGGCACCCCCTAGTCCTTTCATATATGTGTCAACTTATAAATGGTGGACTTCCTATTCATCAGTGAAAGAGCACCTCTACGCATTATTAGCCTGGTTACCTCTAGATCCTCCCTTGTTAGCCAGGCTACATGTGAAACTCTTCCTTATAGGAGTCTTACACATCAGACCACCTAAGAAGCCTATTCGTCCTCCATGGGACCTGAACTTCATCCTGGAAAAACTCAACCAGCTCCCCTTCGAACCGGCTAATACAGCCTCTCTACAGTTTTGTACTTGGAAAACAGTACTGTTAGTGGCTGTTGCGTCTGCCAGAAGAGTTTCTGAGCTATAAACCTTAATGGCATGCTCACCTTACACCATTTTGTATAGGGACAGGGTCACACTTGAACTAACCCTTCCTTCATGCCCAAGGTAGTCAATGACTTATCTTTAAATCAATCCATTCACCTACCAATTTTTTCACCTCTCCCACTAACCAAGGAGAGAGGATTCTCAACTCCCTAGATGTCCACAGGCAGGTTTACTAGCTATGCCCCCTTCTGCCCAGACTATAAGGTAGTTTCCACTGCCACCAACACCTACTTATCGGCTACTGTAAGGCCCTTACAAAGGGTGTCCAGTCCTACTGTGCAGTGTTACTATTAGTCCAAATGGTAGTTTTGACCAAGCTCCGTGCTATTAGGAGTGGCCTGTACAGTGTCACCAGGTACATATGCAAGTACTCTAGAGCTTCGTATGCAAGTACTCTACAGCTTAAATGTCTCACAAATAACCAGCACAAAGATAGGTTTAAATATATTTAATAGAAAATAAAAGAACAAGATAATACTCAGTACACCAACATAGTAACTGCAGAGTTCAGTCACAGGAAATATTTTAAAACAACATTGCAGGACAATCTCATAAATAGAGAAACATCTAAACTAATCTTTACTATGTTCCTATATATAAATAAATATATATATATATATATATATATATATATATAAATATATATATATATATATATATAAATATATATATATATATATATATATATATATATAGGGATAGTGGGGTACTACAGAAAGTTTGTCCCCAGTTATAGTACCATAGCTGCTCTCCTCTCTTATATATATAAAACTTAGAGCCAGGCAAGTGCAGATGATGAGGAGTGGATGTTTCTAGGTCAAAGACAAATTGCACAGTCTCTGTCTCTGAGAGAGTTCCCAAATTAATATTAAATAAATTAATATCAAACATTACTGCTGGGCCAACTTGGATGACGTCACTTTGTCACTTGACTTCAATTCCCAGGCTAAATAGAAACTTAACAGAATTTCACATCTCTGTGTTAAAAATACATATCTCTCAGATGTTTGCCAGATCTTGGAAGTCGTAAAACAGTAAAATACTTACCATTTTAAAGCTAGTAATTACTTTTCTTTTAAGACAATAGAAGCACTTCTAGCTCTAGACATTGTGTCTGCTTCTGCATTGAAACTGAGAAAACATTTCTTGTTTATGGCTCGGCTATAAAGTAACTTAACCTCAACTATTTTTAAGTTTTGCAAGTTAATTTTATATGTTCCAACAGGGTATGCCCTGGTTACATTCTTGAAGCTCAGTACATAGCATACAGTTCTGTATAAATCATATCAGTATTCACAAGTGACATAGAATTATTTACAAAATTCCAGATAGCTGGGCTGGCAGTGTGACCCCCCTACCCCCCAAAAAAAAAAAAAAAAACTCAAGCTAGTTTTTCAAGTGGCCCTTAACATTGTATGAGAGGATTGAGCCTATGTGAGTATACCTTACCCCATTCCCTGTCTTGAGAGCCCATCTGCATTGGCATTGCTAATCCCACTGCTGTGTTGCACTGACATGTATGCTTGCAACCCTAGGCTCCATCTTAGCAACTTAGCATTTTGTTGGTTGGCGCAGTGTAACCATGTTAGGGAACTGTGATATGTAACTACAGTGGATTTCCCCTCCATACAGATAAGGCTGAAGTTTTTGCAGTGCCCACACTATGGCTAGACATTCCTTTTCTACACCTGCATAGCATTCCTCCCTAATTGGAGCTTATGACTGAGATAAACCACTGGGTGCTTTTCTCCCTCTGAAGAAATCTGGCTAAGTACAGCCCACACCCCATGGTTTGAAGCATCCACCTGCACAACAAATTATTTGCTGTAATCTGGACTGGCTAACACAAGGGGTGTCCTCCCAAAGCTTCTTTAAGCTTCTGGAGTCCCTGCTCACATGCTGTGGTCCACACTACCTTATCTGTCCTGTTTTTCCTTGTCAGGTCTTTGAGGAGAGCAGCTATGGTACTATAACTGGGGACAAACTTTCTGTAGTACCCTGCTTATCCCTAAGAATGCTCTTGCCTGCTTTTGGGTAACAGGTGCATGCCATGCCTGAATAGCTTCCACTTTGCCAGGTTCTGAGCTAATATTACCACTCCCCATTCTATGTCCCAAGTAGGAGACCTCTACCATACCCATTTGACATTTGCTGGGCTTAATAGTCAACCTTGCCATATGTAGTCTGCCCAGCACCTCCCTGACATAATGAAGGTGCTCTTGCCAGGAATGGCTGTAGATGGCAATATCAGCTAGGTAAGCAAGGGAAAACCCTCCTGCTCCTGATAGGATATAATCAGCCTTTGGAAAGTTGCTGGGGCATTTTTCATCCCAAAGAGCATCTTTGTGAACTCATACAAGCCAGAAGGAGTCACAAAGGCTGACCTATGTCTTGCACTGGGAGTCAAGGGCACCTGCCAGTTACCTTTGATAAGATCAATGGTGGTAAGATACTTGGCCCCACCCAGCTGCTCTAGGGCTTCATCTGTCCTAGGCATGGGATAAGCATCTGACTGTGTGTCACTATTTAATTTCCTGCAGTTCACACAGAACCTGGTGCTGCTATCCTTTTTTGGCACCAGCACCACTGGGGAGGCACAGGGACTGTTGGACTCTTGAATTACCCCTAGATCCAACATTTTCTGTATCTCCTCCCTCAGAGTCTGTTTAACTTTCTTAGGCACCCTATAAGGGGCATGTTTAATAGGCCTTTGGAGTCCTGTATCCACATGGTACTGCTGCACCAGGTGAGTGGACCCTGGTTTCCCATTGAACGTGTCCCCAAACTCCTGTAACACTGCTCAGATTTCTTGAACCTGGGTAGGGGATAACTGCTGGGACATTCCTACCCCTTCAACTAAGGTACCAGTTCAAGTCTCACTGAAGAGATCAGTCACCAGATCCCCCTCAGACAATTCCTGCCATCCACTGCAAATATTCAGCACAAGGGTCTCCCTGTCATGGTAAGGGTTTCATCATGTTAACATTGTACAATTTGTGCTCCTGCCTAGCAGTTCTACCATGTAGTTAACATCACTTACCTGTCTTACCACCTTGTAGGGTCCCTCCCAGGCTGCCTGCAGTTTGTTGTGTCTGACAGGAATGAGAACCATTACCTGCTGCCCTACACCATACTGTGTAACTCAAGCATTCCTGTCATACCAGACCTTTTTCTGCTGTTGGGTTTCTGCCAGGTTCACCTGGGTCAAGCCCATGAGTTCCCTGATCCTTGTCCTGAAGTTTAGGACATTTGCCACAATAGACTCCTTGTGGGATTCATGCTTACCCTCCCACTCATTTCGAATTGAATCTAGAGGTCCCCTCACCGTATGCTCATACAGCAACTTAAAGGGTTAACAACCTGTGGATTCCTGGGGCACCCTGCACTGGCCCAGTAATCAAGGAGCCTCAGTCCTCACCACTGGCAACAGTGAGGGACATACCCAATGAGAGGGATAAGCACGCCCACAGTAAAGTGCAATTTCCCTTAAGAGCACACAAAGAACACAGTCAGTGTGGAGCTTGTTCCTCCCTCTTGCTCCAGATCCCCAATAAGACTCCCCAGTGGCACAGCTGACACACACCCACTTTGAGATTTGATTTACACACACACACACACACACACACACACACACACACACACCTGGGGAAGGCTGGCACAGGTTTATTAGCTATGCCCCCTTCTGCCAGACTATAAGGTAGTTTCTACTGCCACCAGCCCTTATCAGCTACTGTAAGGCCCTTACAAACTGTGTCCAATTCTACTGTGTAATGTTACTATTAATCCAAATGGTAGTTTTGACCAAGCACCAAGCTATTAGGAGTGGCCTGTACAGTGTTGCCAAATACATATGCAAGTACTCAAAGCTTAAATATGTCTCTCAAGTATCAGCCACAAAGATAGGTTTAAATATATTTAATAGTAAATAAAAGAACAAAACAATACTGAGTACACCAACACAGTAACTTTAGAATTCAAAATCATAGGAAATATTTTAAAACAAAATTGCAGGACATTCTCAAATAAATATAGAAAACATCTAAATTAATCTTTACTGTATTCTTATATCTGTAAGAAGAGTTATGCCCTAAGAAGTTACTTACAGAGCCAGGCAAGTGCAGATGATGATGATGATGATGAGTGGATGTTTCCATGTCAAATACAAAATGCATAGTCTCTCTCTCTCTGAGAGTTCCCAAGTTAATATCAAACATTACTGCTGGGCCATCTTGGATGACATCACTGTTTGTCACCTGACTTCAGTTCCCAGGCTAAACAGAAACAATAGAATTTCACATCCGTGTGTTAAAAACGTGCATCTCTGAGATATTTCACAGAACTTCGAAGTCATAAAACAAAACATTTTACATTTTAAATCTAGTAATTGCTTTTAAGTTAATAGAAAAACTTATAGCTCTAGACATTGTCTGCTTCTGCATTGTAACTGAGAGATAACATCTCTTGTTTATGGCCTAGGTATAAAGTAACTTAACCTCAACTATTTTTAAGTTTTGCAAGCTAATCTTCTGTGTTCCAGCAGGTTATGCTGTGGTTACCTTCTTGAAGCTCAGTACATAACATACAGCTCTGTGTAAATCATCTCAATATTCACAAATGACATAGTTATTTACAAAATTGCAGATAGGTGGGCTGGCAACATAACAAAGCTATCTCCACAAAAGTTGTAAAATGGTAAATGGAGGAGATTGTGCACTGGTCTCAACAAAATGAAGTAGACCCCTTTTTCAGCTCCTATCCACAGTATTCTAGAGTTTTAGCACAGATGTTTAATGAGGGGATAGCTTATTCTACAGTAAAATTGCAGCTGGCTGCAATCTTCAATTTTCACATGGACTTTGATGGGTCCTCCCTTGCTTCACATAAGCTATCTAAACATTCTTGAGAGGAACTCTCTTACTCAAGCCCACTTATAAAGATCTTTCACCACCTTGAGACTTAAAGTTGGTATTACAGAAAATTATACAGGCTCCCTTTGAACCAGCAGCTACCTGTCAACTTAAATTCCTCTCTCAGAAAACCATATTCTTGGTTAGTCATCACGTCTGCAAGAATATCTGAGATTCAGGCCTTATCCTATGAAGGCAGAATTGCAGCTGACAGCAAAAACAACCACAAAGCCTTCTATAGCTATATCAAAAACCTCAAAGGCAATACCCAGATTTGCTGTGAGTTATTGCACAATGGCACCTCCTATACTGAGCCAACAGATATAGTCAATATACTGGCCGACAGATTCAGTGCCAACTTTACCCCCCGGGCCCTATCACAATACCAGATGAAAGCCTGGTACCCACCATTTCTGCAGCACAGGTAAAAGTTGCATTTTCCAAAGCCAAGAATATAGCATCCGTGGGACCTGATAATATCCCTGACTGCGTCCTACATAAGTACAAGATGAACTGGCACCACATCTGTGTGCCTTGTTCAGTCACAGCTGTATTTCAGGCTATGTCCCTAACGAATGGCGCACTGCTACAGTCATCCCGCTTCACAAAGATGGACCAACTACAGACCCTGGGAACTATCGTCCAATTAGCCTGACAAGCCTGGTATGCAAAGCTATGGACCACATCGTCAATCATGGACCTGCTTAACAAAGATGTATGCAATCTCCAAACTTCTGACCCCCCACATTTTTGGCTCTGTCAAGGGGAGATCCTGCCTGCTGAACCTGGTTGACTTCTTCGAGGCAGTCACCAAGGCTGTGGATGAGGGTAAGGCAGTGCATATACCCTACCTCGACCTGGCCAAGGCCTTTGATACCATTCCCCACTCAGATATCATTGATAAACTCACCAAACTAGACATCAATCCTTACATCACTAGGTGGATTGCAAATTGGCTCACAGACAGGACCCACAGTGTGGATTCTAATTCAGACTGTCAGTCAGTTACGAGTGGAGTCCCACAGGGCTCGGTCCTGGGCCCTCTCCTGTTTGGGATGTACTTCTCAGAAGTCCAGGCCAGCACAGAAGGACTCTGGCTTACCACGTTCACTGATGACTGCAAGCTAGCATCATTATCAACTACCTAAGTGATGCAGACGTCCTACAAAAGAATCTCTCTGAGACCACTGACTGGTGTTGGAACCATGGTCTGAAGCTTAATGCGAAAAAATGCATTCTCCCCTTTGGATTCCCATGAATTAGCACAATGATGGGAGCCCACTGAACACTGAAGGGGCCATAAGAGATCTGGGTGCCCAGGTCGACAGCCACCTCACCTTCGACCACCACATTGCCACTATGGTCAGAACGACCGTCTACGTGGCACATATTTTAACTAAAGGTTTTGCATCCAGGAAAAAAAGAGGTCATCATCCCTCTCTACTCATCCCTCATTAGACTAATCATCAAATATAATACCCCATTTGGCATGTACCTGACCAGTCACCTACAAAGCTGGAGAGGCCACAAAAGTACCTCACAAAAAGAATCCTAGGCCTTAAACACATGTCCTACATGAGGAGACTCAAACTTCAGCTGTTCTCAGTCTCTTATCGTCTGTTTAGAGGTGATCTCTGCTAGACTTACAAAGCCATGTCTGACCCAGCCCTACTTGAAATGTTACACCTAAAGAAATCCCAATCCACCCATGCCACACGCTCCAGAGATCCCAACCTCGTTACCACAATTAACAGAACATGCTAGAGGGACAGGTTCATCTCCCAAAGACTGCCCATGCTCTGGAATAAGCTTCCCATTCATGTCAAGCAGAGCACCTCACTGGCCCTCTTCAAGAGAAATGTTGACGAGTGGATGGGTAACAGAAAGTTCACTCCAGGGATCATTCCAGTTACACTACTGGATACGGGCACTGTGAAGTAACAACGGGTAGCACGGTACCTGGGCAATTTTTTTTTTTTTTGGGCTAGGCTTGTAAAGACTGCAGGGCCATTAGCCTAGTACACACCTATGAACTGCCTTGGTCTTCCACAAAGACAGGGTCACTTTACGTACTAATCCTTCATTCTTACTGAAGATAGTTTCAGAGAATACAGTCAGCAAATCCATTAATCTGCCAGTTTTCTGCACCAACTTCACCAGTAAAGGTGAATATTTGTTGCATTTGTTAGATGTTCATAGACCACTACGCTTTTACCTTCATAGAACAAAGGACATAAGAAAACAGTCAATTTGTCTCCTCAGAAAATAGATTCGATCTTCCAATGACCAAGGTGATTTTAGCTAAACGGATTATAGACTGCATATCTTTTATTTACAAGAGACAAGGTTTAGAGGTGCCAAAAACTGTTCTAGCTCATTCCACTAGAGCCATGGCCACATTTTCAGTTTTTCAGTCCAGATTGTCCATGGATGAGATTTAAGCAGCAGCAACCTGGGCTACCCCTCATACTTTCATCACTCATTACAAGTTAGAGTTGATCTCTAGGGGTAGGGCCTCCTTTGGTTCAGTGGTTCTGAAGAATATCCTTCCATAAGGCCACCTAGGAAAAAGGTGGCAGAGGACTCTGTCCTATATGTGAGGATAAAATGAAAATTGACATCAGATAACATAGTTATGTACTCACCATAATGTTCCATCTGTGTTGTCCATTTTTATTTTTTCTCAACAACCTGCCAACCATCCCCATGTCCCATTCTTGGTTTTTAGGTGTGCAAGTTGACCTGAATTTGATAATTGGCTATTGTGAAAGCTAGGAATGCGTTTACCTTATCTAAGGTGTTTCTGTATTCTACTACTTTTCTATTGTGAGCAAACAAGATCTGATGTGATTGGGAGAGAGGCATTATGGGTAGGGTTCTCAAAAGCTTTTTGGTTGCCACGAAATTTTGCAATGGTCATGTCGGATCCGAGGGATAGGATCCAAACCCTTATGTGAGGAAGAAATGAAAATGAGCAACACAGATGGAACATTATGGTGATTGCATAAGTATTTTTTGTTTCAGTCTTTTATTTTGTTCACTGATTGCTGAACAGTAGCTAGTAAGTTATTTTTTCCTAGATAGCATACCAAGACGGCACTTGACATCACTTATTCCTGTCTTCATTTTTTTCTGACTTGATTGTATATGTGATCATTTCTTGTTAGAGATTAACAGTTTAGTCTCACTCTTATTCCCAGGTCAGTATTCAAACGTAATATAAAAATAATAGTTACTCACAAATGCATGAACATAAGTATCCACAAATTCACGCATGCTTGTGTGTATACATTTGATTACCAGGAAGTTCCGACTAAGTAGAAGCCCATTTTCAGCAGGGGCTCAGTGAAAATAGTTCCAAATTATTGCAAAACAATTTAAGAACAGTAATTTTACAGTCTTCAAAAACAAAACAAAAACATATGCAGTTTAAATAGTTATAACAAATTTGACATAATATCAAAACATTGGTTAAGAATTGATACAAGGTATATGCCGGTCATTTAAGATTTAGAGAAATTTTAGACAGTTTGTAGAGAAATTGAAGGTGTATTAGTGTAATACAAATAGGAATTGCAAAATGAAGTGAAGGAAAAATAGGCTTATGGTATATTTAGAGAGAAAACCAAAGAAGAGAATTAGATAGCTGTAAGGAAGTAAGTTAAGAAGGGAAAGAAAGGCGGTATAAGGAATGAAAAGGTACTTGTTCATATTTAAGAATATAGGTTATCCTGCTTTTGAGCAAGAATAGAGCCAGATTTTAGCTAGGAAGTCTTTCAGAGTGATTTTGAAAGATGGGAGTGTGGATATAGACCTGATGGATACAGGTAATGAGTTCCAGGCCTTAGCCTTGTATGAATATAGACAATACCCAGCAGATTTGATGGGTTTATAGACAGGAGTTTTTGGTCACTGGATCGCAATGACCAGTTTGGAACATGGTTGCGCTGAATGTTTTTTAATGCTGAACAGGCAGATGGATGCTGGATAATTTTATAGGTGATAAGATGTTGTGCATGTTAGTTGATGTGGCAGTTCTAAGCTATGTAGACTTTTCAGTACTATACAGTGGTGCGTTCTGAAAGGGATAAATTTATCAGTTTTGTTATAGTATTTTTCATGTTTCAGTTTTTGGGAAGCCTAGCAGTTAGTAATAATGGGAGCACCATAAAGAAGATTTGGGAGGAGATTAGTAGAAAGTGTAGTTTTAGTTTTATTGGGGTGAAAGTTTTTGACTCTGTAAATTATCCCTAGTTTTGATGAGTTTTTCTTAAGCAATTTTGTATATGCAGGTCGAATGTAAGATTATCATTCACTGTCACCCCTAATAGTTTGCTATGAGAAGTGACTTCAGCAGCTGTATTTATCAAGAGAGAGGGCATGACATTTAGTTTTTTCATGAAAGAAGGGTTTGAGGGAAAGTAGTAGTAGTTTGGTCTTTTGTGGGTTGAGCATGAGTTGAGTTAAAAAGCCATGTTTCATTGGCTGCTAAATTATTATTTTATTATTTATTTATTTTTATTATTTTATTATTTAACATTTGTTAACCAGGAAAGTCCGACTTGGAACAAAGCCAATTTTCAGTGGAGACCCGGGGAGAAATGCTCCAGATGCAGGTCTTTGTAACGTGGAGGAAAATGGAGCACCCTGAGGAAACCCACACGAATGCAGGGAGGACATGCAGACTCCACACAGAAGGCACCCCAGCCAAGAATCGATCCGAAGACCCTCTTGCTATGAGGCAGCAGCGCTACTGCTGCACCACTGAGCTGTCCATAAAGCTTCCTGAGTAAGTTTTTGGAGGTGTACCACTTTATCATATGAGCAAATGAGAGTGGAATCATCTGCATATTGTATTAGGGTGGCGTGTTGTGTGGAATTGGTGTGTGTGGCTAAAAATGTTAGACGAGGGGACCAAGGAAAGGACCTTGTGGTACACTGGTGATGACTGGGCACAATGGGAAGTAAGGAGAAAGTATAGTGTGCCATTTTACTAACTGATACCTATTGGACAGGTAGCTTTTGAACCATAGAAGGATGGGCCGAGAGAGACCTAGTGAGGGCATTTGAAGAAGTTTGCTGTGACAAACTGTGTTGAAGACTTTAGACAAGTCTAGAATTAAGGAAGAGACTAATTTGCCATTATCTCTAGCTTTATTGACATTACCTGTATAGGTTAGAAGGGCAGTGCTAGTACTATGGGAATGATTGAAGCCATGTTGTGTAGGGGATAGGAGTTCTTACTGCAGGAGATAGTCTAGCAATTGCTTTTGAATGCATTTTTCAAGTATTTTGGCAAGGGAAGTTAAGATTGCTATAGGTCTGAAGTTGTTAATGTCTGTTGAATTTCCTTCTTTATGCAGAGGGATAATGTGTAACTTTTTCCAGAGAGAGGGAATGTGGGATTCCTGGACTTACCTGTTTATAAGGCTTGAGACAGGATAGGTGTAATGGTATTGGCTGCTGTTTTTAGGTACTTGCTTGGAAGGTCATCAGCTGAGTAAGAGCACTGTTTAAGTTTGACTAGTTTTATATAGGATGTGGGCACAGGCTTGAAGGTGAAAGTGGATGTGGAGATATGTGGCTGTTGGGCAGGGTTGGGATTAGATGTTGGGGAATTCTTTGTTAGCGATGCTATACTATCTGTAATGTAAGAGTCAAACTGTTTGCAGTTTCGAGTGAGTTATTGGGAGAGGGGTTTGGGTTGATTTTTTTGGTCGGAGTGTAAGATTTCTTTAATACACAGACCAAAACAATTAAACAGTTAAAGCTGAACTCACTAAAAAAGTGAACTCAGCAAAAGAAGGTACACATTACTTTTTCTTCTCCTTTTGGCTTTTAAAACAGGTTTCAAAGGTACAAATTCATTTAAGCATACCCCCATATGAGAATGTGGTTTGGCTCTCCATCTTGCTTTACATCTTTCGCTTTCATTTTCAGTTTTGCCTAACCTAACATTCTCATATACAACATCTAATACAATAAAAGAAAACCTATGTTCATTACCTTTCATCTGAACATGTTTAGCTAAGGCATTAATAGTGTTAACTTTATTTATACAATATTTGTGGTTCCTAATGCGTTCTTGAAACCTACGGTTGGTTTTGCCAGCATAAAATGAGCTACATTGTTCACAGTTAACTAAATAAACAACGTTCATGGTGTCACAGTTAGCCATAACATTTAAGGAGCATTTCTTCCCTGTCTGTGGATGAACAAACTCATTACCCTCTCTTGCATGCCGACAAAAATGGCAAGTGCCACATTTTTGGTATCCTCTCCCCATTGTTCATAGCCCAACTTATCCGGATAACACAACAACCTTTTTAGATTCGCCTTGTTCTTGTAATAAAACTTAGGAGATGTGCCAACTAATACTTCAATAGATGAATCAAAAGTTAAAATATGCCAGTTCTTTTAAATTGTATCAGTGACCTTATTTATGTTGCTGGAAAAAGTCCTAGGGACTCTTACGATTTTATCCCTTCTAACTTGTCTAGCCTGATCATGGTTGGGGGTCATAAAATAGGGTTTCCCAATACCCTTCCTAAGCTGGCGGGCACCGCACATACCCTTAGCTATGAATGTCCCCCTGTATCCCCTAGCCTCAAAATCTTCCTTCAAAGGCACAATAAATTCCTCAAGTCCTGGTCTTTAACATGTAACCTTGAGGCCATTAACATTTGTCCCTTCACCACATTCTCAGACACATGGTTAAGATGCATACTACTGTGATGGACAAAACTTTGTAACAATCCTTCCTATAAAGGCTTGTGATAACTCTGTTACTACCAGACTCCCTCTTCACCATAGTATCAAAAAAGGTATCTCAGTGTGACAACCCACCACTGAACCAGTAATCAAGAAGCCTCAATCCTCACCACTGGCAACAGTGGGGGACGTAAACTGGGAGGATAACAGGTACACACGCAGTATTTCCAGATGCAGCTGTGTGTATCAAGTGCAGTTTCCCTTAAGAGCACGCAGAGACCACCGTCAGTCCGGGGCTGGTTTCTCCAGATCTCCATTAAGATTCCCCACTGGCACAGCTATAGAATTGAGTTCTCAGCTGAGTGACCAGGCCAGTTCCTCCAGCACCCTCTCTGTCCAAGCAGTGCTACATGTCCCTGTCCAAGTAGCTGACACACACACCTGGGAAAGGCTGCCAAAGGTTTACTAGCTCTGCCCCCTTTTGCTCAGGCTATAGGTAGTTATCACTGCCACCAGCCAAGTCCTTATCACCTACTTTAAGGCCCTTAACAAAGGGTGTCCAATCTTGCCATGTAATGTTAATATTAATACAAATGGTAGTTTGACCAAGAGCAAGGCTGTTAGGAGTGGCCCACACAGTGTCACCAAATAAAAATGCAAGTACTCAAAACTTAAACATCTCTAGACAGATCACCCAGAATGAAAGGTTTAAATATATTTAATAGTAAATAGTAAAAAAACAAGACAATACTCAGTATAAAATGTACTGTGACATCAGAATTAAAAATCACAGAAAATATTTAAAGCAACATTGCAGGACAGTCTCAAAGAAAAATATCTAAATTAAGCTTTGTTGTATTCCTGACTATATTTGAGAATTGTACTGTTCCCTAGAAACTTAATCAGAGCAAGGCACATGTTTGGTGAATGGTTCTGGTCAGGTCCAAGACAGAATACAGAATGCCCTCTGTCTCAGAGAGTTCTCAAATATTACTGCTGGGATAGCTTGCAGAATGACATAATTTCTTTACATAGACGTCAGATCTTTGGCAGATGCTGGAAGTCATAAAACAATCATGTTCCTTCATACTTTCAGAGGTAGTAATTTAGTTCACTATGAAGGCAGTACAGAAAGCTACCTAGTTTTAAACATTGTGTCTCCTTGTGCATTGAAACTGAAAGATACCATCTTTTATGGCGTAGCCATAAAGTAATTTAATTTCAGTTATTTTCCTAAAATTTGCTGACTGAAGTTAACCTCCTATATTCCAATTTCTGCTGTTAAAATATATATATTTAGACAGTTACAATAGTGCATGTACATTTCTGTTTTATTCCAGTAGGGCGCACTGTGGTTACATTTTAAACAAGCCTTCTGCAAATGCCCTTTTTAACACACATCTGTACAAGTAATTTGATATAAACATGATACACAGTTCTAATATATTTGTAACACAAGCATCTTACACAAATCATTTTGATATTCACCAGTGACACATAATTACTTACAAAATTCCAGCTAGCTAGGTTGGCAGTATCTCCTTTCGTCACACTCAGTATAGGACTTTGTAGCAGTAAATCGCAAAAAGTGTGTAGTGGAATGAAGATAACAGATAAACTGATCTAATTCCACCGTGGTGCCTGTCCAAACCATGACAAGGTCATCCACAAACCATCGGTAAAATTTTATTTGATGACCCCACCATCTTGAACTCACTAGAAACCTGCATTCCCATACAACCATGACTGCATTGGTGTACAAGGTGTGCCCATAGCTAGGCCAAGCCTCTGATGGTAATATCTATTGTCAAATGTGAAAGTGTTATTCTCGAAAACTATCTGAAGGAGAAATGCAATAAGATCAAGCTGTGTAGTATCCATATAATTTCTAATTTCAATAAAATCCTTGACCATTAAAGCACCTTGCTGATTAGGTATCACTGAACAGAGGTACAACATCAAGTGTTACAAAAAGGCAACTAGATGGAAACGCAACATCCTAGAAAACTCGTACAAATCAAAAATAAATTGCTGTGTATCTTTTAACACAAAAACATGTGTCCAACATCGATCTCAACTTTTCTCTGCATAAATGGACTTGGGTTCATTGACCCCCCCCCCCCCCCCAGCAACTATAGGTCTAAATGGAGGATAGCTCATGTTCTTGTGAGTCTTGGGTAGACCTTGAAATAATGGAACAATAGGTAAATCAACCTGTAGGTATCTATGCAAGTCATCAGAAACAACTTCTTCTAACTTGGCGTTATAAAGCAAACCATGAACACTACTAATAAAACCTTATAATGCAAGCTTAGAAATGCATTTATAAGTTTCACTATCAGACATAACATTTAAGGAGCATTTCTTCCCTGGCTGTGGAAGAACAAACTCGTTACCCTCTCTTTCATACTGACAGAAATTACAAGTGCCACATTTTTGGTACCCTCTCCCCATTGTCCATGGCCCAACTTATCCGAATAACACAATAACCTCTTCAGAGTCGCCCTTTTCCTGTAATAAAGCTCAGGAGATGTCTAACTTCCCCTGGATGTTTCTGTAAAAGCTAGTGAAAGGCCTGAAGACTGTTCAGTGCTTTCCTCTGATTCCTCTGCAGAGAGCCCGTCAGAGGCTGACATGAATCCAAATTCTCGCATGAAGTGTTTTCCAATACCTCACATGGAGCGTTTTCCAACATCTGCACCTAATGCTGAAGGGGAACCTCAGCTGATAATATCCAAGGGACTGAGGGGAATTTCTCAGATTTTATTAAGGGAGGAAATGCCTACTACCGTTATTGAATTTCACCAAGCATCTGATCCTTTAAGGGTTTTTAGTGACAATGTCACACACAAAGCTTAACACATTCCCCAGTGTGAATGGCAGAGTTTTACTCAGACTCTGTTTAATGCTTTAATGGGCTTGAAGCCTTCTCTAGGGTGTCTGTCCCTGTCCCTTCCAGGTCTTCCACGCATGTTAAGAGACCAAGGGAACTGGATTCCTTAGGTAAGGACTTGGATTCTGGAGAAAAATCCCTTGCTTATTCTTCTCAAATTCCTTCCCCACTGGACTGTTGCTCAGAGGAAGAGGATTCCTCAAGTCCAGATACACACTTGGAAGAGTTATTCTTTGGGAATATTGTTGCCTGCACGATAGGTATTTTAAGTGGTACTGTTCCCAGCTCTCATAATCGAAAGAGGTATTATGAGCTCCTGCAAAAATGGAGTATCCCAAACCTTCAGCTGTTCCTACTGTTTTGACAGCTCTTTTGGACACCTTTTCTGCTCTCTCCTAAGTTCCCGACCCTCAGCCTCCAGCACCCAGAAAACCTGACTGGTTATACAGAGTGCCTGAGGATGGCAAGTTTTTATGTAAGTGCCCTTCTGCTGATCATTCATGGGTCTCAGTTTCTTCTTATAAACTTTCTAGGCTCGTGCCATCTAGTAAGCTCTTTCCTTCTGATAAGGATAGTCTAGTCATGGAATGGTTGGGCAAGAACGTTTGTATTGCTGCCATCCTGACTTTTAGGGCCATTAATTATGAGACCCGTATGACCAGGTATGTTTTGGCCCTCTTTTCCCAGTATCTAAGGTGGTGTCTTACCTTCCTGATTCTGATGGGAAGGCTTCTGCTCTTTCCTTGCTGGGATCCCTTTCTCAGGCTGCCAGTTACTAGATAAAATGCAGCTGTGGTGCAGTTGATGTCTTTTTCAGGGCAGCTGCCTTTGGCTCAGTGATGAGGCATTATTTTTGGCTACATCTTCAGACTTTCCCTGATGATATTAAGCCTAAGCTTTTGGATGACCCACTGGATAACAGAAATCTTTTGGGAGAGCTGCTGCTGACTTAAGTCTCTCCAGGATAAGGGTAAGGCCTTGCAGGATTACAGAGGAATTATCTTTCTAAGTCTGCATTTATTCATTGACATATACTGTCTTCCCAAAATGAATCAGCAAACCAGGAAATAACACAAGCTGGAAAGACCGGTGAAGCAAAAACGGAACCTCTGCACCAGTATAAAAGTGTTTAAGAAGTTTTAAATTTTATTCTCCAAATCACTCGCCCACTGATAGCAATAAAACAAGAATACCAGGTAAACGTGAAACGCTACATGCGTTTTTCGTTCCACTTAGTAGTCGAACTTCTTCAGACAAACATACTTTGTTCAAGTGCGTCTTTTAAATACATACATATGCTGGTAATTACTATAATTGATTTACCAATGATGTTTTAAAGTGCTAGTGCTACAACTGTGATGTCATGAGTTGCAAATTTATAACAATATTTTTTAAAAACAAGTCATAAAAAAGTCATAAAAAACAAATCATAAAAAAGGTTCTGGCTATTTACATTCATTCATTGCACTGTGTTTGACTATACAGTAAAATTAATTATACAAATACTTGTCTAAAAATAACTAAGTACCTACTATCTAATAGGTCCTTTATCTAAATACAAATGCTCTATTGAAAATTGATGTTATATTACATGGACTGTACATGTTGTAATATATATTAAAAACTATTATATTACTTATGGACAGTTATATATGTATGACTATCCTCTCTTAAGATTTAATTATTACTAACCTTTTTTATATACTAAAGGCAAGATTAGCTGCACAATTCCAGTCCAGCTTTCAAAACCTTGCTTACATCTTATATAGGGTTCATCTATAAATATTCTGTTTACAGAACTAAGTAAAACTGGGTGATGTATTTACCTCTAACATTATCTCATAAGGTTTTTGAGTTTTAAAATACATGCTATAGAACATGTCTCATTAATGCCTGGCTTTCTACAAGCAGCTAACCGTAGCTGCCAAGCAAGTTCTTTTTTCCCCAATTCCAATTTTAGAAAGTTTTCATTGGCACAATTGTTGTCTATAGGATACCTATTTATTCCATCGATAATCATAAAAGAAAAAGAGTGACCATGATTGTTGCTGACATGTCTAGCTAAAGCATTTTCTTCTTTGGATTTTGTGATTGCGTATAAATGTTCATATATTCGATCACGCAATCGTCTGTCCGTCTTACCGACATAGAAAGACGGACATTGTGAGCATTGTGCCAAGTAGACTATGCCTTTAGAATTACAGGTAAACGACCCTTTTACATGATACACTACTGATCTTATTGTAAATTAGTTTGATGTTAAAATATACTTACAATATTTACATAACCCACATTTCTTAGTTCCTCCTCCTGTTCTTGGCTTAACAGTTTTTGTTTCCAGTAGCTTTTTCATGTTTGTACCCCTCCGGTATGTTATTACAGGATGAAAGTTTAATATTTTAGAAACATTATTGTCCAATGAAAGGTAACACCAGTATTTCCTTACTGCTTTACCTATATCAGTTGCTTCCAAACAATATGTAAATGTGAAAGCAGTTGAAAAGTTACTATGCTCACCTTTATTTGTCAGGCTACTCTCCATAGTTGTTATTTCTGAGGGTTCATGTTCTAAGTGAATTGGAGACAATTGATCTACAATTATGTTAAAACTAGATTTACTATTATCTCTGCCATCCTTCAGAAGGGGCAAGTAAACACCTGAATATCTTTTTTCCTTAACTTCATGGAAGATATTGTCTAGGAATGACTTAGGGTAGGCCCTCTTTACAAACATACTATATAATAGGTCACATTCATCTTCAAATTCACTCTCTAGTGTAGTCATCCTCGCTGCCCTGACCAATTGTCCTTTTACGACAGCTTTTTTCTGAAATGAGGGATGCATACTAGTAAAGTGAAGAAAGCTGTTAGAATAGGTGGCCTTCCTAAAGATTTTTGCTGTAAACCTACCCCTATCTTTCTTCAATTCCACATCCAAAAAACTGATGGAATTTTCTTGAAAGTTATGAGTAAACTTCAAGAAAGATGTTGTTGAATTTAAAATCTCTACAAAATGGTCCGCTTCATTTCTGTTACCTTTAAATAAAATGAAGATGTCATCCAAGAATCGTTTGTAACTACAGCACATTTCTTTCCAATGACTACTGAAAATGGAGTTGTTCTCCCAGTGGGCTAAGACCAAGTTCGCAAAACTAGATCCTACAGGGGAGCCCATTGCTACTCCAATTTCCTGCACAAATAAATTTCCTTCAAATGACACAAAGTTGTTTCTTAAAATAATATCTAGTAGCTGTTCAATTAATAAGCAGTCGTTATTATCAGCCCCTTTTGCCCTGATAAAATCCACAACCCATTCAGTCCCTAGGTCATGTGGGATACATGAATATAAATTTACTATGTCAATTGTTAAAAAATTAATTTTTTCGTCATATTTAATAGTTTCCATGTGTTGTAAAAAGTCCCATGAGTCTTTAAGAATTTGTTGTTCTGCTTTCACATATTCTTTTAGAAAGTTGTCCACTAATTTAGCACATGGGTAAGTGACAGACTGTCTTGCATCTACCAATGTCCTAAAAGGTGGATTAGTAACACTTTTATGCAATTTAGGTATCCCAAAAATCTTTGGGATCCTCGGAGCCAGCATAGTTACATAATCATACTGTTCTTTTGTTAGTAACTCATCTGTGTACAAGTCACTTAGAAACATTTTAATTCTACTATGTGCTTGGTTCATTTCATTTCTACTAACTGGCTTGTAGGTGTTACTTTCTAGCAGTTTAAGCATGATGTTAGAATAATCGTTCTTGTAAAATACCACCAAGCCACCACCTTTGTCAGGCTTCATGAATCTAATAGGTAGTTCCCTTAGCAGATCTAATAGAGCTTTTTCTTCCAATGATATGTTAAAGTGTGAATTTTTTGAATTTTTTAAGATTTGCCTAAATTCATTCTCACATAAATATTCAAAGATGTTTAGTGTGTTGTTCTGGGGGGGGTTATATGTACTAGCCACTCTCAAGGTATTCACAATTTCTGAGGGTTCACCAAAGAGCAAATTCAAGTTTAATTTACGAATAAATAATTTGAAGTCCACAAGTAACTCCGCTATATCACATTTTTTAGATGGAACAAAGGTGAGCCCCTTAGCGAATAGCTCCACCAATAAGTGATCTATGTTACATTCAGTAAAATTATAAATATAGAAATCTTCCTCATTGTTGTGCAGTATTTCATATAATTTTATTTCTGTTACTTGTAGTTGTTGTTGTTGCTGCGTGTATTGTACTTCTTCTTGAACCCTTGTACTTGGTTCGTGTTCCAGTTTGTCCCCCTCCCCCGTTTGTAGTTTTTTTGAACTACCTGATATTCATGTTGGTTGTTGTCGTGAATATTTGAACAGCTTTGTTCTTCCTCAAACATGTCACCTTCAGTAACTTCAAATTCAGAGTCTAGTTGTCCCCCTAAATCTGTATAATTAGAGGGGTTACTAGTAGACTGTTGCCCACCTTGTTCCCTATGGGAAGGTTGTTTAGTAGGGCCCTTATGTTTATTTGGGGCTCTTTGGGGCATTGTTGGTCTAGGATATGCTACTCCTTCCTGGTAGGCTTTCAAATCTCTTTGTAGTTTTTTTATTTTGTTATTTTTTAACTTTGTCATTTGCTGAGTAATACTCGACAAGATTCTATCATATTCAAATACATTTCTGTTAAACTCTACATCTTTTTTTATTTCTTGTTCTAATACTGTAGTCTCTTTTATTAATAAATCAAGATTAGTTTGGTAGTGAGTCACCATACATCGAATTATTTCTAAGCCATGCCTATTAAACAGGTTAGTCAAGTCATTAAAAAATTCTGAACCATGTACCAGTCCAACAGGGTATGAGTAATGTCTCAACCCCTTTGGAACTATTTGTTCCTTTAAACATTTGTTTAAGTAATTCAGTTCAAGCTGTAGTTTTTTTGTCCTGTATAATTTAAAGTCAAACATTTTTAATTTGTCCATCAATGAACTGTTATCTTCAGTCAAGTTAGAGGCTTCATTACTTGCCTGTAATGTATCCATGTCCAGTTCATTGTTTAGCCAAGAACCTATATTAAAATTAATTCCGTTCGTGTCCTGGTTGTTCCGACGGTTTGCGTTTCCGTTATTAGCTCCATTCAGGTTTCGCTGGGGTAAAGCCGATCCGTTGTTACTGCTAGTCGGTTGTACATCCACAATTGATGTGTTAGCACCCGTTTGTGAAAATCCCAAATGTCCGCTGGAGCTGGTTACACCATCGACCCTCTCCGATAAGCGGTCCAGCCTTGTATTAATCAATTGGAGCAATTGTGTGAGGTTACCTTGTGAGGCATCACCTCCTTCTGTTGTATCTTCCATCTCGCCTTTCCGGTTACCAGCCAGTAAAAAATGTCGCACCAAAATGAATCAGCAAACCAGGAAATAACACAAGCTGGAAAGACCGGTGAAGCAAAAACGGAACCTCTGCACCAGTATAAAGTGTTTTAGTTTTTTTAAATTTTATTCTCCAAATCTTGATAGCAATAAAACAAGAATACCAGGTAAGCGTGAAGCGCCTACGCTTTTTTTTTAGTTCCTTCAGACAAACATACTTTGTTTTTAAATACATACATATGCTGGTAATTACTATAATTGATTTACCAATGATGTTTTAGTGCTACAACTGTGATGTCATGAGTTGCAAATTTATAACAATATTTTTTAAAAACAAGTCATAAAGTCATAACAAATCATGTTCTGGCTATTTACATTCATTCATTGCACTGTGTTTGACTATACAGTAAAATTAATTATACAAATACTTGTCTAAAAATAACTAAGTACCTACTATCTAATATATATTACAACATGTACAGTCCATGTAATATAACATCAATTTTCAATAGAGCATTTGTATTTAGATAAAGGACCTATTAGATAGTAGGTACTTAGTTATTTTTAGACAAGTATTTGTATAATTAATTTTACTGTATAGTCAAACACAGTGCAATGAATGAATGTAAATAGCCAGAACCTTTTTTATGATTTGTTTTTTATGACTTTTTTATGACTTGTTTTTAAAAAATATTGTTATAAATTTGCAACTCATGACATCACAGTTGTAGCACTAGCACTTTAAAACATCATTGGTAAATCAATTATAGTAATTACCAGCATATGTATGTATTTAAAAGACGCACTTGAACAAAGTATGTTTGTCTGAAGAAGTTAGACTACTAAGTGGAACGAAAAACGCATGTAGCGTTTCACGTTTACCTGGTATTCTTGTTTTATTGCTATCAGTGGGCGAGTGATTTGGAGAATAAAATTTAAAACTTCTTAAACACTTTTATACTGGTGCAGAGGTTCCGTTTTTGCTTCACCGGTCTTTCCAGCTTGTGTTATTTCCTGATGTACTGTCTTCCCTCTTAAAGGTAAGGGTTCTAGGCATGTTCATCTTGCCAAGTTTGCTCAGACTCCTTTCATCCCAGTTGTTTTCAGGACAAGCATGTTTCTATTTGACATCTGACCATCCCTTCCCCTTGGCCAGATTTCCTTGTCTTTCTTCCTTTCTATAACTCTTCCAAATTAGCATCAGAATACCTCAGACTCTTGGGTGCTGTCTGTTATCTGTCACAAATATTTCATGGTTTGGACCCCCCCCCCGCCCCCATTCAGGCATTCCTCAACTTCCTTGAGATCAGCATCTTCATTTTCAAAAGGCTATGCAGTTCCTTTTGAATCATGACAGCATTTACCTTGTTCCACCCACCTGGGAGGGAAGTGAGTTTTACTCCAGAATGTTTCTGGTTTATTGGAAGGAGGATACATGGAGACCAATTCTCAAGTTTTCTCTGCTCAACCCCTTTCTCAAGGTTTCTTCTATCCAGATGCCATCTCTTCATTCAGACCTTGTTTTCTCCTTTTCTTCCTCAGGTTTTTTGTTTTCTCTAGACCTCAAGGACGTATACCTTCACATCCCCAGTCACTCCCTGTGTAGGATATTTTTTTCATTTCTGTGTTTCTTCCTTGCATTTTATGTTTTGTCCTTTGGAATTTGTACTGTCCCAAGGGTATTCATCAAATGCCCCGCTCCTGTCATTGCCATCTGCAGACTTCAGAGCTTACGTAATAGTTCCTACCATATGTTGTGATAAATCTGATGGTGGGTGATCTGGAATCACCAGAAGTCGTCTTATAATCTAGCAGTCTATTCCTATTCATCTGAGAGGATCGTGTCCATGCTGTGTTGATATCTGCAAAATTATATCCCCTACTGGCAAATCTGCGACATAAGTCAAGACTAGCAATGTCATAATCTGATTTGGTAGAGCTAAGGTGTTTCATGCGCATAAATTGTGAAACCGGGATGTTTCTGATGGCATGACGTGGGTGCATGCTCGATGCATGTAATAGAGTATTATATTGGGGGTATTTGCGAAACACTGTGGTAGCCACGGTATGGTCATGATTTCTTGAAATAGTTACATCCAAAAAATTGATAGTCTGCATATCAAAGGTAATAGAAAATTAAATTCCTCAGATGTTGCCATTGAGATATTCTACAAATTCATGCAAATATCCCACATCCGCACGCCATACCATCCAACAGTCATCCAGGTACCTACGCCAGATGTCCTTTTCTACCAGGTATAGTTCCAGATCACCCACCATCAGATTTTATCACAACATATGGTAGGAATTATTACGTGATTAGGGACATCATAAACAGACATTGGAATATCCTATTAGCCAATGAACAACTCAGATCTTTTCTGGGAGAGGAATGTCAATTCTCATATAGAAAAGGCAAAACATTGGGGTCCCATCTATCTCATTACAAACATATTGGTAGTGGTGGAGCAATTCATAAACAGCTCACAATAATGGGACATGAACTATTGGGTACACATCCATGTGGCCACTGTGGGTCTTGTAAACAGATCACCAAGTCTCAGAACTTTTTGAGTCGCAACACTAGTAAGGTCTTCGATTGCAAAATCTTTGGAAACTGTAGCAGTGATTGGGTTGTTTACCTGGCATCATGTCACTGTGGGGCATTCTATGTTGGTCAGACTTCTAGGCCACTCAGGTCACGAATAAATGAACATCGAAGTGACATTAAAAACAAAAGGGAGACTAATGCCTTATATTGACATGTATTAAAACATCAACAAGCACAGTTCATGTTTATGATTATTGACCGAATAGTGGGTGATCGCAGCAACCCACAAGGGTGGCATGGTATCCTCAACCACAAAGAAAAGTACTGGATAATCACTTTGGGCGCACTTTTTCCACCTGGTCTTAATGATCATCTCTAACACTCAGTCAATGGAGAAAGATGTATAGACTCCCACTTTATTTACCAACTATATCAGGTATAATATTTTCTGAATCATTTAATGCACATTTTTATTTATACATATATTATAAGGAGTAGCTAGAGCTATTCACTACGTCTGTTTTCGAAATGGGCCCCTTGCAGTTTCTTTTCTTCCATTTATACATATTTTTATATTTAATATAATCATGACTATGGATGTACATATTTTATTATGTATAACTATAGCCTTTATGGTTCCATAGTCTATTATGATTTTGTTTTTGTGATGTCTTTGGAACTATCTGTATCAGGTGTAACACAAATATTAGCCATGGTCTCAGGTATAGTGTTAGCCAGTTCACAATATATCATGTATTATTCATGAGTTTCAACAGCACATTCATGTGCTTATTGGTTAGCACTCTGTATAAATTTGCATTTTTATTGTGTCTATTTTGATTGTTTGCTCAACACTGAAGAAGGCATCATTTTGCCGAAACCGGTCTGTTTTTTTATTTATAATAAAAGTCTGATCATTCACTATCTTGTTTTGGGCTGCATATTCGACTGTTAAACCTTGCTGATAGCCTAGTACCAACCTATGAACCCCTCATACTTGGGGTGGGAAGCTTCGAATGCCCTCCTTAAGGTCAGGGTGCCTGGCCTCCCCATCAGAGGTCAAACCATACCAGCTTAAAAGAGATGAGAGTTCTGCTTCAGGCTCTGCAAGCTTTTCATTCCTTTTTTCATCCTGGGCCCCTCAAAGTCTTCGGACAGTACCACTGTGATGTGATGTCAACAAGTGGGGGGGGGGGGCACAAGGTCCCATCTCCATTGCAGACGAGCTCTTCAGGTCTGGGATCTAGCTATCAAGTACATTCTTCCGGAGTGCAGTCTTGTGGCAGACTTTGAGCAGGTCCAGACAACAGGCTCACAAATGGATGCTTCACAGAGATGTCTTCCTGGACTAGTCCATCAGAGGCGTATTCCTCTTATAGATCTTTTTGCCTCCCCATTGAACAGACAACTTCCTCTATTTTTTTCCAGAGTCCCAAGTCCTCTGACTTGAAGAGTGGATACCCTGTCTTTTCTTTGGAAAGAAATGTTTCTGTATGCCTTCCTTCCCCCTTTCTGTGTTGCCATGAGTTCTGCACCAAATCAGGCAGGACTGTCCCAAAATCTTGTTGGTCACTCCATTATGGCCTACAAAGCATTGATTCCCCCTTTCTCACTTGGCTAAGGGCAGTCACCAGAAGTTACCTCACTGGATGGATCTTCTCACATAAGATAAGAGATCTCTTATCAATCCTCACCTGCCTACTCTTCAAATGACACTGTGGGTGATAAGGTTTTGATTCTTTTTCAGCACCTCTTTTCCTTGGACATGCTCAGGGTTCTATAGGAGCGCTGAAACCAACTACTAAAAATCTTATATATCCAAATGGAAAAGATTTGGTCTGTGGCCTTTCTCTGCGTTAGGATCCCATCTGTGGAGATTCCTCTGGTTATCTCTTATTTGTGCGATCTGCTCCATGCTGGGTTGGCATATTCTTCAGTAAAGCTCACCTGTCAGCAATTTCTGCTGGTCTGCCTTTGAATCCTCTTCTGGCCTGTCTGAGCTCAAACATTTTCTTAAATGTGTCCTTCATAGTAGGCCTCCAAAGGAAGCCTATTCTGCCTCTTGGGACCTGAAGTATTTAATGAAAAAATGACTGGTTTCTTTTGAGTCGCATTATGCTTGTGTTAGACTGAGTGCTTTCACTTTAAAGGAACTGTTAGACATAAGGTAGAATAAATGGTAGAATATGCCTAGATATATAATGTCAGATTTGTGTTTCATTTATGCATGCACTTTAGGGAAAATATAATCTTGCTGGTTAAGCATGAGATGTGCAGAAGTACAGAATGTTCCCTTCTCAAGAGGAAAGATGTGTGCAGTTGCAGTGGAATGCTAGATAAGAATAGATTGTGAGGCACATGCAAGATGAGGCTTGGAAACCAAGGCTAAAGAGGTGTGTAAAACATTACAGGGTTTTGGTATTATGATGTACTTCAGATGCGGTCAGTGAAGTCAGTAAGTTAGGTTTTGGACTGATATGTCAAAGGGTCTTCACTGCACAGACACTTGAGTTTGAGTACAGAAGTCAGGTCATATGTACATACTGTTCAGGAAGAAAAGACTGTTTCAGTTGATATTATTCAGGAGAATCAAAATATACGTGCAGAAACTTTGGATATATTTATCAGCAATGCATTGTTATTGTTATCCAGCATTCCAGACTTTCTACAAACTGCTATTATCAGCACTGATATTAAAGACAGCATTTGGATATTATTAACATCTAGTAAAACATTAGCAGAACTACAGTGTGTGTGTGCAGAATTCCAATGTAGTACAGTCCTAGCAATTTTTTCAATGGCAAGACTGCCATCGATTGGGGGTGGGGTGGGGGTGGGGGTCGGCAGCAACAACAGTTAACGTAAGTCTCAAAACCCCATAGCAATCTTGCATCGTCAATCAGACTACATGTGTTCTACAGAAGAGCAGTGTTATGTTCAAAGCAACCTTGTCAGCAGTCAGACTACATATACCAGTGTTCATTCGGAACACTTTTTCAGATCTTCAGCAGAGATGGTTATATGTACAGTGAAATTTTTTTTCCAGTCTTATCAGTAACTACAGCTGAAGTGTTTCATAACAGAGTTCTCATCAGCACACCAATGTTTTTGCAGATGGGAGACTGTTAACTCCATACAGAATAAGGCCACAGCTGATAGCACTACAGTTACTCCTTACACAGCAAACCTTTTGATAAGACATCACTAATATATCAAATGTAAACTTCATACAGAAAACGGCCAGAGCAGATGGCATACCTCTACATACAACAATTACAGCTGTTAGACGAATTGCAGAGCACCAGTATTTACTTCAGAAAAAACCTCAAAGAACTTCAGTCGGCCAGCACTACTTCAGAAAATCTACAAACTGCAGCAGTGTTCCTTCAGAACACAAGACATTATCCAGTTAACAGCTATGTACTTCACCATCTCCAGAGACTTTCAGGTTTCCAGTATGATGTCACACAGTGAAGAAGCAAGAAAAAGTTTAAAAAGCTGCAGATGACAGAACGCGTTCTTCCAGTCATAAAGTTATGTAAACGTTTATATGCACTTTTTTAGCTAAAAAAGCTCAGAAAAGTTTAAATACATCAGTAAAAGTTACTTGCATACCTTCTTTATAAACTTGCCAAATAATACTTCTACAGTTAAAACACCAGTAAATGTTTGGTTTAAAGTTAAAAACTGTTTAAAACAGTAAAAAAAAAAACTGTGTTCCAGAAATGTTCATTTCAAGCTAAAAGTTATTAGTTCAGGAATGTTGCATCTTTCCAGATGCAAAAGGGTGCAGCACACTGCAACAAACACACTATCTCATAATTCCCAGAGTAAGTCATTTTGTCAGTAATTGTTTACAGTTTTCAAACAGTCAAAAATCAAACAAAAAGAAATTGGTCTCACCACGATGTAGTTTTAAATGAAACTCTGTAACTCCGTAGTGCAAAAAGAGAAGTAAAACTTTATTCCATATAACAAGAGAAACGATAAGCGCTTTCGCGTAGGTAAGACTACGCTTCATCAGATAATGACAGTGTAAGTGCTACAGCACATGTAATTCATAATAGAGTTAAGTTACAGTACAATTTCAACTACAAATGTTCAGAATGTAATAGTCTACGAATTAAGTCACAGTATTGCACATACAGATGTTAACACAGTTAACGTGCATAACATGCAGGCAGTGTCTCAGGTTCATGTTGCAAATGTTCAGAATGTATTCATTTCTAGTTTCTTGCTTTCAAATATTGCACTGAGGGGGGGGGTAAGAGGGATCAAAGTGCAGATTTTGATCAGTATGATAAAATAAATTCCAGCACAAATAGTATACAGACAGGGCAAAATAAAGTAAAAAAAAAACACATCCCATAGCTCAGGTCAGTGTTGTTGCTAATTCTAAATAAAAAAGATTTTAATCTTGTCTATAAAGGGTGTTGGCAGTCCAGCACCAAACCAGACCATTGTTTAAAGTTAGAAGAAATAACAGTATTTCATTGTTTACAGAAAAATGATAGAATAATGTATTGATTAGCAAAGACAAATCGATTTCAGTTGCAAATAGACCTTTATTAGAGGACATAAATACAGTTTTGTCACAATTTAAAGGATCAAAGATTACAGCAACTAACAGTCTGAAAGTGTAACAGCTCCTTACTAGGTATGGGCATGTCATGAAAAGTTGCATCTTTTAGACTTCAGTAGCAAGATTTTACGGAAAAATAAAAATACTACAGAATGTACAGTAGTTCACACAGATGACACTTGTAAGAATTTGCATGCAGTAGATGGTGTAAATGTACAGAATTAAAAAAAAAATTGGTTAAGACAGGAAACGTGCAGATTTATGGGTTAAAGATAAAATAAGTTCCAGTTCAGCTGACACAGCTTAAGTGCTCAGAAAGGCATATTGGGTGCGGCCAGTTAGGAAAAAAAGGGTAATTGTACACATTTATGTTTTGTAGGGTATACCAGAAATGACAGTCACATTAATTTGCAGAATAAAAGATTTACCGTTACAGATTTGCAAATGGATTTTTTGTGTTATTGTTTTGTTTAGCAGACATAGTTATTATGGTAGTAAAGTGTTGCAATGCATAAATAATATCTTGATACAGAGACAAAAGGGCATTCACAGATATTAAGTGATGTTTTGCTAGTTTGAAGAATGTAAAATTTAAAGTCAGTGCTACATTTTAGAAGTGACAGTATAGTTAAAAGTTCAAATCCCATGCAGAGAAAGTGCATCATAAATATCGTCATTAAAGCCACAGGTTCAACTCCTATATTATACTTGTATAAAGGGCAAGACAATTAAAGTACCAGAATTAGATCAGTTCAATTGTAGTAATACATGTGTGTATGCTATATGAATAAAGGATAGATGTAAAACTTCCAGAATTATTAGATCAGTTCATACTACATAAAGATTGTATAATGCTTTTATTGACAGTTTATGCAGTTACAGTTCTTACTATTTAATCATTGCAGCATTCACTAATACTGAAAAGTTAAGTGACGTCAGCTAAAGAAACTGCAGTATGTGAGGACCTCAGGGCCATGAAAGTAAATGTAGAAAGTTCAACAGTTAACATTAATTTTATCGAGATGGCAGAAATGCAACAAAATGTTAAAATATTAATAGTGTTAAATTGCTACTTTAGTTTAACTTGAGGTTATGACAAGAAAAAAGCGACACTGAGGTTTCCATTTGATTTAATAATAGTTAATTTCACTGTAGCACATTATCAATTCATTTAGATGTTCAAGAATGTATTTATTAGTAACATTACATGTGATGTCAGTTCCGCCTTTAGTCTCACTGGTCCGAAGCGTCTGATCCATCCGGGCCATTTCTCCAGCTCAAGGTCTTAAGCAAAGCTCATGGGCCTTATTTACCAATAATGCAATTCCGTAATTACCTCAGATCTCGTTTGCTGAGCAGCGAAGCAGTTGGATGCATAGCTCTAGGCTTAAGTACTTTGTTTCATTTTTCTGAAGTTGTATTATGTTGTAGCTATCCTAATTCTTTTCTAAAATTAAACTATTGGTGACAATTGGGCTACTGTTGGCTGAAGGAGAAGAAGAGAGGGAGTTATGCCCGAAGGCAGGAAGAGAGGAGAAAGATTAGGAGTGTGGTAGTGAGGGTAGGAACTTTGAATGTTAGCAGTATGACTAGTATAGTAAGAGAGCTAGCTGATATGATGGCGAGAAGGAAGGAAGGTTGATATATTATGCGTGCAACAGACCAGATGGAAGGGGAGTAAGGCCAGGTGTAGAGGCGGGTTCAAATTGTTCTGTCATGGTGTGGATGGGAGGAGAAATGGGGTAGGGGTTATCCTGAAGGAACAGTATGCCAAGAATGTTTTGGAGGTGAAAAGTGTCAAAGCGATGTTTATGAAGCTGGAAATTGATGGTGTAATGATAAATGTTAGTGCATATGCTCCACAAGTTGCGTGTGCGATGGATGGGAAAGAAAACATTTGGAGTGAGTTGAATGAAGTAGTGGTGAGTGTACGGATTTCAGTGGGCATGTTGGTGAGGGGAACAGAGGGGATGAGGAAGTGATGGGTAGGTATGGTGTTAAGGAGAGGAATGCAGATGTTAGTGGATTTTGCAAAAAGGATGGACATGACTGTGGTGATTATGTATTTTAAGGAGGAGGGGCACAGAGTGATGTACAAGAGTGGAGGAACATGCACACAGGTGAATTATATCTTATGTAGGAGGGCCAGTCTGAAGGAGATTGGAGATGGTAAAGTGGTGGCAGGGGAATGTGTAGTTAGGCAGCATAGGATGGTGGTCTGTAGGATGACTGTGATCAAGAAGAGGAGTGTGAGGGCAATGTCAAGAATCAGATGGTAGAAGTTGATAAAGGGTGATTGTGAGGTGGAGTTCAGGGAAAGAGTTAAGACAGGCACTGGGTGGCAGTGAAGTGTTACCGAATAGCTGGGTAACTACAGCAGAGCTAGTAAGGGAGACTGCTAGAAAGGTGCTTGGTGTGACATCTGGACAGAGGAAGGAGGACAAGGAGACCTGGTGGTGGAATGAGGAAGTACAGGAAAGTATACGGTGAAAGAGGTTGGTGAAGAAGAAGTGGGATTGTCAGAGAGATGAAGAAAGTAGACAGGAGTATAAGGAGATGAGGCGTATGTCGAAGAGGGAGGTGGTGAAGGCTAAGGATAAGTAGTATGGAGAGCTGTATGAAAGGTTGGACACTAAGGAGGGAGAAAAGGACCTGTATCGTTTGGCTAGACAGAGGGACTGAGCTGGGAAAGATGTGCAGCAGGTAGGGGTGATGAAGGATAATGAAGGAAACGTACTTGCAAGCGAGGAGAGTATGTTGAGCAGGTGGAAAAAGTACTTTGAGGGCTGATGAATGAAGAGAATGAGAGAGGAAGAAGGTTGGATGATGTGGGAATAGTGAATCAGGAAGTGCGATGGATTAGCAAGGAAGAAGTAAGGACAGCTATGAAGAGAATGAAGAATGGAAAGCCAGTTGGTCCAGATGACATACCTGTGGAAGCATGGAGGTGTTTGTGAGAGATGGCAGTGGAGTTTTTAACCAGATTGGTTAATGAAGTCTTGGAAGTGGAAAGGATGCCTGAGGAGTGGAGAAGTGTTTTGGTACCGATTTTTAAGAATAAGGGAGATGTGCGGAGCTGTAGTAACTACAGAACAATAAAATTAATCAGTCACAGCATGAAGTTATGGGAAAGAGTAGTGGAAGCCAGGTTAAGAAGAAGGTGAACAGCAGTATGGTTTCATGCCAGGAAAGAGCGCTACAGATGCGATGTTTGTTCTGAGAGTGTTGTTGGAGAAATATAGAGAAGGTTAGGAGTTGCATTGTGTCTTTGTGTACTTGGAGAAAGCATATGACAGGGTGCCTAGAGAGGGGTTGTGGTATTATATGAGGAAGTCGGGAGTGGCAGAGAAGTATGTAAGAATGATAACAGGATATGTATGAGGGTAGTGTGATAGTGGTGAGATCTGCGGTAGGATTGATGGATGCGTTTAAGGTAGAGGTGGGATTACATCAAGGATCAGCTCTGAGCCTTTTCTTATTTGCAATGGTGATGGACAGGTTGACAGACCAGATCAGACAGGAGTCCCCGTGGACTATGATGTTTGAAATTGTGATCTGTAGTGAGAGTGAAGAACAGGTTGAGGAGACCCTGGAGAGGTGGAGATGTGCTCTAGAGAGGAGAGAAATTAAGGTCAGCAGGACCAAGACAGAATGTGTGCGTGTGGATGAGATGGAGGGTAGAGAAATGGTGAGGCTGCAGGAAGTAGAGTTGGCGAAGGTGGATGAGTTTAAATACTTGGGATCAACAGTTCAGTGTAATGGTGAGTGTGGAAGAGAGGTGAAGAGAGTACAGGCAAGGTGGAGAGCAGTGTCAGCAGTGATTTGTGACAGACTGGTACCAGTAAGAGTGAAAGGGAAGGTATACAAGAGGGTAGTCAGACCAGCTATGTTATGTGGGTTGGAGATGGTGGTATTGACAAAAAGGTAGGAGTCAGAGCTGGGGGTTGGCAGAGTTAAAGATGTTAAGCTTTGCATTGGGTGCGATGAGTATGGACAGAATTAGGAATCTGTATATTAGAGGGTCAGCTCAGATTGGACGGTTTGGAGATAAAGCCAGAGAGACGAAATTGCGTTGGTTTGGATAACGTGCTGAGGAGGGATGCTGGATATATTTGGAAAATTATACTAAGGATGGTGCTGCCAGGTAAGAGGAAAAGAGGAAGGCCTAAGATAAGGTTTATGGATGTGGTGAGAGAGGACATACAGGTATTTGATGTGACAGTACAAGATGCAGAGGACAGGAAGAAATGGAAACAGATGATCCACTATGGTGACCCCTTAACAGGTACAGCTGAAAGAAGTTACACTATCCTTTTCTAGCTAGTTCTTTACCCTGCTCTTGACTTTTTCCCCTCAGTTGAAATCTGTTTTAATTAGAGGGCATCTAAGGAATGTCGTTTTTAGTTGGAGGACGTTTCTTTCTCCTCCTTTCTTTTTTTTTCCTCCTTTGTTAACCAAATACTAATATAAAATCATAATTTTTATCAATATCCTCCTGTAGTCTGTTTAAGTTAGAGGACTCTTCCTTATCCTTTTACTGTGTGTGTGTGTGTGTGTGTGTGTGTGTGTGTGTGTGTGCACACTCTCCATTAAATCCATTTGTTAGAGGACTTATTCTTGGAGATTGGGAGTGTCTGATTATCTTTATCCCTCTCATTTTCTTCTTCAGTCATGTTGCAAAAGCAAGTTAGTGAACCTTTGGGCTTCAAAAAATGTGAAACGTGTGGAAAGAAGCCCCTTAGTGATTCACACATATTGTGTGTATTGCTTGGTGGCCTCTTTATTTTCAGGACTGTTCCATTTGCCACAATTTTAATCAATGGACATTAAAGGAATGCAAAAATAAGCTTATTTTGAAAGACCTTCTCAGGTCCCCTTTCTCTGAGGCTGTATCTCCTGTATCTTCAACTTCTGACAAAACCACCAAAAGAGCTTTATCGGAGCTGAGATCCGTGTCAGAGATGAAGTAGAAGGCTCCAAAATTAAAGGATTGGAAGGTTCCATTGGAGCAGACCTCTCCTTCTGGTTCCACAGCTCCTTCGGAATGGGGAGCTTCATTGGCGCAGAGTATTGTTGCGGAGCATAGACAATAGGAGCCGATCACAGTCTTTAGAGAAAGTATCCCCTTGGCTCCCATCACCACTACTAGCAAGATGGTCACCTACCCTGTCCACTACGTCTACCAGGAGTTTATCTGACGAAGATTGGGATAAGGTCGTAGAGAGACTCTAAAGAAACCTGCTTCAGCTAAATTACTGTTGGATCTGAACCCAAAAGAATCGGATCAGACTTAACCTCCCTCTTCTGTGGCAGTTCCTCCTCCGATCCTTCCCCTAGTTTTGGAGCCGGAAGATACCGATATCCAACTTGTGTTAGTGTCTGGTCCAGGACCCATAAGTTCCTCTGATCCGATATCTACCCCGAGTGTCTCTATGCCGTTGGAGCAGAGGGTCTCTGGGAACCGACACTCCCCGGTCGGGTCTGCAGAGACTTTTTGTATCTTATCTGATCCAACTTTGCCTCTGGGGGCCTTGGCACAGGTGAGTTCAGCTCCTGCCTCTCCTTCGGATCTTACTTCTTCGGCTCTGGAGATTTCTTCAGCCCTGACAACTTGTTTGTCGGATCCTAGGAGTTCTTCGGAACATGGAGAGACTGCCTTCAAGGCAATGAGGAGGGTTTTGACTGCTTTCCAGTCTGAGACGCAGTCTACTTCGGGTCTTCCTCCCTCTTCAGTCCAAGTATCTTTGTCTTCTCACTTGCCCTCTCCACAGGTCTGCAGAGATGATAGGCCTCAGGATGTACCTCAGGGTACTGCCTTCTCTTCTGAAACCTCTCCAGAGTATCCCACTCGGGAGGTCCTTTGGAAGAGGACATGCAAGAGGAAGCAATTTGACTCCCCAGAGGAGTCTGCCACATCTGACACCGACCTCGATGAATGCAGAAGGGTCCCCATGATCACCTCCTGTAGATGTCTCCTTTGGAGACTTCCTACAAATCTTAAAAACAGAAGTGATTGGGAGTCCTGTACCCCTTCGGCTGAGTAGTCCGTCTTCCTGAAGACCTTTGCTTTCTCACATATCAGCTTCTTCAGTGGTGACTCCTTTCGATGAGCTTGTGGAATTAATCTCGCAAAAGCCTTGGGAGACCCCAGACACCACAGACCCTACTCTTAGAAGGACAAATAAGTGCATTACTGCCCCAAAAGAAAAAAAATCTTTTTAACAAAGGGTGTAGCGGAGGATGCCATGGTTGTGGCAGTGGCTACTCTATCCATCCTCCTAATAAGGACTCTAGGACTATGGATAGGTATGGGAAGTGTGTTTTCTCATTGGCTACCTTTACTTTGCAGTCTCTGAATTCTCACCCACTTCACCAGATTGCTGAGAGACCTGATCGAAGAATTATCAGATTCCCTCCAAGGGGCTGTAGCTGATGCGGAGGCAGATAAGATCAGTGCTCAGCTCGCCATCTTGAATTCAGCTGTCAACTCATCAATGAGACTCCTTTCTTATGCAGCAGATAGAACGAGTAGGGCAGCAGGCTTGGGTATCTCTCTTAGGAGGCAGGCCTGGATGCGCCTTTGCGATTTTGTGGAGCCCTTCAAGTCTTCCTTCATTGACGCCACTTTTGACAGCTCCTCTCTTTGGCCAAAAGTGAAGTAAACACTCACCAGGTGTGAACAACAAGGCAAGACCTTGTCTGCCATTGGAGTACGTTTTTCCACTCCTACTAGACCAAACATTTTCCCAAAGGTTAACAAGGTAGTGGGAAAATGTGGTTCAGAAAATCTCAAAGGTCTTACCAGGACATACAAGGTGAAAGTTCCCCTATAGGCAGAGGGGGGAGCAATAACAGAAGATGCCACCCTTGCAGCAGAGGAGGCCCACAGAACCAGTCTCTTTGGGAGACCTTTCCAGCACTCCTGAAGGAGTGCCTGATGGCTCGCCTCTGGAGGCAGTCAGGGGTCGGTTTTCTCGGCACCTAGAAACCTGGCTAAAGATAAATGACAAATGGGTGCAGGACATAATATCCAGAGGCTATACCATCCCCTTTTCCTTTCCTATCCCCTCGAACAAAGTGGTTCCAGATGTTCCACCCAGTCAAATGTAAAAAGCAACAATAGAAATCCAAAAGTTGCTAAGAAAGAGAGTCAACCAAGAAGTCCCCGCAGACCAGAGAGGATCCAGAATTTACTCAAGATTCTTTTTAGTTCCAGAGACGACAGGGGACTGGAGGCCCATTTTGGATCTCAACAATCTAAACATGTCTGAGAAAAAGACCAAGTTCTGGATGGTGACCCTGCAGTCGATACTTCCATTTCTGGGAAAAGACAATTGGATGTGCTCTATAGACCTTCAGGACGCATACTACCACATTCGAATAGACAGGTGGTCCAGGAGGTACTTGCACTTCGACTAGTAGCCAGTCACTTCCAGTTTCGAGCTCTGCCCTTTGGTCTCAGTACAGCCCCCAGAGTGTACACCAAATGTATGACAGTAGTAGCTGCTCACTTGAGACGCATAGGAGTCCGTGCGTTTCCATACCTAGATGACTGGCTCATAACTGCCCCAACCAGGCATCATTTGCTCATAGCAAGGAATTTTGACCTTCAGCTCTGTTCCTCTCTGGGTATTACTGTGAATTACAAAAAATCTGCACTAGAGCCATCTCAAAGTTTGGTTTTCATAGGAGCAGACATAAACACAAGCACAAAAATAGCAAGACTTCCACAGGACATTGTAGACGACCTCCGTCGTCTTGTGAGAATGCTAATAAAGAAGTCAAAAGCCCCAGAAAAAGTAGCTCTGCAGTTACTAGGAAAAATGGCTGTATCAATTGCACTGATTCCGCTAGCTTGCCTTCACATGAGAGTTCTAAAGTGGTTGCTTTTCACCCAATGGTCAGTCTTGGAACTTCCAATATCCCACAAGATTATTTTAATCAATGCCTGCAAAATAGATCTCTAATGGTGGATTCATTCAACTTTAGTGTCTCCAGGCCACCCATTCACCCCCCTCATCCTGTGGCTACGGTGCCCACAGAAGCTTCCCAGATTGGGGGGGGGGCATTTTTTGGGAAAGGCGGTTCAGGGCATCTTGCAAAAGCACGAGACTCATCTGCATGTAAATATCCTAGAGATGAGGGCGGTGCTTTTAACGTTGCAAGCATTTCTGGACTCTCCCCTCTAGGAACAATAGCAATCCAGTTGGACAATATGTCCATAGTGTGGTATATAAACAAACAGAGGGGAGCCAGATCATACCCCCTTTGTCAAGAAGCTGTCAGGGTCTGGCTTTGGGCGTTGGCCTCCAACCATTTTCTGATAGCAGTTCACATCCTGGGGAAATCCAGCATCATTGCAGACAAGCTGAGCAGAGCCATTTTATGGCCGCACTAGTGCTCCCTCAACCAGAAAGTTACAGAAGTGATCTTGCGGAAATGGGGCCAGCCTTGCTGCGATCTCTCTGCATCACCCAACAATGGCAAATGCAGGAACTACTTTGCCCTGATCCCTCCCACAGGTGAGTCACCACGGGTTGCACTTGGTCATGATTGGCTTCCGGGACTTCTTTACGCCTTTCCCCCAATTCCACCAATTCCAAAATTTTTGCAGGAAATGAATCGGTTGGAGACAACAGTTATCCTAATTGCTCCCTACTGGCCTCATCAGATCTGGTTCCCCTTTCTTCAACCTCATCTTTAGAATGAACACTGGATTTTGGGCACATTTCAGGACTTCTGGCACATTTGTCAGGAATGGTTCATCTCAGTCTTGACACCCTCATATTGACAGCTTGACTGCTTGAGTTCCCCTAATTGCCAGGTTTCCATCCCTTTCCTCTCCAGTCAAGCATATTTTATTGTCGTCTCACAAAACATCTACTTGAAGACTTTATAAAAGCAAATGGGAGAGATTTGTTCTATGGGCCAACTGTAACAGAATAGATCCTTTTACAGTGCCAGTTCACAATATTTTACAGTTTCTCTCAGAGGTTTGCAGTTGCAGAGCAACTGCAGCTACTATTGAAGTTCAGCTAGCTGCAATTTCCACATAGGAGAAAATCATGACACACAGACTTTGCAAAGCGTTTTTGAAGGGTACTGTTATGTTAAGACCACCATATAAACATCCAACGCCCCCTTGGGATCTCAATTTCATCTTATCTAATATCTTTCCTCCTTTTGAACCTTCAGCTATATGTGAGTTAAAATTCCCCCATTTACCCTACTGCACTGTGCTGATATATTGTGTGAGCCTGCATATGTACATGTTTCATGCATGTGCAGCATACCACTACAGAGTAGAGAATGCAGAAGAATATTAGTCATGTTATACAATGAAATTATGTAAGAAGAGTAAGCAGTTTCTCTCTCAAATAATTTCATTGTGTAATAGCAGTAAACCACTCCTGGATTTACCAATGGGTTGGCTTTGTTTGATCACTCTGGTTTCTTTCTCATAATCAAACCACACCAACCATAGGTAAATCCTGGGATACCCGCAGCCAGTTGTGGATTGTTGCTTAAGTATTGACTTCAGCAAGATGCAGTCATAAGATATAAACTTTTGGGGCTTATAACTAAAGATAAGAGTAGTATATCTGCAGGTAACCAAGATGAAATTCACAGTGTCAGTGTGCCTGAAGCACTAGACACTGAGGAGCACAATGCTTATCAGTGATGTTCTTTATGTTTCACTGTTGCAGTCATTACATTTGGGTTATCTGCCTGCAGGTAGCCCTCAGCCGGCCTGAATACCAGAGTCTTGGATTCCTGCATCGGATGCTTTCTCTTCTTCCATGATGTCAGGTCGTCAGGGGTATAAAACATGCAGCAGATGCCATTACATCCGTCTTTCTTGCCGCATGGTGCCCGAAGCAGAAGCAGTTCACAAGTGTCGGTTGGCCGACTCCTGAAATTTTCGTTTTCGAGTTTCAGAACCAAAGTCTTCAAAAAAGCTAAGTACCCCATTGGAGATCCTTTTTCTTGCTCTTAAACTGATGTCAGTAAAAGTTAACAATTGTTTTACCTGCGGAAAGCAAACACCTCATAAAGATTTTCATTCGTACTCATTCCTTACAGAGGTCCAGACCACGACATCCCTTGCTGTCAGTTTTATGCCTTATTCAACCCCCAAACTATTTGTCATCGGTCTATTTTTGCAGCAAATTATTTTGGTACTCTGTTTAACTATCCAGAAGTGGCTTCAGTAAGCCGTCCGACTACCGATATTACGAAAAAAACGTAAAGTTAAAGACAGAGACAGGCCGCATAGGTCCAAAACTGCCGGCGACACTTCCGTTTCCGCTAGTCACCAGTTCGCCAGTACTCAGTGAGATGAATTTGCAGCCCCTGATACCCGCTACTTCAGATTTGCAGGCCTCTACTGAGACCCATTCGGAGTCTGGTATGCCGCAAGATGCTTCTTTGACTATGGAACCTGCGGATGTCTCTACCTTGGATGGGTCCAGAGCCGCTGTGCAGACACCGGCTTCTAAGGGTGTATTCAGGCCTACAGACTTATTTTTATTTATTTATTTTAATTTGTTGACCGGGAGTGTCCGACTGGACGTGGGTCCATTTTCAGCAAAGGCCCGGGGAGAAAAGCTCCACAGTAAAATAAACAGACAGTAGTTACATTGGATTACATAGCGATTAACAATTTAACATAGAAATTACTTACAACATATTTACAGATGAAGAACATAGTACATCAGTAGACAACTAGAATCTTTATCTGTGAAGTACATAACAGGCATTAACAAATGTAACAATGAGAAGTTCCTGCTGTATAATAAGTACTAGGCTTATGAGCATCTGAGCTTGCTATCATCAAGGTAGTTAGTGGAGGTGAAAGAAAGGTAGTAGTTGGATGGGGTGGATGATATTAGAGTGGGAGTTGCAAGGGCATAGCCAGCATGTTTTTAGGTGCGCTTTTAATAAAGTTTTGAAGTTGGTGCATAATGGTACGGAGGTAATTGTGGGTGGGAGTGATTTCCATACTTTGGCTATGGCGCAAGAGAATAGTGCTTCACCAGCAGAGTTATTGGCTTTAGTGATCTGCAAGTGATTTTTGTTGCTGGATCTTAGTGGTCTGGTGGTGCGATAGGGTTGGAGTAGATTCTGGAGGGATGGGACATTTAGTGGATGGTTTACTAGTTTGTGGCCGAGTGAGAGTTGATACCACTGAAGGAGGTGAGGGAGTTCAAGCCAGCCCAGTTCAGCAAGTGTGAGACAGTGGTGACTACGGTAGGATGCCCCTGTGGCGAATTTGGCGATTTTGTTGTAGCAGGTCTCTAGCTTGTTTAGATCACATTGCCTTAGGTTGGTATATACTGGAGAGGCATAAAGTAGGGTGGAGATAAGGTGGGAATCTGCTATTGAAATCTTTGCTGCTTTGGTGAGAAATTGTTTATTTCTGTATAATGCTCCTAGATTTTTGTGGACTTTTTTTATGGTCATGGATATGTGAATGTCAAATTTTAGTTTATTGTCTATTTCCACTCCTAGCAATTTGGTGTGTTCAGTTGGGTATGTAGTGGTGCTGTCTTTTGCTGTGATGTTAAAGTGAGAGTTGTTTTGAGTATGTTTGTTGGGTTGGAAGAGGAGTAGTTTAGTTTTGTTTGGGTTGAGTATTAATCGGGCATCGGATAACCATGTTTCAACAGAGGAAAAGGCTTCCTGTGTGACTTTTTGCTTTTCAAACTGACACCATCTTCTTCATCAAGGCCTAAAACTCGACTTGCGCCTAGAAAACCGACGTCCAAACTGCATGGTCAGGCCCATATGCCTAAAAAACAAATGCTTAGAATGTCTGAAGACCTTATTACTTTAATTAGGGGAAGCCAGCCTTCCCCCTCTAAGAGACCTAGAACTGATTTTCCTTCTGATCAGGATTCTGAAATTTCTGTTTCTTCTGATTACCAAGATTTGCCCTTATCTACCTATAAGGAATCTGATGCAGATGATTCCATTCCCTCTGCTTCCCCTCCAGATTATTCCATTCCCTCTGCTTCCCCTCCAGAAGATTTTTTCTTTTGGTGAAACCTTGTACACTCTTAGGGAGCATTTCTGCTGGGAAAGCCAGGATTACTCGGATTCCAAAAAGAGGCTTAGGGAAATCTTACTCCTCCCTCAACAAAGGCCTTTAGATATACCTCCTGTCCTGGACATTGTAGATGATGCCTTCTTGGAATCTAGCCTGGCCCCAGACACTTAACCTCTAGTTCCCAGAAAACCTGACTGGTATTACAGAGTACCTTAGTCTCACAAGTTCCTCTTCAAGAATCCTACTGCGGACCCAGAGACCATTTCCCAAGAACCTAAAGGCATTAAGGCTACTACTGCCAAAAACCCTACCCCCTCTGATAGAGATTCCAGGGCCTTGGACAGATGGGGTAAGAAGGTATACACTTCTGCTACTTTGGCCATTAGGGCCTTAAACTGCCAGTTTCATATGTTAAAGTATCAGCAGCATATTATGGGACCACTTAAACAGAAAATGATGTTGATTCCTGACTGTGCTGAACATAAAGAATTACAGGATTTAATGCATTCTGCTGAACAAGTTGGTAAACATGCTTTGCAGTGTTGTTTTGACTCTTTAGAAGCATCTTGTAGGGCTGCTGTCACTGGGTCTTTACTTAGCTGGCATGCTTGGCTTAAGGAGCAAAACTTGCCAGATCATGTTACAGCTAAATTACTGGATGCTCCCTTAAACCAAGACCGCCTGTTTGGCAACAAAGCAGAAGTCGTCCTTAAAAAGATGGAGAAAAAAGCTAAATCTATGCAAACTGTTAAAGATTTCCTGCAAGTACAGCCTCCCAGATTTAGTAGGCATTGGCCTTCTGAGAACTGGTGCTTTCCAGTTTCTTCCAGGCCTTCTCAGTCCAAACCCAGGAACAGCAGATCACTTAGGCTACAATCTCAAGGTACACACAGGCCTAAGCAGTGGGGGGCTCCCACTTCCAAAGCTGAAAGTAGTAAGACACCCCCTATGGAAAAATGTCACAATGACTTAACCTTAACCCTTCCAAGCCCTGATCAACTGCCTGCTCCCTTAGGGGGGGAAAGATCGCCCTGCATGCAAAAAAACGGGAACTAATTACCCAGGACAAATGGGTTTTAAATATAGTTTTCCAAGGATACAGATTCCACTTCCACACCTTACCAACCCCAAACTGTTGGCCAGACCTTCCCCCAAATCAGTGGGCAGAGGCTCAACAGCAGGTTCTCCCTTCTAAGTATCAGAGCTATTCAGCCTGTCCCAGCAGAAGAAAGGGGACAAGGTTTTTACTCAAGACTTTTCCTGGTACCCGAAAAGACCGCTCCTGGTGTCCTGTCCTGGACCTCTCTATTCTAAACACCTTTTTGCTAATCCCAAAATTCAAAATGCTAACACTTCAACAGCTGCTTCCTATGCTAGGCAAAGATACCTGGTTGGCAACCTTAGACTTAAAGGAAGCTTACCTGCACATTCCAATAAGGGAATCTTGCAGGAAATACCTACACTTCAGAGCAGGCTCTCTGCACTTCCCTTTGGCTTATCTACTGCACCCAGGGTATTCACAAAGTGTCTAGCTCCAGCCATTGCATTTTGCAGGCAGAGAAATATTCAGATATACCCATACCTGGACGATTGTCTAATTCAGGCAGAAAGCCAGGACATGCTATTAAAACATCTGGCATTTGTAAAGAAACTTCTAAACTCGCTGGGGTACACCATAAACAAAAAGCAATCTCATCTAGTACCCTGCCAACAAATTGTATTCCTGGGAGCAAGCTTGAACATAACTTCCCAGATGGCTTACCTCACACCAGAGAAACAAGTTTGACAGCCTACTTCAAACTACTGGTCACAAAGACCCAGCTATCTGCAAGGAAAATCCTGCAAGCCCTGGTGTTCATGGCCTCTTGCATTCTACTAATTCCATATGCAAGACTGCATATGAGGAAACTACAATGGTATCTAAAAAGCCTATGGTGTCAATATTCTCAGGACCTGGAATCAATGATTCCTATCATTCCTTGTATAAAGACAGAGTTCCTTTGTTGGGCAGAGGCCTGCCACCTAAACAAGGGGCTTTCTTTCAATCTACCCCCTGCCACCCAAACCCTGACTACAAACGCATCAGACTATGCATGGGGGGGCTCACTTGGCAGGGCGGTGCATTCAGGGCAAATGGAACCCGAGTCAGATTCACCTGCATATCAACCAAAAAGAAATGTTAGCTGTACAGAATTCCCTGACAGCCTTCAAAGACCATATCCTTCCAGGACAATTATTGGTAAAGACAGACAGCCCCACAGTTATGTGGTACATAAACAAGCAGGGGGGAACCCACTCGAACCCTCCCTGCAGACTAGCAGTGGCTCTGTGGAACACAACCCAGTGCTACCAAGTGCATCTACAAGCTCATTTCCTGGCAGGCAAGCTAAATTCACTGGCAGATGACCTATACAGAAATCTCATGGACCCACACTTATGGAAACTGGAACCAAAATATTCAACCTCTTGAGGAACAAATGGGGGGCTCCAGAGATAGACCTGTTTGCCTCCCCTCAGAACTTTCAGTTGGATAAATTCTGCACAAGGACTCCCCACAGTCAAGCTTGGAAAGTGGATGCACTGTCCTTTACCTGCGAAGACCTTTCAGTTTGTGCCTTCCCCCTCTGCCACTTCTCTCGAAGGTTCTGTTAATGATCAAGCAGGACAAACCAAGGACAATACTGATTGCACCAGACTGGCCTTGCCAGCACTGGTAACCCCCTCTTGCGCAGTATGATACTGATGAATCCATGGCACCTACCTCAGACACCTTCCCTGCTGTCCCAGCAAGCGGGCCAAATTCTACATCTTCAGCTTCAAACCCTGAACCTTCCAGCCTGGCTAATTCCTTGAGCTCTCCTATAGCATCCCTCAGTAAGCAGGTGTCAGATGTCATTCTGGAAGCAAGGAGACCTTGTACTAGAAAATCGTATGCTGAAAAGTGGAAAAGGTACTGTTCTTGGAGCCAGACTCCAGGGATGGGCACTACGGTGTCCGGCTTACTTCATATTCTTCAGTACTTAACAGAAGTGCTCCACAAGGGCCTATCCTTCTTGTCAATTAAAATTTATGCATCTGTCATTTCAGCAAATTATTCTGAACCACCCCTCTTCTTTCACCCCCTGTTAAAGTAATTCCTCAGAGGTGCTAAAAATTTAAGCTCCCCCAGGTGAGCCCCTGCTCCAGCCTGGGATCTTAAGTTTGTTTTGGAAAAGCTCACTCTCCCTCCATTTGAACCAGCTGCATCTGCAGAGTTGAAATTCCTTTCTTGGAAAACAGCCTTTCTTGTAGCCATCACTTCAGCAAGAAGAGTGTCTGAATTGCAGGCCCTTATGGCAATGGAGCCCTTCATTGTCTTCCATGCAGACAGGATTTCCCTCAGGAGAAACCCGTCTTTTATATGCCCAAGGTGGTGTCTAGTGTGGCCCTAAATCAGTCCATTCATTTGCCTACCTTTTTCCCGAATCCAGAAAACAAAGGAGAAAGAATACTGCACTCTTTGGACGTGCACAGACAACTTAGATTTTATATGGACAGGACTAAGCCTCTCAAACTCTGAACAGCTGCTAGTTGGCTTTGCTGCAGGGGCAGAGGGGAAGGCCATTTCAAAGCAAACCATTTCTAAATGGATAGCCCATTGCATTAATTTCTGCTATAAGCACCATGGAAAACCTACCCCACAGGGGATTAGATCGCATTCCACCAGGGCGGCATCTACCTCTACAGCTTTTCTTAGAGGAGTCCCTACTAGGGACATCCTAAAAGCTGCTACCTGGAGCTCTGTACATACCTTCACCAAGCATTACCACATCCCTATTTTTTTCTAAATCCAGGGCTGGTTTTGCCACTGCAGTCTTGCAGGGCTTAATAGCTGGCCCTAATGCTCTCTTAACTTCCTCCTCCCTTCCTTAGCTTTGGGAATCAACCCAAATGTAATGACTGCAACAGTGAAACATGAAGAACATAGTACAGTTGTGTACACTTACATAAGTGTAGATGTTCGAGTGTATTCACTGTTGCAGTCCCTGTTACCCTCCCTCCAGGCCTCTGACTTCTCTTGGCTCTACCTTTCCTTCTTGTTTGGTGTATTTGAGCTTTCTGGTGTATTTGCTTTTTGTTGGTGGTGTAACATAACATATAATTGCTTCCTATTACGGGGGCACCTGACATCTGGGGCAAGAAAAACTGATGTAATGGCATCTGCTGCATGTTTTATAATCCTGACTACCTGACGTCATGGAAGAAGAGACAGCATCCGACGCAGAAATCCAAGACTCTGGTATTCAGGCCAGCTGAGGGCTACCTGCAAGCAGATAACCCAAACGTAATGACTGCAACAGTGAATACACTCGGAACATTTCATATTTATGGTAAGTGTACACAACTGTACTTTCTCTATAGAAAATCACTGCCAGTGTGATCTGGCAATGATCTTTGTTTTGGGAAGTTGCTGCTTTCCTCGAATTGGGGCATGTATGTGTTTGAGAGAGAAATAAGTCTTTACCTTCTGTGTTTTGGAAATAATTTTTTGGTGTTTTTGTTCCTTTCTGTTAAGATGAAGTTTCTGTAGTAGAACTGATGACTACCTTTTCTCTTTGTTTAACCTAGGTAATTTAGGATGACACAGGGTTCCTTTCTGAAGCAGTGTGAGACTGGAGTAGGACAAAACGACGGTACATTTTATTATCTGTGTCAGGGGAAACAAGTAAAAATATGAAATATAAAAAATTAAATATGCAAGGGTTTCTTGGCTCTAAACAGAGAGAAAAAAATTATTGTGGGGATAGGGTTTTGTCATATTAGAAGATGGTGCATTCTTTTAAGGAAAATAAAGGTTTAGGGAAGGATTATCTACTTCGGTAGTCTGTGGGAATGTTACGTGACATTTTGCTATTGATAAGCTTCCCATTTGAGAGCACCTCCAGGTCCAGTGGTAAGCTGGAGGCAACAAAGAAGAGGAACATTCTATTTGGCTTTGATGGTCATATGGCTTGATGTGGAAAAAGATTCAGAATTATTGCTGTAGTTGCTGCTGATGATGGGAATGTAACATTGAGACAATGATAGAGCTAGTGTGCTGTTGAAGTATTCATATCAAGATAAGTTATGATTGTAATTTTCAGAAAGGTTTGTTTAAGGAACAGCTTGTAGTTGAGTTGGAGGCAAGATTAACTTTTGATATAACGTTATGTGTCTGCTCTCGCACGTATGTATGTATATGCATGTGTGTGTGTTTGTGTGTATATATATATATATATATATATATATATATATATATATATATATATATAAAATGCATACACTTGTGTGTATGTATATGTATGTGTATATATATATATATATATATATATATATATATATATATATATATATATATATATATATATATACACACACACACGCACACACCAAACACAGTCGTTTTCAGATTGTGATATGGTAATTTCTTCGAAGTTGAATTTAGCCATTAGATGAAAATTTTGATACTTCCTTGCTGAGATTTACAGTTTGTTATATGTATGAAATGTACAACTAGTAAGTACTGAAAAAAACTCCAGCTTGTTCCCTAGTTTAACTTGAATGCCTTTAAGACTAACAGTTTTGAAGAAACCATATATTGGGTAAAATCTATGAAGAAAAGAATAGTACAGCAAAAGAAAGCTGTATATCAGAACTCTGAGGTAGATCATAATTCATTAAAAGAAAACTGAGTAATGTGTTAAAATATGGAAGTAATTATTGCAGCAAAGAGTGATATTAGGAATGGATTAGAGGAAAGAGTAAAGCAATGCGTAACTATCCGTTTGTCAGACAAAATGGGTATGCCAGTAGTCTCGCGGATGTGCTTTGTATCTCCTATCCAGTAATCAGTGAAAAGTTAAAGGTCACAGGATGCAGTAAAATATCTTGTACTAACTTAATTTCAGTTTAAAAATGCAACTGAATGCTGCAAGGGTATCTCCATACCTTTTTAATGTCTTAAAACCAGAAGTCTTAGCGCTTTCGTTCACTACCATTGAGTGTTATCAGAAACTGTTTAAAAATAAACTAAGTTCCCTTATATAATTTTTTGAAAATTGCGCCAAAAATTTTCAAGTGACATGCATCAAATAAACATAAACAAACCCATCACTTTAAAACACAGACCATTCAGTGATTTAAAAATTACATCTATGAACTGAAATACATATTTAAAATAAAACTTAAAAAGTAAAAATAATCACAGTACATTTATGAAATACAAGATTCTCTGATCTTTAGAACAGGTTTCAGAGAACTCACATCATTGATGTCAGGCAGGCTAGTGGCATTCAAAATTTGCCAAAAAAACTGTTTTTTTTCTAGTAGACTTTCCCAGTCACCACCCCTAGGTTGCAATTCTGCCTTTTCAAGTACGGGTACGGATAAGGAAAATTTCTTGAAATCATTACATCTTATACTATGTCGAAAAAAGAGCATTACACTGGTGAGACCTTTTTTATAGCATATGTTGGTAAATACGGGACTTAAGGGCACCAATGGTCTTTACTATGCAGAAGGCAGGATGGGAGGAACAAAAGGCAATATAAACCACCCCCTGGGTGTTGCAGTCATATCTTCCTTTAACAGTAATCACATTTGGAAAGCCAGACACCTGAAAATTGTTACCCTCTAGGATGAACCTACATTCCTTTTTTAGGTTCCAATTGTTTTGTAAACAAATCTAGGGGTAGCCTCAAGCTTCTCTAGGAGCCCTAAGCTCCCAAAAACTGTGGTCCCGTGGCTTTTTTCTAGCATCCTGAAGGAATCTATCCCTCCATCTGTGACCGTGAAGGCAGAATAGTTGAATATTTGACAACCCCCAAAGGTGAAAATAGAAACAGTACTTGGTAAATTTTTGAGGGAATTGTCCATACATGTCATCTCCAGTATTTCTGATTGTGTTTCCATCTGTCCTGAAATCCAGGCTGAAAGGATTATTCCTGGATCCACCCTGATAGTTATTTTCACCTAATTATTCTTTGAGACCTATTGGACCACTAGAGTGGTCGTCGTGGTTGTTAGGGTTAGTGAAATTATGTTGCCCAGCCTGCTCAGGTACCAGGCTAGCACGTTCTTGCAAAACTGCAGCACCAGGGAAGTTTAATGTCCCTGGTAATTTTCTTTTGCTTCTTCCAAAAGGCACTGCACTCATAGTCATGGGCCTTAAGTAAAACCTCCTGAAACTCATAAGAGCGAGGAGGAAACAGCAGATCTTTCCTGAAGTCAGAGTCGAGCTTCCGAAGTTCCTCTTCATATCCTGATAGGTGTCGCATATTATTCCGAAGTATAAGGTTCATAAATTCAATTCCTATACGGTCAAAAAAATCAAGCAGTTCCATGTGAAGCACTGAACCACTATTCGCACGGTTTGGATATTTAAAAATACGTAATCCTTTTGGGACCAGTTTGTTAGCAATACAATAACGCAGGAAAGAAGTGTCTATCTGCAAAGCTTTGAACTTAAACAGTATTTTTTCAAACTGTTTTATTTTAATGTCCAGGGTTAGTTCCTGATAAGAAAACTGTGCTGATTTAAGATGGGTCAATACCAAAAGAGGTTTCGTTAAACAGGAACTTAGCTTCAAGGCATCCCTAGATATCCAAATTGCTCACGTAATAGCTGCCCACCAGCTCCCACAGTCATGTTGCTGTCAGTACTGAAGGAATTACCACAAACAACATTGTTGACAGAACACTTTTGACTGTTAGTACACACAGCTCCAAGCCGATTGGTGTCTAATGATTCCCAATTTTTGCATGAAGTTCAGATTCTGATTGACATGTTTAAGGAGAGGAGATACCCAGAATCAGTGGTTGAGAAGGTTTCTAGGTATGTTTGTGAAAATCGACTGTCCAGATACCATCCCATCTTGGGATTTGATGAGGGCAGCAGCAGCAGTGATCGAGATCCAGTAACTCCTATGTCAGATTTGAATGGTAACGAATTGATTTTTTTAAATTATTTATTGGGAAAGCAATGTCATAGGTTACTATTTTCTTATATAAAGTAGCTGCTCTGATTTTAATGCAACTGTGATGAAACCCATGTTGTAAGTGGGTGAAAGCGCTCAGTTTGTGGATGTAAATAAATGTTTTTGGTCCGTTTTTATTCAATTAGCGTTTTACTTTTTCTTTTTGAATGGTAATGACTTTGTTCAGGCTTTGGTATTGCCATACAGTAGAGGGATAGATTCCCTTCAGGATGCTATAAAAAGCCACTGGACCACAGTTTTTGGGAGCTTAGGGCTCCTGGAGAAGCTTGGGGTTACCCCTAGATTTGTTTACAAAAACAATTGGTATCTAAAAAACATGTTTAAATGGAGTGGTAGGAACTCGGATAAATTTATGAGGAATTCGGGTATGAAGAAATGTGGTTCATTTAGGCAATGTAGGTTCATCCTGGAGGGCAACAGTTTTCAGGTGGCTGGCTTTCCGAATTTGATTACTGTTAAAGCTAGATATGACTGCAATACCAAAGGGGTGGTTTATATTGCCTTTTGTTCCACCTGTCCTGTCTTCTACATAGGAAAGACCATTGGTGTCCTTAAGTCCCGTTTTTACCAACATACTTATGCTATAAAACCGTCTCACCAGTGTAATGCCCTTTTTCGACATAGTATAAGATGTAATGATTTCAAGAAATTTTCCTTCTCTGTACTTGAAAAGGTGGAATTGCAACCTCTAGGGGTGGTGACTGGGAAAGTCTCCTAGAAAAAAAGATTTTTTTTGGCAAATTTTGTTCAATGCTACAAGTCTGCCTGGCATTAACAATGTGGTTTCTCTGGAACCTGTTCTAAAGATCAGAGCATCTTGTATTTCATAAATGCATTATGATTATTTTTACAACCTTTTAAGTTTTATTTTAAATAAGATGCATTTCAAGTCATAGTTGAATTATTTACATCACTGAATGGTCTGTGTTTTAAAGTGATGAGATTGTGTATGTTTATTTGATATATGTCACTAAAATTTTTGGCGCAATTTTCAAAAGGTTATATAAGGGGACTTAGTTTATTTTAACCAGTTTCTGATGATGTTCAATGGTGGTGAACAAAAGTGCTAAGACTTCTGGTTTTAAGACATTAAAAAGGTTTTGATTTACCCTTGCAGCATTCATTTTTTTTTGCCAAATTTACCTCAAAATAAAATAAAATAAAAAAATAAAATAAATACAATTTTGCATTTTTGGATTTACAGTACACTGTTGTGGAACTTGGCTTAGGTTAATTTCAGTTTATTTAATATCAGTGGACTTGGGAGTATATTTAATAGATTCATAGGTATATAGTATGCTAATGATAACTGGGACCTTTATAAGCCTTGCCAAGCATCCCAGTTGTATCCCACAAGTTTATGTGCCGTAGAGGTTATTTTAAGGGGTATATGTTAACTAGGGCATGATTTACAGGCTGCCTTTTTCCAATAAAAACATAGGTGCTAGACTGGAGATATATTTCCAATTTCTCATCCACAGGTTCAGGTTCCTCTTGAATAGGGTTAGGGATTGGAAGCCTGCCCGAGCGAAGGAGAATTCACTCGCATATTTGTCTCTCCATCATGTCCTGTTTATGTCACAACCAAAGTTTAAATCATTAGATCAGGTAATTCTAATGCTGTTTAATTTGCAGATATACAAAAGATCCACCAGAATGGGATCAAAGAATGCCTTGTATGCCAAGCACAGTTTGCCTCTTAACAGTCTTTAAGAAACCAAGTATAGCGATAAGGCCTAGAGGCAATCTGCTTAGAACATGCTATTCTTTTTGTGAGGAAACTGTCGACATTCCAGTTTGTTATATGCACCTGGATAGGTACAGATTGTGTGGGGTGGGGTTGTAAGTTAAGCATCAAAAAATTATTTCCTTACTACCTTAGACATATGCTGGTAGAAATCCAACTTGCTGTCTACATGTGCACCCAACTCCATGATTACTGGTTCTAATTGTAGCCATGTGCTATCGATGAGATAATCTTCTAGGGTGGTTGATTTTTCAAAGGGTATTGTTATACATCACTGGCATTGAGTTTAAAGCTGTGGCTTTGGCACCAGTCAATTAGTTTGTGTTAATCCTTCTTGTAGGATGTTATTGTCTTAGGGAAATTCTATGACTGCTTGTAGTTTGCTGTGATCTGCAAACTTAGTCAGCCAGAGGCATTTGACATTGGCTTTGACTTCTGAGAAGTAGATGCAAAAAGGAGCAGATTCCGCATAGAGCCTTGGGTGACTCCGTTAATGATCAGCAACTCTATGCATTTGTTCTCCCCTATTCTACCAGCCTGGGATGTTATTGGGGTCAGTCAGTTTTGTTCACCAGGCCTGTATTGTGTATCTCGTCACCTTCTGCTATGGTGGTGTGCTTAAATTGTTACTTAGATTTTGTGTGTGTGTGTGTGTGTGTGTGTGTGTGTGTGTGTGTGTGTGTGTGTAGTGCTTTAATAGTTAATTAATTCATTTAATCGCTCGTTTGAGTTAGAGGGCTAGTAGTAGTGTGTTTGTGTGTGTCCTTTTCTGGTAGCTTACTAGGTCAGTTTACATTAGAGGCCCTAGTGCTCATTTTCATTAGACAGTAAAAGTTATGTTATTCCCCTTCCCCTTTAGCTTCACTAGATGTGCTTTGTGTATTATAGTGTGTTAATTTTTCTAGACTTGATTTTTTGTGTGGCATTTAGTTAGTTTATATAGTTATTGTAGGATTTCTTCATCCCTAACATGTCTAAGGAAACTAGGGAGAAAGAACATAAGCCTCCGGGCTTTAAGAAGTGCCAAAAGTGCTCAAAAGAAATGTCCATTACTGATGGACACATCATTTGTGTTTACTGTTTAGGAGCAATCCATCTTCAGGAAACTTGCACATTCTTCCATTCCTTTAGCGCCCATGTTTTGCAGGAGAGGAAAAATAAACTGATTGTCAAAGGACTCTCGAAACCGGCCTTTGAGGAAACTCTGAAGAGTGCTTCTTCGTCCAGAAAGTCCTCTTCTTTTAACAAGGACAAACCAACTAAAAGGCCATCTCCTGTCTCTTCTGCTCCTTAAAAACTGACAAATATTTCACAGGCATCGACCTCCTTGGCTCCAGAGCCTTCGAAAACAACGGGGATAATAATTATCGATAAACCTAGCTCTTCGCCTGCAAGATCTTCAGATCCAAATGAAACTGTGACTTGGAAGCCAGTCCATTGAATTTCCACTGGTCTCCCTTACTTTGCGATCACCCATCCTGGAGAGATCTCGTTCACCAACCCTGTCCTCCAGGTCTTCTAGGAGCCTGTCTGATGATGATGTGGAGAGGGTAATGCACAGACTATTGAAGCTGGAAGTCACCAGCACTGGCAAAATTGTTCTAGGCTCTGACCCAACAGGTTTTGGAGCCGTCTAAGACTATTACATCCACTGTTGATGTCCTTCAAGGATGCATCTGCAGTCCTTACAAATGGGTTGTCCTGTCGTCAGGCAGCCCTTCGGTCAGCCGGATTCCAAAGTCTGGGTCTGGCCTCGGCTGGGGTCGCACTTCACCCGACGTCACAGCTGCAGTTCTTCGGGTATAAAGGCATCAGCCGACGCCATTTTTCCTCCGTCTTTCTTGCCGCGTGGCGCCCGAAGCAGAAGCTGTTCGCAAGTGCCAGTCGGTCAGAACCAGAGATTACTACTACCGAAGACTTCTAAAAAGCTAAGTACCCCGTTGGGGACTCTTTCTTGCCTCAGCCGATGTCAGAAAAAGTGAATAACTGTTTAACTTGTGGGAAACAAATACCTCATAAAGATTTCCACTCTTACTGCTTACCTTGTTTAGGCCCAGACCACGACGTAGCAGCTTGCCTAGCCTGTGCTTCTTTTAACCGACGGACGCTTAGACGTCGGTCGGAATTTGCTGAGGAGTTTTTCGGCTCCGCTTTTGCTTACATTATGCCGTCGGATCCTCCGACTACGCAAATATCTAAAAAGCGCAAGGAAAAGGACCGACACTCGCGGTCCACGGTTTCGGCCGAAACCGCGGTTAAGCCAACCGCGAGTGTCTCTGTTTCGGCTGAAACCGAGCTCGCGGTTCTTCCTTCAGCCGAAAGCTTACCTCCTACCGAGGCCTCTTCCAACCTGGTGGAATCGGCTACTGAAATCCCACCTGCTCTTGCAGGTTCCCAGGATTTATCTGATACTATCCCCTTGGATATTTCAACCCCTGCACATGGAGCTGCTAGGCCACCTGCAACCATGTCGATTAAGGCCTTTGCCAGGGCTAAAGCAGCTAAATCTACCAAAACTGTGCCTGCTAAGACCCCCTCTCACAGGCCTAGCTCTAGTTCACAAATGCTTAGTCTAGCAGAGGATCTCATTTCTTTGATCCGGGGATCCCAACCTCACCCAGACAGGGCTTCTCACCCACCTCCAGAGAAGAGGCCTAGAGCAGAGCCCCCTGAGCCAGTTTCTACAGATGACTCCTCTGATGATTCAGATAATTCAAACCCTCCAGAGGGTCCTTTCTCCCCTTATGAAGACTCTGATGCTGAAGAGTCCATTCCTTCTGCCTCTCCGCCTGAGGAATTTTCCTTTGGGGAAACCTTGCATGCTATGAGGGAACAATTTCAGTGGCAGGGCCAGGATTTTTCAGACTCTAGAAAAAGGCTTAGAACCTTTCTGCATTTACCACAGCATAGGCCTTTAGCCATCCCTCCAGTTCTGACTGTTGTGGATGATGCATTTAATGATGCTTGTACTGCTCCTGATTCACTTCCTCCGGCCCCTGCTAAGCCCGATAGGTACTACAGGGTCCCGGACACACATTATCATTTGTATAAGGCTCCTTTTGCAGATCCCGAAACTATCTCCCAGGGACCTAAGGTGGTAGCAGCTACCTCTGCCAAAAACCCCCTCCCCTCTGAAAGGGAATCCAGGGCCTTAGAGATGGGGTAAAAAAGTTTACACTTCTGCTACTCTTTCAGCTAGGGCCTTGAACTGTCAGTTCCACATGATCCAGTATCAAGAATTTATGTTAGACCAATTAACTAAACAGCTGTCCTCAGATGAACCATTAGACAAAAAATCTGTTCAGGAAATGGTACATAACATTCAGCAGGTCAGTAATCATTCCTTAAAATGCGGCTATGATGCACTGGAGGCTTCCTTTAGATCAGCCATGACTGGCACAGTGATCAGAAGACATGCATGGTTAAAAGAGCAGGCCTTACCAGACCATGTCAAATCAAAGCTACTAGATGCTCCCATGGACAAGATCAATTTGTTTGGCTCTCCTGCACAACAGGTGCTGAAGAAGATGGAAGAGAAGGCAAAATCGGTCCAGACAGTCAAAGATTTCTTACAGGTCCAACCTCCAAGGTTTAGCAGGAATTGGCCCTCCAAGAATTGGTCCTTTCCAGACACCTCCAGAGCTCAGAGAGGCAGGAATAGGCTCAAGAGGCAGAGGTCAATCCAGAGGTGCCTACAGGGGACGTCAGTGGCAGGCTAACAACCAGCGAGGTACAGCCACAGATACAGCCGCCACCACTACTACAGGACAATCACAGTGACTTGGCCCTGGCACCGCCTACCAGGGAACAACTAGAAGCACCCTTAGGCGGGAAACTAGCCTTATTTTCAGTAAACTGGCATTACATCACAGGAGACAAGTGGATTTTGCAGACAATAGACCAAGGTTACAGGTTTCACTTCCATACTCTACCAAAGAAGAGAGGAATGCCAAACCTTCCTCCAAACCAAAAGGCAGAAGCTCTAAAACAAATAACCACTTACTAAGGATTAGAGCTGTAGAAAAGGTACCATCTATGGAGCAAGGACAAGAATTTTACTCCAGGCTCTTCCTGGTACCAAGAAAAGAAAACCAATGGAGACCTATTCTCGATCTGTCCGCTTTAAACACATACCTCATTGTCCCAAAATTCAAAATGCTGACCCTACAGCAACTTCTTCCCATGTTGGGCAAGGAGTCTTGGCTGGTAACTCTAGATCTCAAGGAGGCATACCTGCACGTCCCCATATGACCAAATTGCAGAAGATACCTCAGATTTCTTGCAGGATCAGAGCATTATCAATTCTCAGCATTGCCCTTTGGCTTATGTACTGCGCCCAGAGTGTTCACGAAATGCCTGGCATCAGTAATTGCTCATTGCAGGCTTCAGGGAATCCAAATCTACCCTTACCTGGACGACTGCCTGTTGCAAGCGGACAACAAATACAAGCTAGCAGAAGACTTGAAAAGGGTCATTTATCTACTGCAAGCTCTGGGATACACAGTCAATATAAAAAAGTCAAGGCTGATACCATCCCAAAGGATATCCTTTTTGGGTGCAGAACTGGACACAACAAAACAAATGGCATTCCTAACAGTAGAAAAACAGGAGCAACTACCTCTCTACTTCTTGGCATTAACAAAGAAGAACCAGCTAACAGCAAGAAGAGTCCTGCAAGCCTTGGGTTTCATGGCATCCTGCATAATATTGGTTCCACATGCCAGACTGCATATGAGAAAGTTACAGTGGTACCTAAGGAATTTATGGTCTCAGCACAAGCACAGCCTAGAAACCCAAATTCCAATAATCCCATGCCTGAAGCAAGAATTCCAATGGTGGGCTCAGGCCTGTCAATCAAACAAAGGACTGCCCTTCCACAGCACTCAACCAAGCCAGACCATCACAGCGGACGCCTCAGACCTCGGTTGGGGCACATGCTGGACAAGTGCATACAAGGCTTATGGACTCAAGACCAACTGCACCTACACATAAATCAAAAGGAAATGCTGGCAGTAAAACTGGAAATTCAGACATTCAGACCACTTCTTCGACAAGGTCAACTGTTGATAAGGACAGACAACACCACAGTTATGTGGTACATCAACAAACAGGGAGGCACACATTCGTACCCTCTATGCCGGATGGCGATGGACCTCTGGAATGTGGCCCTGAGCTTCAACATTCAGTTACAAGCAATTTTTGTGCCAGGAAAAGAAAACATTCTGGCAGACATACTAAGCAGAACTACCACGGATGCCCACGAATGGATGCTGCATCCGGACATCTTCAAAACCATTACAAGAAAATGGGGACTACCAGAAATAGACTTATTTGCATCCCCACGCAATCACCAACTGAAGAAATTCTGCACAAGGACATACCACCCACTTGCTAGGAAAGTGGACTCCCTATCTTTCAGTTGGAAAAACCTGACAGCATATGCATTCCCACCACTTCCTTTGATGCACAAGGTGCTATTGAAGATCAAAGAGGACCGTCCAAGGATCATCCTGATAGCTCCGGACTGGCCAAGGCAACATTGGTACCCATTACTGAGGAGCATGTCTCGGGAACAAATGTGGCCTCTACCCCTAGTTCCCTTACTGTTAACACACACAGAACAACTACAACACCCTGCATCCAAACCTGAAAACACTGCAGCTGACTGCCTGGAACATTGCATAACACCAAATAACCCAAATTTATCCCAAAGGGTTAAAGACATTATCTTGGAGGCTCGCAGACCCTCAACAAGAAAAAATTATTCAGCAAAATGGAAAAGATATCACATTTGGAGTACTGCAAAAGGAGAAAATGTGTCACTGGTAAACATAGCCAACATCCTGGAATACTTGGCAGAGCTCTTCCACAACGGCCTGTCCTATTCTTCCATTAAGATTCATGCATCAGCTATTTCAGCAGAATACAACTTGGATCCTCCTGTCTTCTCACATCCTCTGCTCAGGCAGTTTCTGAGAGGAATTTAAAAATGTAAAACCACCTAGGAAGCCACCATTGCCAGCATGGGACTTGAACTTTGTGCTAGAAAAGTTGACACTCCCTCCTTTCGAACCAGCAGCAACAGCAGAATTACAATACTTATCATGGAAAACTGCCTTCCTGCTTGCAATCACTTCAGCAAGAAGGGTATCTGAGCTACAGGCATTAATGGCAGTACAGCCCTTCCTGATCTTCCATCAAGATAGAGTGTCCATGAGAACAAATCCTACTTTTATGCCAAAGGTGGTCTCAAGGGTATCTTTAAATCAAGCTATCCACCTACCTACATTCTTCCCCAACCCACAGAACAGGGGAGAAAGACTTTTGCATACCTTGGATGTACATAGACAATTACGCTACTACCTGGATAGGACCAAGAGCAATAGAAAAACTGACCAGCTACTGGTATATGCAACAGGAATGGAAGGAAAAGCAATTTCAAAACAGACAATCCCTAAGTGGATAGGAAATTGCATTAGATTTTGTTACTCCTACCATGGGAAGAAAACTCCAGAAAACATCAGGCCTCACTCTACAAGGGCTACAGCCACTACCACAGCTTTTCTACGAGGAGTGGCTACCAAAGACATTTTAGAGGCTGCTATGTGGAGCTCCGTGCATACATTTGCCAAGCATTATAATTTACCTTTATACTCCAGATCCCGAGCAGGTTTTGCCACTGCTGTTTTGCAAGGGATCTTAACTACACCATAATCTTTTTTCTCCTCCTCCCCCAGTTTGGCTATGGTATTCTACCCATTTGTAAGGACTGCAGATGCATCCTTGAAGGACATAGTACAGTTTTGTACCTACCATAAATGTAGATGTCCGATAGGCATGCATCTGCAGTCAGGATTACCCACCCTCCTTCCCCTCTGTGGTACTCCTAGGGTATTTGCCCATCTTGTAGCTGGCTGGGGGAATCTATTATGGTGTATTTGTTTGTATATATGTACATACATGCTTAATTTTTGTTTGCTCTCTTCTATTTGGAACCATTTGCATTTATCCAAATTTAGCCTTCCTAGAGGGCACCTGGCATCTGGGGCAAGAAACACTGAGGAAAATGGCGTCGGCTGATGCCTTTATACCCGAAGAACTGCAGCCGTGACGTCGGGTGAAGTGCGACCCCAGCCGAGGCCAGACCCAGACTTTGGAATCCGGCCGACCGAAGGGCTGCCTGACGACAGGACAACCCATTTGTAAGGACTGCAGATGCATGCCTATCGGACATCTGGTTATGGTAGGTACAAAACTGTACTTTCCTCCTCCGAGCCAAGCTGGATCTTCGGAGCCGGAGTGCCAAGTACCACTTGCTTAGACCCTTCTGTTCCAGGACCTCTTCAGGAGATTCTGGAACCGATCTCTGCTCCGACGCTCGCGGTGCCATCCAGGGTGTCTGGGAGCCGAAGTTCTCCATTCAGCCCGGGGGGGGGGGGTTGCTTCGGCTCGGGTGAGCTTGGCTTCTACATCAGCTTTGGAGCTGGTCTCCCTGGAGCCAGGGGTGTCCTTGGAGCTGGTGAGTTCTGCTTTAGAGCTGATGAGGAGTGTGCTGTCCCCTCCTACAGCTCTACACAAGGATACTGGTATTCGTTCCCCCAAAGCACCGGCTACTGTCTCGGCACCACCCCATCCACCAGACAGAGATTGAGCCTCAGGAACCCCATTGGATGAACCCAATCTTCTGAGACCTCCCCAAAATACCCTTCTGAGAAGCCCCCTCAGAAGAGAACATGTAAGAGGAAGTATATAGACTCCCCTGACAAGTCCATCACCTCAGACACGGACCTCGAGGAGTCAGAAGGGTTCCCTTGGTCATCCTCTGAAGATATCTCCTTTGCAGATATCCTTGAGATCCTATAACAGAGAGGCAGCTGGAACATCATCACCCCTTCTGATGAGGAGTTGGTGTACCTGAAGGATGTCCTTCAAGGATGCATCTGCAGTCATCACATATGGGTTGTCCTGCCTCAGGCAGCCCTTTGGTCGGCCGGATTCCAAAGTCTGGGTCCGGCGTCGGCTGATGTCGCCCTTTCCCCGACGTCAGAGCGCCTGGGGTACAAAAGCGTCAGCCGACGCCATCTTCCTCAGTCTTTCTTGCCGCGTGGTGCCCGAAGCAGAAGCAGTTCACAAGTGCCGGTCGGCCAGCTCCTGTAATTCAGCTAAACCGAAGACTTCAAAAGCTAAGTACCCCGTTGGGGACTCTTTCTTGCCTCAGCCGATGTCAGATAAAATTAATAATTGTTTAACTTGTGGGAAACAAATACCTCATAAGGATTTCCACTCTTACTGCCTACCTTGCCTAGGCCCAGACCACGACGTCTCGGCCTGTTCCGCCTGTGCTTCCTTCAACCGACGCACTCTAAGACGTCGGTCAGAGTTTGCAGAGGAATTTTTTGGGGCTAGTTTTGCTTACAAAATTCCGTCAGAGACTCCGACTTCACATTTAATAAAGAAACGGAAGGACAAGGACCGGCACACGCGGTTTCAGCTGAAACCGCAGCCAGGCCTACCGCGAGTGTCTCGGTCTCGGCTGAAACCGAGTCCTTGGTACTTCCGTCCACCGAAACCGTGCAACCGACAACCTCGGCCCCGGAGGCCACTACTGTATCGGTTGTTGAATCTCCATTGGAATCTGGTGTCCAGGAATCTTCCTACACCATTCCCTTAGACAAAACTACACCAGCACGTGGTGCAGCCAGGCCTCCTGCATCCATGTCTATTAAGGCATTCTCTAGGGCTAAAGCTACTAAACACTCAAAATCTATGCCTCCCAGGGTTATCCCCCAGGGACCCACTACAGGTTCTCAGATCCTTAGTCTAGCAGAGGACCTTATTTCACTAATTACGGGCTCTCAACCTCCTACAGAAAAAAGGCCCAGGGTTGAGCCCTCTGATCCCCTCTCCTCAGATGAGGCCTCTGATGGCTCTGCTCTCTCGGACTACCAGGAGGAGGCTTTTTCGGCCTACGAGGATTCTGATGCAGAGGAATCTATCCCTTCGGCCTCCCCTCCTGAAAAACTGTCTTTTGGGGAAACTCTGCACACTATGAGGGAGCATTTCCAATGGCAGGGCCAGGAATTCTCTGATTCCAGGAAGAGATTAAGGACCTTCTTGCATTTGCCTCAGCATAGACCTTTGGCTATTCCCCCTGTTTTGAATGTCATTGATGATGTGTACTCTGAGTCTAGCACAACCCCTGACACTCTCCCTCCGGCTCCTGCCAAACCCGATAGGTACTACAGGGTTCCGGAATCACATCTTTTCCTTTACAAGGCCCACTCTGCTGACCCAGAAACTATTTCCCAGGGCCCTAAAGGGGTTGCAGCTATCACTACAAAAAATCCACTCCCCTCTGAAAGGGAGTCCAGGGCTTTAGAGCAATGGGGTAAAAAAGTGTATACTTCTGCTACCCTTTCTATGAGGGCTTTAAACTGCCAATTTCATATGATACAGTACCAAGAGTATTTGTTAGATGAATTGCATAAAAAACTGTCTTCACCTGAACCCCTGTATCGCAAATCACTTCAAGATCTGGTACATAACTCTCAACAGGTTAGCAACCATTTCTTGCAGTGTGGTTATGATGCATTGGAAGCTTCATGTAGGTCAGCTATGAGAGGTGCAGTCATACGTAGGCATGCTTGGCTGAAGGAACAATCTCTGCCAGACCATGTTAAAGCAAAGCTTCTGGATGCTCCACTGGAAAAGCAAAAGTTATTTGGCTCCACTGCTCAGGAGGTCTTAAAGAAATTTGAAGAAAAGACAAAATCTGTACAAACAGTCAAAGATTTTATGCAAGTCCAACCACCAAGATTCAGTAGAAATTGGCCTTCCAAGAACTGGTCCTTTCCAGACACAGACATATTTCAGAGGCGCAAGAACAGGCGTGCCAGAGGTAGAGGGCAAGCTAGAGGCTCCTACAGAGGACGTCAATGGCAGCCTCCCAACCAGAGAGGTAGTGCAGGGCCTACAACTGCTGCACAAGGACAGACTCAATTACTTTACTTTGACACCGCCAACCACAGCACCTTTGGGCGGAAAGCTTTCCTTATTTTCAGAAAATTGGCACATTATTACAAGGGACAAATGGACACTACAAATAATAGACAAAGGATACAGGTTCCATTTCCACACATTACCGAAAAGAAAAGGCATGCCAGACCTGCCATCAAATCAAAGGGCAGAGGCTTTGAAACAAATCTCCAACTTAATAAAAATGAAAGCAATAGAAAAGGTTCCTCTCTCAGAACAAGGCCAAGGATTTTATTCCAGACTCTTCCTTGTTCCAAGAAAAGAAAAGCAATGGAGGCCCATTCTCGACTTGTCCGCACTAAATGCTTCTCTCATTGTGCCAAAATTCAAAATGCTGACTCTACAGCAACTCCTTCCCATGCTGGGCAAGGGGTCTTGGCTGGTAACTCTGGACCTCAAGGAGGCATACCTGCATGTCCCTATCAGACAAAGCTGCAGAAGACACCTCAGATTTCTTGCAGGTTCAGAGCACTATCAATTCTCAGCATTGCCCTTTGGCTTATCTACTGCGCCCAGAGTATTCACAAAATGCCTGGCATCAGTAATTGCACACTGCAGACTTCAGGGGATGCAAATATACCTGTATCTGGACGACTGCCTTATACAAGCGGACAGCCAACAAATTTTGGTAAAACACTTGAATTATGCCATCTACCTTCTTCAGGCCTTGGGATATACAGTCAACATTCACAAGTCAAGACTTGTACCATCCCAAAGAATAACTTTTCTGGGTGCGGATCTAGACACAACCACCCAAATGGCTTTCCTCACAGAAGAAAAGCAAAACCACCTACCGGATTACTTCAAAAACCTGTCAAGACAAACTCAGCTGACTGCAAGGAAAATCCTGCAGGCCCTGGGTTACATGGCTTCTTGCATTCTTCTGATCCCTCAAGCAAGGCTACATATGAGGAAATTACAATGGTACCTAAGGAGTTTATGGACTCAGCACAGTCACAGCCTGGAAACTTTGATACCACTCATCCCATGCCTTCAAAGGGAATTTCTGTGGTGGGCTCAAGCAAGCCAGTCAAACAGGGGTCTGCCCTTCAGCAAACCAATAGCCAGCCAAACCATTACAACGGACGCTTCAGACCACGGATGGGGAGCGCACATGGAGGGAAGATGCATTCAAGGACTATGGTCACAAAAAGAGCTACACATGCACATAAACCAAAAGGAAATGCTGGCAGTGATGCATGCTATCGAGGCCTTCAAGTTATTTCTACATTAAGGCCACCTGCTAATAAGGACAGACAACACTACAGTTATGTGGTACATAAACAAGCAAGGAGGCACCCATTCCTACCCTCTTTGCAGACTGGCGATGAATCTTTGGGAACTTTCCTTGACACTCAATATACAGCTGCAATCCCAGTTTGTACCAGGAAAGGTCAATATACTGGCGGACAGCTTAAGCAGGAACATCATGGATGCACACGAATGGAGGCTGCACCCAGACATCTTCCATCAGATAACACAATCATGGGGGAGACCGGACATAGACCTCTTTGCCTCCCCACACAATCATCAGCTGGAGAAATTCTGCTCAAGGACATACCACCCACAAGCATGGAAAGTGGACGCCCTCTCTTTCAGCTGGAGAACTCTAACAGTGTATGCATTCCCACCTCTTCCATTAATGACCAAGGTCTTACTGAAGATCAGGGCAGAGCAGCCAAGAGTGATTCTGATAGCTCCGGACTGGCCAAGACAGCACTGGTACCCATTGTTAAAGAGCATGTCACGGACGAAACCATGGCTTCTTCCACAATGACCGCTTCTCCTGACACAGCACAATTACAAAACTCTGCATTCCAACCTGAAAACATTACAACTAGCTGCCTGGAAAATACCTTGATTCATCACCAGGATAAGCTGTCCAAGAGAGTGAAGGATATCATCATGGAAGCTCGCAGGCCTTCCACAAGAAAGGCATACTCAGCAAAGTGGAAAAGATTTCACACCTGGAGCACCTCAAAGGGCCTAGATGCAACAGTTATGAACATGGCACATATCCTGGAATATTTGGCAGAAATGCTCCACAATGGCCTGTCTTACTCTTCCATTAAAATTCATGCTTCAGCAATTTCAGCAGAGTACAATACTGATCCACCTGTCTTCTCTCATCCTCTCCTAAGACAGTTTCTACGAGGAATTAAAAACATTAATCCCCCAAGGAATCCACCAGTACCTACCTGGGACCTTAACTTCGTGTTGGAAAAACTAACACTGCCTCCCTTTGAACCAGCAGCATCTGCAGAACTACAGTTCCTATCTTGGAAGACTGCTTTCCTTCTGGCCATAACCTCAGCAAGAAGAGTATCTGAGTTACAGGCCCTCATGGCAGTACAGCCATTCCTTATCTTTCATCAAGACAGAGTCTCTTTGAGAACCAGTCCTTCATTTATGCCAAAGGTGGTATCCAGGGTCTCCTTAAACCAAGCTATTCACCTGCCTACCTTCTTTCCAAATCCAGAAAACAAAGGGTAAAAGCTTCTGCACACTCTGGACATACAAAAACAGTTGCGCTACTACTTGGACAGAACTAAAAGTAACAGAAAAACTGACCAGCTGTTTGTAGCATATGCTGCTAGTGCACAAGGAAAAGCAATTTCAAAGCAGACAATTTCAAAATGGATAGGAAACTGCATTCGCTTTTGTTACTCCTTTCATGGAAAATCTGTGCCAGCTAACATTAGACCTCATTCCACCAGAGCCACAGCCACCTCCACAGCCTTCTTAAGAGGGGTGGCTACCAAGGACATTTTAGAAGCTGCTACATGGAGTTCCGTGCATACATTTTCCAAGCATTACAATTTACCTCTATATTCCAGATCCAGAGCAGGCTTTGCTACAGCAGTCCTGCAGGGCATTTTAGCTACACCATCCTTTACATAGATCCTCCACCCCCAGATTGGCTATGGTATTCTACCCATATGTGATGACTGCAGATGCATCCTTGAAGGACATAGTACAGTTATGTACCTACCATAAATGTAGATGTCCGATAGGTATGCATCTGCAGTCAGGTTTACCCTCCCTCCTTCCCTTCTGTGGTATTTCTTGGGTACTTTTCCCCCTCATAGCTTGCTGGGGTTATCTATTATGGTGTATTTGTTTTACATATACTTATATATATATATATATATATATATATATTTTTTTTTTTTTATGCATATATATATTTCAGTTCATGTTTGGAATTTATTGCATTCCTCCAAATTTAGCCTTCCTTAGAGGGCACCTGGCATCTGGGGCAAGAAAAACTGAGGAAGATGGCGTCGGCTGATGCTTTTGTATCCCAGGCGCTCTGACGTCAGGGAAAGGGCGACATCAGCTGACGCCAGACTCAGACTTTGGAATCCGGCCGACCGAAGGGCTGCCTGAGGCAGGACAACCCATATGTGATGACTGCAGATGCATACCTATCGGACATCTACATTTATGGTAGGTACAAAACTGTACTTTTTTGAATCTCAACCTTCAGCCTCCTGGGTATCTCCGCCTTTTGATGAGCTAATGGAGTCGGTCAAAAGGCATGGGAGTCACCGGACACTAGGGAACCAGTCCCTCGGAGGCAAACACGTTTTTGTCAGCCCCCACTGAAAAATAATTTCTTACCAAAGGTGTGCTTGTAGATGCTATGGTGGTGGCAGCAGCCACCAAGAAAGAACTTTCTGAGACATCGTCATCTGTCCAACCTCCGAACAAAGATTCTCGAACGATGGACAGATACGGGAAGAGTATCTTTTCATCAGCGACTTTTACACTCAGATCGCTGAACTACCTTACACACTTTACAAGGCTACAAAGAGATCTTCTGAAGGAGCTAGGAGATACTCCTACAAGGTTCTTTGACTGCGGGGGTGCCAGAGAGGGTCACCTCCCAGTTATCCACCTTAAATTCCATCGTCAACTCCTCCATGAGACTGATATATGCAGCAGATGGAGCAAGTAGGGCAGCGGGTTCAGGAGTTTCCCTGAGAAGACACTCCTGGATGCGCTTGTGTAATTTTCTGGAATCTTTCAAGTCTACCTTTACCAACGCCGCATTTGATGGTTCCTCACTTTTTGGATCTAAAGTTAGACACACTCACTAGATGCGAGCAGGAAGGGAAAACTCTCTCTGCCGTTGGAGTACATTTTTCTGTACCTTCAAGACCTTGCCCTAAGGCTCAGAAGAGTGGGAAAATGTGGTTCAAAAGATCCCAGGGAGCTTTCCAAGACGCACGAGGTGAATCCTTCCCCAGGGGCAGAAGGGGAGGCAATAATGGTAGACATCCTAGAGGCAGAGGGGGTCCGCAAAATCAGGGTGACCATGATTCCTTTTGCGGATGTCCCTGCGAGCGCTCCTGAAAAGAGGCCTGTCTGCTCTACTCTGGGGGTAGTCGGGGAGGGGGGATGTTTATCTTTGTACCCAGAAGTCTGGCAGTATATCACAAAAGACAAATGGGTACAAAGAATAATATCCAGAGGATATTCCATTCCCTTTTGCCATCCTCTCCCACATATCAGAATAATCCCAGATGTTCCACCCAATCTAAGGGAGCAAGCAATTACAGAAATTCAAAAGTTGCTAGACAAAAGTCATCCAGAAAGTCCCCACAGACCAAGTAGGATTCAGAACTTACTCAAGATTCATTGTAGTGCCAAAAAGAACAGGAGACTGGAGACCCATATTGGATCTCAGCAAACTGAACAAATTTGTCAAAAAGTCCAAGTTCTGAATGGTGACAATGCAGTCAATACTTCCCTTTTTAGGGAAGGATGATTGGATGTGCTCAGTAGACCTCCAAGACGCATACAACCACATAAAAATGGACAGAGTATCAAGGAGTCATTTATGCTTCCTGCTGGGAGCCAGTCATTATCAGTTCCGAGCTCTGCCCTTTGGTCTCACTACAGCCCCAGAGTGTTCACTAAATGCATGGCAGTAGTAACAGCTCACTTGAGACGTCTTGGATTGCAAGTGTTTCCGTATCTGGATGACTGGCTCCTAATTGCCACCACCAAGCATGTACAAGCCAGGGATGCGACACTGGAAATTTGTGCTCCGCTAGGCATAAAAGACAATTTGCAAAAAATCTGCCTTGTTGCCCTGTTCAGTATATTACTTTCATAGATGCAGACCTAGACACCGTTTCAATGATGGCACGTCTTCCTCCCGACAGAATTTCTGCCTTCCAACAGCAAATAGTGCACCTTCTTCCCAGGGACAAGATAAAGGCAAAGGTAGTTCTGAAACTTCTAGGAACCATGGCTTCAACCATAACTCTAGTTCCTCTGGCCAGGATGCATATGAGAAGCCTTCAGTGGTTCCTGTTTTCCCAGTGTTCACTACAAGAACTTCCTATTTCCTATCTGATCAGAATATCAGAGTCTTGCAAGAGAGATGTACGGTGGTGGACTCAGTCCAATCTCATGACAATCAGAAGACCTTTTATACCACAACAACCTGTTGCTACAGTGATCACAGATGCTTCTCAGATGGGGGGGCATGATCTGGGAAGTACAGTCCAAGGCATATGGCAAGAACACAAGGCCCATTTCCACGTCAGTGTTCTAGAGATGCGAGCAGTGCTTCTAGTGTTCCAGGCACTCCACAACTCTCTACCACTGGGGACGATTTCAATCCAGTCAGACAATATGTCGGTGGTATGGTACATAAACAAACAAGGAGAAACCAGATCATACCCACTTTGTCGAGAGGCTCTCAGAGTTTGGCAATTGGTAATTTCTTCCCAAAGCTTTCTAGTAGCAATGCACATCCTGGGAAAATCCAGCATGATAGCGGACAAGCTCAGCAGGACTATATTAATGCCTCACGAGTGGTCTCTAAACCAGAGCATAGCGGAGGAGATTTTCCAGAAATGGGGACAGCCTTGTTGCGATTTTTTTGCCACTCCCATGAATACCAAATGCAGCAGCTACTTCGCCCTAATTCTCCCTCCAGGGGAGACACCGGAAGACACCCTTGTTCACGATTGGCCATCGAGACTTCTTTATGCCTTTCCCCCATTCCCCTCATACCCAAAGTCATCCAGCAAGAAAAATCCTTGGGAAGCAGTCTGATTCTTATTGCCCCATATTGGCCTCTTCAGATTTGGTTCCCCTTCCTCTGGCCTCATCTGCAGGAGAAGCCGTAGGTTCTGGACCCAGTTCCAGACCTCCTGACCCATATGTCAGGAACACTTCATCCTTCTCCACACCCTCAATTTGGCAGCATAGCTGCTCCACTTCCAAACTTAGGCTTCAAGATTTCTGTGAAGCAAAAAAGGCATGCTAGTGTCTAAAGTCACACTTTCAAATTTTATCACTTTTATGTACACCTCCAATGATAGAAATTTGCCGTTCAGAATTAGAGGTCACTCAACCTGAGCCATTAGCAGCATCCTTTGCTTTCCAGGCCAGAATGAGTATTTGTGCTGCTGCTACGTGGGCAAATCCTCATACGTTTATTACTCATTACAAAGTTGATTGCTTCCAGGGACAGGGCTTCATTTGGTTCCACTGTGCTCAAAAGTGTATTCCCGTGAGCCACCCATGGAAAAGGTTCTAGGGACGCTGTCCAATCCAGTAAGAATGAAGGCGAGATAAGACAACATAACATAAAGACGTTATGTACTCACCATAACGTTCCATGTTTGTTTGTCTCGCCCTTCATTCTTATGACCCTCCCATCCTCCCCCATCCAAGCACTCCAAGAGGACCTGGTGGAGAGTTGTTTCCTCTTATAAATGAGCTCCTTTGACTCTGTTTTTCCTTGACCTGATGACATATGATTATTTTAGTCTTTGTTATAGTTAGCAGCAAACAAGATCTGAGGAATTGTACCACTGCATGATGGGATACCTACTCTGCCATGAGACAAGTTAGAGACTTCGATCTAGTGTATTCGGCTGAGTCAGAGCCGAGGATCTTCTCTGAACTCATCCAGTAAGAATGAAGGGCGAGATGGACAACAAACATGAAACTTTATGGTAAGTACATAACTTCTTTTTAAAACTATTAGCCCTACAGATGGATTCTGAGTCGGCCATCGAGGCGGAGCCACCTAAAAAAGAAGGCCAAAGTTTCAAGGCCTACCACTTCTGCCCCTCCATCGTCGGATGGCCTGCCAACCGCCAGTTTAGGGGTTGAAAGGCATCCGCTGGAACTGGCGTCTTCAACAACTACCCCTCAAGAAAGCTGCTTCCGAAGCACCGGTAGGCATGTCCTCGGTTATTCAGATGTCTGCTGTGGCTGACGCCAAGGGGGAGCCAGGCTCCACTAGATGCTCTTCTGCAGTCCAGGAATCCAAAACCTCACCTTTAGGCTACATCCCTGAAACTAGGCCCTCTATATTAGCAAAATCAACTCCTCTGAAGAGGAAACAAATGCCTAAACACCCATCTCCTTCCTCTGAGGAGAAACCAGACTGGCACTCCTTCTCCCAGTCCTTGCTGCAGGCATTTATGGTTCTAAGGCCTTCAGCATCCACAGCTGCCACATTGCCTGTCCTCAGCCCTAGGCCAGCCTCAGCTGTGTCCATCCCTCCTACCCACACCCAGGAAGAAGAGTCCTCTTCTGATGAGTCTGTCACCTACTCCTCTCAAGTAGTTTCCCCTTTGGACGGCTACTTCCCAGATAAAGACTCCCCTGGAGGAGACTCTCCCCCTGAGGACATTACCTTTTGGGAAACATTCACTAAAATGAGGGAATACTTCAAGTGGGATGCTGCTCAAATGGCAGAAGTCCAAAAAAGGTATTTTTGAGTTACTACAGGTGGAATCACGCTCCCCCTCGGCTATCAGCTTCTAAGGCTCCAGAATCACAACCACCAGCTCCCAAGAGATCTGACCACTTTTATAAGGTCCACAATGAGCACAATATCCTTATAAAATCCCCTTGGCAGATCCTGCAGTTATTGCAGTGTCCCCGGCAAACAGTCCAGACTCGTACCCGTTTCCTCCCTCTTACAGTCAGACAAGGACAGCAAAATCATGCACAGGCTGGGGAAAAAGATATACACTAATTCCACACTAGCCTTCAGGGCAATCAGTTACCAGACCCACATGGTCAGATATGTCCTAGATATGGCTTCACAGGCCTTCTCTTTACTCTCCTCTTTACCTGATTCCTTCAACAAGTCTCAGGTAGCATGTAAGCTGTCCCTAGCATCTCAGGTCACCAGACACTCGATAAAGTGCAGCTATGATGCAGCTGAGGCTTTCACAAGATCTGCAGCATCAGCTTCTGTTCTGCGCAGATACTCCTGGCTTAGGCTATAGCCCCTGCCTGAAGATTTTAAAACCAAAATTCTGGATGCACCTCAGGATAGCAAATTCCTGTTTGACAAACAGTCAGCTGAACTGCTTAAAAGCCTACAAGAAAAAAGTAATGAGCTACAGGACTTAAAGCACTTACTGGTCTCTCCAGCACCCAAATTTTACAGAAATTACCCAGCCAAAACTTCCTTTGTCAGGAGAGCCCCTGCTCCAACCTCCTCCACTACTTCCAGACACAGAAAGGGTTCAGGAAGGCTCCCTTCCTTAGGCCAACCCCCTCTCGGCCTTCCAATAGACATCCCTTTCAAGACAGGAACAACAATGAGTGACTGACTCAGAGCCACCTTCCCCTCTCATCCCACATCTCTCACTGTCTTCCCCTCTGGAAAAAGGTCGGTAGAGACCACTGGGTCCTGGCAGTAGTGGAAATAGGGTACTTCATGTCATGACAGGAAAAGCCCATACCACTAGGCATCCCCTTCCCTCCAAAGAACCAACTTCACCTAATTCCACAGGTTATCCAAGACCTTCTCGCCCAAGGGACCATAGAAACCATTCTCCCAGGCCAAGAAGGAAGAGGGTCTTACTCCAGGTTATTCCTGGTGCCTAAAAAGGACAGCCATTGGAGGCCATCCTAGAATCTATCCTTCTTAAACCACTTTCTGAAAGTCTGTTCCTTCAGAATGCTCTCTGTTCAAAACCTGCTTCCACTATTGCAACACAAAGTTTTCATGACCACTTTGGACCTGAAAGAGGCATACCTCCACATACCTATCCACCTAAATCACAGGAAGTGTCTGTGCTTTGCCGGAACCTCCTCACACTTTCAGTTCACTGTGTTGCCCTTTGGTTTATCCACTGCACCAAGAGTCTTCATAAAATGCCTAGCCTCAGCAATAGTCTACTTTCCAGATTGGATGTCAGACTAATCTTAAAAGGGGTTCCCCACATTAGGCCACCAAAGAAACCTATTCCTCCACCTTGGGACCTAAACTTTGTGCTAGAAAAACTAAGTATTGCTCACTTTGAGCCAGCTGGCTCTGTTTCTCTGCAGTTGTGCACATGGAAAACTGTCCTATTAGTAGTCCTTACCTCAGCCAGAAGGATTTCAGAATTAGAGGCACTAATGGCATCCCCACCCAACACTATCTTCCACAAAGATAGGATGACCCTCCTTCATGCCCAAAGTGGTCAATGAGCTGTCACTCAGTCAGTTTATTCACTTACCCACCTTCTTTCCTTCATCAGAGAATGACAGTGAGAGAGTACTTCACTCCCTTGATGTCCACAGACAACTAAGATTCTATTTGGACAAAACCAAAAATATGAGAAAGTCCGATCAACTTTGTGTCCTTCCACTCCAGGGCACTGGGCAAGGGGGTGTCCAAACTGTTTCCTGCTGGATAAGGAAAACTATCACCTTCTGCTACTCCTACCACGGGAAACGATTACCGTATGGGGTCAGGGTGCACACTACAAGAGCTGTGGCTTCCTCTAGGGCCTGGACACGACTGCCATTCTTGAGGCAGCCACATGGTCCTCTGTGCATACCTTCTCCAAACATTACAAATTGGACCATATCTCCAGAGCCAGGGCAGAATTTGCAAGGGCAGTCCTGCAGGGCTTCCTAGAAACTGCAACTTCTTCCACCACCCTTCCTCCTCCTTGAGCTGTGATACTCTCCCACAGGCGGAATACTGCAACAAGGGAATAGAAGGACATTGAATAATTGTGTAAAATCTTACCACTAGCAGCAACCGGGCTTAAGCTTTTGCATAGGATCCATTGATCGGGTCACCTGAGGCAGAAGATCTCACAGTCAGAATTCTGCAACATTGAAGAGAAGGACATGTGTGGTTATGGTAAGATTTTGCAAAACTATTCTTTCTTTTTAAATAACCCTAAACAAGGGGGTTGGTAGAAAACAGCCCTTATGATTGGGGGTAAGATTATGGTTCCTGATCGGCTTATAGTTGGGCCTGCTGGTTGGAGTGGAGGCCAAGTCCCTAAATAGCATATGTTTTTATCTTATAATTAAACTACAAAGGGACTGTTTCTGGCATGGCTCAGTGTTTTCTTGGTTTATTGCCCTACATAGAATATTCATAGACTGGTTAGGCTGTCTCCTGGTTAAGATAAAGGTTCATTCACAGTGTTATAAAAGCAAAAAACATTTCCAGTCTTTAATAGAATGTTTTAGTCTTTGAAAAGCTATTTATTTTGCAGGTACATGGGGAACAACATGTGCGCTGGAGTCTATGCTTTACTGGGGCATCCATTGTCCTCTAGCTGTATAGTGAACCTAGCTGAAATTAAACTGGGGTGAACAAAAACAGTAAAATAGGAGTGCCCATTTTATGGGGCCAGAGTTAGCTAATTAAAAAGATCCATCTAGTATTAAAGTAAGTACTTCACTCCTGAACCAAAGCTTCTTCAGATTACCAGAACTAGGGGCTTAGAAAGGAACATATAGCAATCGGATAATCAAAAATACAATTTGCCATCATAAAGGCTGTGATGGGTGGGTGTATTTTTGTTTGCATTGATAGAATGCCCTATGGTTACATTTTTGAGCTGAAGGATGCTCTTTATCGAGCATATGAAATTGAGACCTGGTTTAGTGTATGCATTCAACTTGACATTACCATTCCAGCTCTCTTTTGTCTAACAGCGCATTCTTATTTCCAGACAGAGGCAACTCCATAATTTTGTCTAGGACATGAAATTTAAACCTAGAGTGATCCGTCATCTCAGTGGAGTGTTTTGTATTGGCATTCCTACTAATCCTGTGGCTAATATCAGAAAAATGGCATGACATACATATTTTTAGTCGTCTAATGTTTTTTTTCTAACATAGAATGTCACATTTTGTGTTCTGAGCTCTGCAAACAGCCAGTTTTGTGTTAGAGTTGGCTTTACACCTGCTGCTATTTTTTCTTAGTACTTAGACAAGTGAAACTGTTTCTCATATACTCACAGAAGGAGCATTTCTGAGCTTCACATTTGAAAGTCCCATTTTCTGTGGATTCCGTTAGGTCCACATTAGACTCGAGATGGTCCCTAACACTTTTTTTTTTTTTTTTTAAATAAACCTAGGTCCTGGTTCTAAGATTTTGGCAATTTGTTTTGTACTGTTGGTAATGTCCAGGTTTTCCTTCAAAATCTTACGGACAGATAAGTGGTCAAGAGCAAAGGTAATGACCATGCTGTATTTTCTTGCTTCCTTTTTTGGGATCTTTTTATAGGTAGGCAAAGCCCAGGTGCTGTCTATTAAGAGGTTCAAAAGCACCGGGTCTCATTGAATCTTAAAATCTCTAATGGGATTGAGTATGGTGTTCAGCCGTCTTGCTTCATAGCTACATGCTAAAAAGTCTCTGTCTGGTTTAAGATTCACAGTAAAGTCATTCGTCCCTTTTGAAATGCTTGCTTTGCACATTCCTTGGGACTTTTATTATGTTACATTTTTTAATCTCAGGGTGCATGCTGCTGGTCTGTAGAAATATATTAACTGTCATCAGTTTCCTGAACAGGTTGTTAGTAAGTTGTCCATCTGTCTGTCTTTTACTGATGATAAAATCTATGAAATATACTTTTTCTACCTTTTCAGTTTCCCATTTGTGTAGTGCTATATTAGCTAGACTTGGAGCCATCACTGCTCCCATTGCAATTCCAGTTGTCTGTCTGTAATGGTTGTTGCCAAAATCCAAGTAATTGTTGCTGAGGAAGGGTTTGTACCATTTTAATGGCCTTTTCAATTTCTCTTGTCAAGGTTTCTCTTCCTTTTAAAAGCGCTTCCCATACTACTATGATACAGTAGTTGTGAGACAACACCATATGTAGTGCTTGTGTGTCTATAGTGACTAACAGGGTGTCTTCTTGGACATTGTTTAGTAACGAGGTGTCACAGAAAAAAAAATCTGCAAAAACCAAAAGAAAAACCCAGCCAAGCTAGATTTTCACTGTATGATTCCTTAAAACCTCTTGTATTTGAGGTAACAGGGGATATATGCAAATTACCCCTTAAGAACATCAGGTGTTTCAGCTATGTGGCAATTCTGAATGCCCATGATTTTTTTCCTTTAAATCTGTTGTGTACAAATTCAGGCCAGTAAAGTCAAGCCCCACTAGCATGGACATGCATGTTTCAGCCTTCCCCTCCCAAATGTAAAAAAAAAAAAATACAGCATACTTGGTTTCAGTAAACATTTTTAGCCTTAAGAAAAACTGCAATGGCTACCTTTAAATACATTGTGCTTTTCTGTTATTAAATGCATTAAAGTACTAAGGTTGCTTGAGAGGCAACTACTTGTATAAACTTTCAGTAGTTTCAAACTTCATTTGTTCTTCACCAAAGTGCTTGTCAGTTTATCTGTAAATGTTATACTGCAGTTTGTACACTTCACTGAGCATATAGTGCAAAGACCTCTCATGATTAATTGCTTACACCTGCAGACTTGCCATTTCCCACTGAAAGCCTTTGTTAATGGAAAAAGTAGCAAATGGCTTTGCAAATGCAATAGATAACTACCATTTCACATACTATTCATTTTGTTTTATTTTTCAATCTTGAACTTTTGCTTCTATCCACTCTCTCTTAACTTGTTCGAATGTAAAGCCTGGGTACCTTACAACCAATAAAAAGTACTTTTTTGCTTTAACATATACAGCAATCACTAATAAGCCTCCCCATGTCTTACATTTAAATTACTACAGACTGCCCACTATGCAAAACCGTTTTACAAATGAAGTTTACATAAGTAATTTTAAAACAAATATTAATAAAAACAAAACTGTTATACTTGCAGTTACTTCCCAGTGTCATCCTAAACAGTAATGACATAAAAGCAAGGTTTATACATAATACTTCACCCACCAATTTAATACATTCAACTAAACTCTATTTGTCTTGCAAAGCCACACTTCATGTGTCTGTTCCTGTATCCAATTGGGGATTGATGCTTTATTGTCTCTCATTTATTCAGTATTTTCAGTGTGTTGCTGGTCTTCATTATCTCTGTTTCCCAGTACCAGACTCTGGCTCATGTTCAAGGTTCCCCTGATTCTTAGCTCCTGTCCTCCTTTTTTTTTTTTCTTTTCTTTTTTTTTTTTTGTCTCAAGCATTTTCCTTTGGAGCAGCTAAAGAACTCTACACTGGCAGTGTCAGTCTATGTGCTTTTTTATTGTCGGTAGAATGAGAAGCAGAGTCCTCTTCTGTTTGCGGACTCGCATTTTGATGGCTAAACAACTTCCAACTTGTTCTCTATCAAAGAAATGTCTTTGATCCTCCGTGGAAAACATCCTGAGGTAGCTGGATACAGCAGCTTGAATCTCACACCTGCCTCTCGTCATTCTCTGATTAGTGAGATAAGCTTTTTTCTTCTGCCTACTGTGCAGTGAATTATCATTTTCCACAAACACACTGCCATCACTAATTTTTAATAGTTTTCCCTTCTGCTACAGTTCTGTCAGGAGCGAGACTTTTGCATGATTGCATCCTTACTAATTAATATAGGTCTTGGTTATGTCCTTTTTATGAATTGCATATTCATTGCTCCTGCAAGTTGAGAATTTTGTGTAGTATCTTTAGTGTGCAGCACAAAGAATATCTGTTAGACTGCTTATTTTTTACCATACCACACATTTATCATTGCAAAAAGTTTAGACTGCAAATTTTGCAGCAATGTTTATTAGAATAAAGTACCTTTTTCTGCCTTTCAAGAAGAGGTAATGTGCAACTTTTGTACTGAACAGGATTCAGTAAAATTCCACTGATGTACTGCTGCTTGAATTTACTCAAGTAATTTTATTTATCCAAGTGGATGGGCTAGTCCATGGACTGAATTGGTTTTGAGCTATAAACAAGGTGTCGACAGTAAACCGGGTGCATACACTGCTCAATGAATTTATACAGCTAGCAGAACATATATATTTCAGTGCATCAGTAGGACAAGCAAAGTCATGATTATGTACAACAAGCAATGTCATTCTTTCCCTGTTTTGCTGCAAGAGGTTACAGTCAGTATAAACAAATTAAAGGAATATGAAATATAATTTGAGCATATAACTCTTCTTTGCATCAGTAGTTTTATTACACATAGTTCTGCAGCAAGAATTAAAGGAGAACAATTCAAGCTGCACTTAAATGTAAAGGAGATGTGTAGACGGTAAATGTCAGTGAAGATAAAAACTTTGGAAGTGAGTAGTCAGTGCTTATTGGAAATGTATTTTAGCCATTGTCAAGAGGCCAGGTGCATGTTGCAAAACCTTTTCGATGTGCTTTTATGCTGCACTCCTTTTGTCTTTTGATTGCTTTTGTGAGATGGTTCCTGTTTGCTGACTATGACTTTATGAAGCTTTATTGTCTAAGGAGAAATTGGGACATTGTAATGTGAGTTTTCTTCATCGTCCCTGACATTATGTGGGCAAATTTTATATTTAGTTTATTTGATGAATAATATGAACCTGATGTCAAGACTGTCTAATTGTAAAGGTAGAAGAGTCGCTGTAGCAACTAATTTGCTTTACTTGAGGGTAACACACTGATGCATATGCTTAGGGAGAGTAATGAATCTAAATGTTTTATTGATGGATGTGTATAAGGGTTGCTGTGTTTGCACTGGAAATAGTGCAACTAAGGGAAGAACATATTCTGTCTAAGAGATGAGAACATTTCTATCTTAGACATATGGGAATCTTGGAGTTAAGTTGCTTGAAATTGTGTAGCAGGCCTTAAGCTATCTAAAGACACTGGCAGTAATAAGTTTGATATGAGGAATAAGTGAAAGTAAGGAATGCAGCAGTATCCCTAAGCACTTGTAGTTTGTACATATTTATGTTTCTCTGTTAAGTTCAAAGTGTTAATCCAGATGCAACATTTGCATGTAATGTGCTTCCTGCAATTAGACAGCGTGCAGTCATCACTGAACGTTGCTGTGGACGTAGGTGGGAAGAAAATAGTGAACATTAGTCTGTAATAAAGAAAATTAAAGTAATATAAAATAACATTCCTATTGTGGCGTTTGGATCTTTGAACACAGCATTAAAACTGTTGCCTGTGGAAAGTGCCTTGGCAGTCGTATCTATGAAGAAACAATTAGTCACATACTTCAACTGCAATTCCAGGAGCTTTTCTTGGCCTGTTTACTTCAGTTTCATATGTTTTATGCTTTGTAGTTATGTTCAGCTTTGAGTATTCAGATCCATAAATTGAACACTTATGTTAACTCCTGTACAAGTAGTAGTTATATTTTAACGGTGTTTTATGTTCCATTTTCTAGCAATATAGAGCCCAGGCTTTTATGGGAAAGAGTGGAGAAGCTTGTACCAAGACCGGGCAGTGGCAGTTCCTCAGGTTCCAGTAATTCAGGTTCACAACCAGGCTCACATCCTGGTTCTCAAAGTGGTTCAGGAGAACGCTTCCGAATGAGATGTAAGATTTGAAATTCTCATGTTTTCGCTTGTTGTGATTTCAGTAAATTGCACTTAGTAACTGGCTTCAGTAACTAAGAAAATGTACATTCTTATGAAAAAGTATTAGTCTCCATATGTGGTATGGTTACAGTCCTTTGGATACAGATTATATTATTTCTTACAGTTAAAATGTTATTTGTGGAGATCATTTATTCCTGCTGTTAAAAACTTGAGGTACAGTCCTTGTTCCTGGCATTAATTTTAAATAAAACAAGTCTGGCTTCCTGGTACTGAAGGATGAAGCCCTGAGTGTAACCCAGGACTGGGTGGTGATACAAACACTTGTGGAGCCGATGAAGGATAGGAGTGAACATGTGACAATGGTTTACCCATCCTGGGGGCAGGGAGGTAACAAGGCTTGCAGTTATTTGTATCCTTCGTTTCTGAAAGAGTAGTTTTGTTCAGAAGCAGGGCTACAACTGGAGCATGCATACCAAGCAGCACATGATATAGCTAGTCAGGTTTGCATAGTATGACATAATGTATCTAGTCAGATGTGCATGGTAGCACACAGCTGGCACGTCAGTATTGTGTACTGACAACTTTAATTATCAAAGGGTACCAGGGAATTTGGTCAGATAGATATCCTTAAGTATCTGGCTGGTGGCCTTCCTTTACAGGGTCACACATGAAGATGAGTAAATAGACTGCTGTGGTTGATGGCTTGTGGGTAGTTAGAATAAAAAAAATAATAAATGAAATAAAAATTTTAACAGGAAACATTGGAACCAAGATTTGGACCCCCATTTTAAAAAGTGTATGAAAAGTCTATGATTTGGTTAATCCTCTCTTCTGCTACATTTTGGCATTTCTTCCTTCAAAAACTCCCAAATTGAGAGTGCCCCCCCCCCCTACTATGTATAGTAATTTTCAGGAAGGATACTGTGAGGTACTGTAGCCAAGACCTTTGTAGATATAATTCTATATTCACATTTTATCTCACCATTCATAATATTACAGTTGTACTTGAAATTTCAACAGGAACTTGCATTATAAGGATTAATGTTGCAGAACGATTACTAATCCATGGAAAAATTACCACCAGGACATACCTGCTCTTTTGGTTTGACCTTACACAGCTTTTTAGTTGTTCGTGCTGCACAGAGTGATTGGTTATCTGCCTTTTGGTCCCTGCTGGGTGACTTCCAAAGAACTGTATCTAGTTCAGCAAACTTTTTTTTTGACAGTTGTATTGTAGAGAATGTATGCAAAACTGTACCAGTCATCATTTGTGAGGTAATTTCCAGTACAGAAGGTATAGGAGCTTGCATTGCATTTGGGGTAATAGTAGGGAGATCATGGCTGTGAGTGCTCACATTAGCTACCACTGAGCCACGATTAGGTTCATAAAAAGAAACGATTCTCCGGTATCTGCCTGTTTTAATGGCTTCCATTTTGCTTGCTTGAATCTTGCCCCATAAGACAAGAGTAAATGGGCTGTAGCTGGGGATGGAGAAGAGAGCATTGATGGGTCTGTATGTATGGAGCAAGTAGACAAAAATATGTGTACCTGTTAGTGAGGTTTCACTGTTTGAAAGAACAATAATCAATCCTTTATAATGAGTTGCTAGATTTAAAAAAATTCCTTATTAGTTATTATGAAACAGACTTTGGGGGGGGGGGCAGATTATTGTAATTGAGGATATTCTTTCAAGCTGGGATGTACAAACAGAAATGGCTGTATTTAGTAAAGCCCTTGTGTGTTTAATAGTGTTGGCTACCAATTACTAGAAAATGGAAATCAAAAGCTAACCAGCTGTAACATAATTGTTGAATGGTGTAACGGAGATACAAGAATTGGAGGTGGGATGTTTAGAAAAAGGAAGGAATAAACTACATAGAAATAGTCTGTGGGAACAAAACATACAGAATAATGTTCAGGAAATGGAGGCAAAGTTTCAGGGAAGGCAGGGCTTGAGTTATTTATGTAATGTTAAAGTGAACAGCAATAAGAAAGAAACCATATGTGTAATGCATGAAAAGGTAAAATCTTTTTAATGTTTTTCTTTTTTATAACTGCATGTTTATCCACGTTGCTACGTAATATGTAAGGTTAATAAATGTTAAAAAAAAAAAAAAAAAAAAAAAGGATCTACATACACACCTGACACTGTCTGACCTGGTAAGGTGTTGCCTTGCCTACCCCCTCAAGTCTGTTTCAGCTGGATCCCACCTGTTTTGACACTTTTATAGAGAGAGTGGGATTTCTTCACTAGTGATTTCATAGCCTCAGCCAAAGTGCCTGAGATGCCCATACCTTATGCCTTTGACGAACTATCATTTGAAATTTCAGGTGAATCTACTGAAATTGATACAAGATAGGTTATGCTTACATTTACAGGAACACCTTAATCCCTCTTTAGGCTTGTGTACCATAGAATGAGCGCCTCCCAATAGCGATGCATTTCTACACGGAATAGGCTCGACACACAAGATGCGGACATTGGCCCTACTGGTGTCCTCATCCTTCCACTGTCAACTGCAGAAAAACACTAAACCTGATGAATGGGGACACTTCAGGAAGAGATACAAGGACATACGAGTCCAAAAATAAATATTTTTGACATTTTATGCAAAACCTAAGGCTTTGAGCAGTCTATCAGGTGTAACAGACTTTTAAGTATGCCTGTAATTTGGCATCCACAGCACTTGAATCCCATCCACCAGCCCTTCAAAAACTTGTATCTTCTGTAGAACCTGGTAGCAGGCTCCACACTTAGATACATTACAGGCTGAAAGCCCTTCAAAGCAAGCTGGCTCCAGTCCAGGGCTCAGTTTATTCTCTAATGATAGGGAGCAGCATGTGTGAACACTTGGGAAAAGAAGTTTATACCCCTTCTACCTTAGACTTCAAGTCCATTAGCTGCCACACCCCTGTTATCAAGTACCAGAGTGAGATTCTTGAATGTAGGACATGGTAACAGGGTCTGAAGTTGAAGCCCTGAGGGAAAGAGTAGGTAGACTAAACCAAACAGTTTTCATTGTAGGTAAGCTTGTCATTTAATATATGCTTAATGTAAATGATGGCTGCATTACAGCAGCAGAAACAGGAGCAGGTATATACAGAAATGCTTGGTTGGGAATATAAACAAGCAGTCAGCGTCATTGAGTGGGGACAGTTACTGGATGCTCTTATGATTAAACTTGTTTTACTCAAACACTTGCTCCCCTTTTGCTAGAATTTTTTTTTCAAGATTATGGGAGAAGGGGAAGGCTGTAGAGTCAGTAATTGTCATACAAAACAACAGCCTTTTTTTAAGAAATGGGCACGTCAGAGGAGGTCTTTGAAAATAAGAAAGCCTAGAAATGTGACAGAGTAGTGGGACTAGCTTCAAAAATAAAAGTCAGCAGGAGCTAGTTGAAGTCTAAACCTGAATCTGAACTGAAGTCTAAATTTCTCCATAATCTGGATGACTGTGTAGAGTCTCACTAACTAACTGATGTGTTTCATATAGCAGATAAACAAGTTTGGATTTGTTCATTTGTGGTAGTGCTTTAAAGAAGCTTGTGGCATTGTATCTCAGGTCCACCAGCCATTTCAGTATTCCCTTCAGAATGCTCCGTTATGTTAGTGCTAGCATATCTGGCAAATATGACTATGTCCTGTTTGGTCTTAAAGTTGAGAGCTCTTGTGGTCACCTGTTTTTGTTGCCAGTTATGCAAGGTCAGTATGGTGGTGGCTGTCATCGTAAGCAAAGGCACACACAGAGCAGTTTGCATGCAAAGCATTTGGAATATCTCCATTTTAGTTTAGCTTCCAAATGCTACCTCAGAATTTAGCTGAACCACCACCACAGAAATCTGTAGGCTTCTGCAGACTTTGTCTTCTGCTGGCACTTTGATGTCATTCCCAGCTGTCATCCACTGTCAACTACTGTCTCAGGACATAATTAGAGCACATTTTTCAGGCATATCAAATACAGATGTGCTGTTATGACGAACCACTAAATCATCCAGCTTTTGGAGCATATGTCCTTGGAATTTGTTTCCCTTCTTCCATTCTGTTAGTTTTCATCATTATCTGAATACCATGAAGGCAGCACCTCCATTCATTTGTGGGAGATTTTAGCCCAAGTATTTTTCTTCCAAGAAAGACAGGAACATTCTTTCCCTCTTCTGGAGCTCAAGAACTTTTATTTTTATGATATGTATATATTATTTATGTAAAATGTTTATGATTCAGTCTCTTCATCCTCTGCTGGACATGAAAGACATTTAACCTGTCTTCAAAGTGTTTTGCATTTGTTTTGGAACCAGTCCTCAGTTTGGAACCTTATATTTTCCAAGAACATTTGACTGATTCTCCTTTTGTAAAACACAGCCTCTTTTATTATATTTATTATTCATAATTCCATACAGGGTGTTTCATTTTATTCTGTGTATGGGTTGTGGATTTTTTGTCATATTTTACACCTTTCAACTTCACCCAGTATCAGCAGTTAAACTCTCCTCAGTTATATGTTTATCAATTTACTTAACCTTATGAAGAAATGTTTTTCTGCCCTCTTCTATTGCATTTTCTTTCCATCAGTTGTATCCTGAACCATTCTTTCTCTGTCTTCTCTCTACCTCATCTTTCTCTTTAGATATTTAATGATTGATTCAACATATATTTGTTTTCTTCCCTGTTCCATTTGGTCCTGTTCTCCGCTGTTGTTTTTCTGATTATCCTTTTTAATCGCTATTGTCATTAGGGTCTACCTCCCTTCTTTGCACTTGTCTGCATTTTTGTTCCCATATGGACTATTTCTGTCTACTTAGAGCTTTTCCTTAATTTGTATTGTTTTCCCTCTTCCACTAGTTTGTATCATTTTCTTTACCTCTTCTGTTGCAGGGGTTTCTTTACTCTTCAGATATTTTTCAGGATTGGTTTATTTTCCCTAGTGTCATCAGACGTTCTACCAGACTCTTATTGTGTCTCTGTGCAACTTAAATATATCCCAGAAAAAAAATTCTTTGCAAATTTTCCCTCCGTTGGGCAAAGTTCCTGCAGTAGTTTTTGTACATGGTCTTTATATTCTCAGTCTTCTGCAGTTCCAGACTATATGTAACTAAGTAGCTCAGTCACAATTGCATCTCCAGCAATTTTCTTCAATTTCTGCAAACATCTTGCCTAATTTAACTGGGGTTGAAAAGTATTTATGTAGGCACTTCATGCAAATATTTTGAATCTGCAAGCATTAGTTGCATACCTTGATAATGTCATATTCTTCCTCTGTTATTGCCTCTTGTCACTCTTTATCCCAATTCACTTTCTTCTCCATCCTTCTCTTCTTTCTTCCTTCTGTTAACAATCTTCTCCCTGCTCTCAGTATTCATTTAGTCCCCCCACCACATTTTTCTGTTGTCTGTCTCGTGAATTAATCCTGGCAATTCCTTCTCCCCTTCCTTATTTCTCTCCATCTCATCTTCAGTCATCTATATTTCCATTCTAGTTTGCTTTCCAATTAGTATTCCTCCTTCAGTTCCTCCCAAGTTTGTATCCCCCCACCTACTTTTATTTGAGGCCAGTATTTTACTTTCAACTGTTTTTTCTCCACCTCCATATTGTTTTTTTTTGTCTGTTCTGTGTCTTCCCTCTGATTTAGAGTAACCCGTCTTTCCATTCTCGCCTGCCTGTTTTTTTTGCCATTGTACCTTGAATCACTTCTGAATTCCTGTTGTCCACTGTAGGTCAAGAATCCCTTCTTATGATTTCTGTTAGTCTTTAATATGCTCCAATACATTACTCCTTTCTCTTTCGTCTCAGCCAACTCTTTCCAATCGGCTTCATACATTATATCCACTAACCATAATGTGTTTGTGATCATGCACGTCTGCAGTTTTTTTCAAATCTGGATTCCTCATTCCTCCCATCTGCTGTGTATGTCACTGCATTCCATACTGTTCGTCTTTCCCCATCCCAAATGAATTCCTTATATACCTGCCTTAGTTTTTTTTTTAATGTATCTGAACCCAGGAGATACTAGAAAGCCTCTCTGGGATATTATGTATACCTTAATTCCTCCTGTTTTCAGAGGTTTTCCAGTCCTTCATCTGGTACTTCACAATTTGCTGTATATTCTTTTGCTGACTCCCCAAACATTTTATCGCCATATTCCCAGGTATTTTTTTTTTCTTTGTTCTTTATCTCTCTCTTACCTTCCATTCATCTCCTCTTTGCTGGATTGCTATCAACACCTTTGTTTTCTCCTGATTCATCTTGTATCCCAGTCTTTTATCAAATTTTGTCATGATTCGCCATATTTTTTCTATGTTTTCATCATAGTATGTGATGGTAAGCAATACATCTGCATATAGGATAATCTTCTCTGATCGCACCACACTTGTATCTATTTATATTGGCCTTTCTGCTAGTCTCTAAGGATTCCAAGTACATTGCTAAAGAAACAGTGGAGACAAGGGACATCTTGTCTCATCCTGGCCCCCCCTTCTTCTTTGTATTTTTTTCTGACAGTCTGGCTGTTATCTTTACTTAATCTTCAATTTTGCTGTTATCCCTCATGTTGTTGTGACTTTCGGCTTTTCCCGGTTAGGGGTCACCACAGCGGAACTCTGGTCCGCTAATGATTGGCAGTTGATTTTTACGTACCGAGTTACCAGCCCTGATACACAACCTTCAACGAAGGTACGCCCATTCACGCATATCTCCACGCAGAAGACGCTCTGAGAGTCGAACCGGACGGCGTCTTACTGTGAGAGTTTTATTAATCCACTCTCTTGAGATGTTCCACTGATCTGCTATTTCTTACAAATCCTATTCTGCTCTGTCAAGTGTGTTTCCAACATCTAGTGATATAATTGCCAGCTTCTTCTCCACATCCTGTATTATTGGTAAAGTCCTTATCAAGTTATCTGCTGATCTTCCTACAAGTCTAGTTTGGTCACCATGTAATCCTCTGTATGATCTTTCCCAGTCTATTTGCTTGTGTCTGCATAAAGCATTTATACTTATGGTTTAGAATATATATATATATATATATATATATATATATATATATATATATATATATATATATATGATGCATGGGGATATTGGGTCCTTCTCTTCTTTGTGTTTACCAATATCATTGCCTCCTTCCATTTTCACGACAGGGCCCCTCCTTCCAAGATATTATTAAACAATAGATCCATCTCGGTGTTACCCATCTTTTCCATATGTCCTATATCTTGAGCGGGAATCCGTCACTCCCTGTGGATTTCACTTCGCTGTTCTCCCCCATGCTGCTACTCTTCTCTACATATTACTTTATTCAGTGCCTCCTTATCCTGTTTTCTGTTGTCCATTCTTACTGGATACACCCATAATTCTGTTACCTGCTCTGCCTCTCTCACTTTTCTGCCATCTTGTTTCCTTATACATTGCTTGGTAATATTCTCTGAATCCCCCAATATTCCTGATAGTGTTCCTCTCTCCTGTCCCTCAAGTGCTGTTTTTAATCTTACAAATTCCTTATTCAACTTCTTGCTGTCTTAATCTTACTGCAAACATTTTTGTTCCCCTAGGGTTAGCACTAATATGTAGCTTCTCTACTGCAGTCCTCTTCCAGATAATTTCATCTTTACAGCTTTTGTATCAACTGCTTCATTTCCCTCTTTATCTTGTCTGCTTTGAATTCTCTCACTCTCCTCCTGAATCTCCCATTTTCTTATTTGTGTTGTTCCTTTCTTTTTATCTCTTCTTATCCTTCAGGTAATCTTGTATTTCTTGTCTGAATTGCCGTCTTCTTTCATCCAAGTCTTGCCTTTGCAACTCCCTTCGTTCCTCAAAGGCTGACCTCAGTGTCAACACCTATGCACTCTTCTCTGTTTTCTGTTATGTGATTTAGGACCTTCCAAAGCTTTTCTAATTCTGTGTTCGATAACTTGTTTTATGACATCTTGATAATAATCATAATATTGATCACTGCTTCAGTAGCCTTAGCTATATTGGCGATATCTTGCAAAGGATATAGTAGACGGCTAGCTTCCAAAGCTTAATGGCACCTTCCACATGCCCAAAAACCATCAATCAGCCTGAGCTGAGTAAAAAGACAGGTTTGGGTGCCAACCCCTTCAGAGATTTCCTGCTGATGATCAGTTTGCTCGTCTGAGGCTTTCAACGATTGACCATTGGCTTGTGCTGTCTTTCTGCTGGCTAGATAAGTTCCCTTTGAGGGTAAAAAAAGTCCACTTTATTGAAATTCTTTTATTGTACTTATTGGCTTAACTGCACTATTAAATAGGAAGCACTCTTGTTTTTTTTTTACCCATTCAGTTTGTAAGATGTTTAAATTTATTGAAAAAAAAATTCTGTGGAAAAATTGCATTTATTTTACTTTGGGGGGTGCTGGCAAAGTGATTTAAAGTGCTTTTTTTCTGTGTTTTTTGTGTTAAAAAGTGACTTTTAAAGATTTTACATTTTACCAGCTTTTGCTTCTTGTTTTCCCCTGGGAAAGAAGCACCATTTTCGGCTTGACCATGGAGCAAGTTACCTGTCTCACAGTCGGGCTTTCTTCCAGCCACAAAAAGAAAGTTAAGCAAACAGCCTTTACCACCACAGCAGGGTAGCAATTTTGCCTCGTCGGCTGCAGGTGTGTGGCTTGCTGTGACCTTAGCTTGTTTCTCAGACCACTCGTCTTTTACCCCAGATCCCTCGGATGCAGCTCCTGTGGTCACTATGGTCCTCTATGGCTGCTGAGTCCCATCAGTGGGCAAGGGAGAGCCATTCTTGTCATTTCTGGGAGCAGGAAATGCTTCCTCCTTTAGTCAAAATGTTTTGCCCTTTCTTTGGGAAGTTGCTGCTGCCATTAAAATCTCTGTTGGCCCCATTTTTCCTGTCAAAAAGAAACAGAAAACTAAACATGTATCTACTTTTCCTCAAATTTCTTTAGACAGGAATAGTTTACTGGGTCTGGATCAGGGTTCAGGATATTGATCCTTTTTATAAGGTGGTTTCTGGTAAAGGAAAGAAGGATGCCTCTTTTCCTGAAGAGATTCAAGATTTTGAATCTGGAGAGAAAGATGAAGGGACATATGCATGGTTTTCTCCTCAGTGTTCTGATTCAGACTCTGAGGAGAGCTCAGTTTTCGATTTTCCTTGTGGGGTTTCCCTTTCTCAGACTGTTTCCAGAATGAGCTAGCATTTTCAGTGGGAGAACACTGAAGTTTCCCAGTCCCTTGGAAATGCTGTTACATAAGGATTTTACAGAACATTCACACATTCCTCCAGCTCTGTTAGCTCTAGAGGATGTGTGCACCACTGCCCGCAGTTTCCCTGACAAGTCTGTCTGCTGCCCCTAAAAAGGGAGATAAAAGTTATAAAGTTCCTAAGTCATGCTTTTTGTGCACTCTTCCCAAACCTAACTCACAGCTGTAGCTTTAGCTAATCCTTCTGTTGTTAAACATTTAGTTAATTCAAGTACAACTCTTCGATAACGATGGGAAATTATTGAAAAGTTTAGGGGGAAAAGTGTGCACGTATGCTTCTGTAACACTAATTTTCAGAAGTTTGAATGGTCAGGCTCAAATGTTAGTTGATTCTGACCAACTGAAAGTATGAGGAATGTTTTATTTGCAGTTTCTTCCTGTGAGTAAAAAATCTGCTTTACATAATTTAGTTTTTTTCCATTTCACAGGTCACAACTCATTGTTTACATTGTGTGTATGACTCCATTCTTATTCCAGGGCCACATGTACAATTTTGAGGTTATCTCTAGCCGTGTTCTCAGAACCTTCCAGATGATGTGAAAAATGAGGTTTTAAATTCTCCTTTGGTTAGAGATTTAGTTTTTGGTTCTTCAGCTGCAGAAGTTATCAGAAGGTATTATGAAAGGGGTAAATTGATACAGGGACTCTCTTAAGATTTTTTTTAGACCTCCATTTCCAAATTTTCCAAGGGATTCTCAAACCACTCATTCAGTTTCGCCAAAAACAAAATAAGCAGTCTCAACAAAATACAAATAAACACACTTAAAAAGAAATGGCTGAGGGGGGTACAAAATGTATTCGATAATCCCCCAAATCCAAGAACAATCCAGCAAGTCAGAGTGAATGTTTAAGGGAGCATTTCCCCACTCCCACCCTGGCAGTCCCTTTCCCTTCCAGAAAGTCTAAATCCCCACTTTTCTTTTTGGGAACAGATGACATATGGGTTCTGATGATTATCCATCAAGGTTACAGATGGCAGTGGAAGGAAATCCATCCTTTTCAGGAGACGATTCCTTATTGATTGGACCAGACTGTTATTTCCCCCCTGTCCTTCATCACTTGCTGTCTCAAGGAGTGATAGAACCAGTTCCTCTTTCCCAGGTTACGAAAGATTTTATTCAAGTAAGTTTTCAGTGTCAGAGAGAGAGAAAATGCTTGGAGACAACTTTTGGATCTTTCCTAAACCTATTTGTGTAGTACCAAAGTTCAAAAATGATGTCACTTCCTTCACAACCCATTACCTCTCCTTCCTTATTCGCATTTCCTGGTGAAACTAGATTTAAAATATGCTTACCCTGTCCCTCTTCATCGAGAATGCAGGCATGTCTTAAGATTTTGAGTGTCCTAGCCACTGTACCAAGAGTGCTCATAAAGTGTCTAGCTCTAGTTATAGCTCATTGTAGGCTACAGGGTAGCTACATTTTTTCCCCACTATTTAGATGATTTGGTTATCACTACATGGTCTTTTTCAGTGTGTCAGGAGTCTCTCACTCTGTCATTTAGATGTCTTTTTTTTACTCCCTCACACAGGATTTTGTTCTTGGAGTGCCACTTTCTGTTACTGTGAAAGGATACCTCAGGATTTTGGGTCTCACGGCATCTACGATTCTCAAGATACCCCTAGGAAAACTCCACTTGATAAAAACAAAATGCTATTTGAAGTCTCTCTGGTCCCAGTACCAACATCATTTATCTCTCCGAATCCCAGTGCTGGGGTTTCTCGGAAGAGAAATCACTTGGTGGAGATGGTGATTATCCTTAAGTCCAGGTCTTTCCTTCTCCCTTCCTTTTTCAAACCAGTCCATCACCACATATGCCTCAAACATTGCTTGGAGAGCAGTTTCAGGAGGGATAAAACTGCAAGGTGTGTGGGACACTAAGGACAGATGCAAACACACAAATGTTAAAGAAGTGCTTACCCTTATCAAGGCACTCAACTTTCTGAATCATCTTTGGTCCCCAAAACCTCATTACGTTGTTATAGCCAATACCACAGTTGTGTAGTACATCAGCAAGCGAAACCAGGTCATACCCCATTTGAAACTAGCCATGTTAACTTAGGCCTCATGCATTCTGTCAGAGCACAATTGTGTGGCAGGCAAGCTAAGCACGACAAGGGCAGACCCTTGCAAATGGAAACAAGATCAGGGCTCCTCCAAGATTTGATCCATCTGAGGGGAGTTCCTTAAGTAGACCTATTTACCTCCTCTCTGAACAGTCAGTTGACAAGATTCTGGCAGACGGATGCATTTTCTCTTCTTTGCTTTTCCACCCTTTCCATTGATATCCAGAGTATGTATGAAGATTCAAAAGGAATCCCCCCAGATCATTCTTGTGACTCCCATTTGGCCCAGGCAACTGTGGATCTCCCTTCTTTTGTAAGTGGTAGGGGCAGTTACAAGCTTCCTCACAGAGTGGATCTTACTCAGACAAGGTCATGGGTGTTTGGTGCACCCCAACCCCATTCATCTTCAACTAACTGCCAGGATAATAAGGTCTTAATTCCCTTTAGGCACCTGTTTACTGAAAGTGTGCAGCAGGAACTAATGGAGGCTGGAAGGACTGCCATTAGAAAGTCATATATTAGCAGACGGAAAAAGGTTTTCTAGTTGGTGCCCACAACATAAGCTGTACCCATCCAGGGCTAGTTGTTCTTTGTTTTACAATATTTGTGCGAATTATTGTCCTACTACTTTTCTTGTCCATCAAGGTTCACTTATTGTCCATTTCAGTCTGTCTGGCCACGGATCATCCTCTTTAAATGTATCCTCATTTCAAAATGCTTTTGAAAGGGGGATGTTCTTCGTGTTTCACTGTTGCAGTCATAACTGTTGGGTGATCCTGCCGGCAGGCAGCCCGAGGTCGGCCAGAATCACAAAGTCTGGGTCTGGCGTCGGCTGTCCAAGCTAGTACCCTGACGTCAGTACGCTCTGGTACATAGCCCTCAGCCGACGCCATCTTCCCCAGTCTTTCTTGCCGTGCGGTGGAAAGCAGCTCGCAAGTCGTTGGTTGGCGATTTTCGATCTACGTTTTGGATTGCTGTCGGTCCGAAGTTCTTACTTCTCATCTCAAGTACTCCGTTGGGGAATCTTTTTCTTGTTCCTCCGATGTCAGAAAAAGTTAATAATTGTATAGCGTGTGGAAAACAGATACCTCATAAAGATTTCCACTCTTACTGTCTACCTTGCTTAGGCCCTGACCACGACGTTTCTTGTTGTCGGTTCTGTGCCAGGTTCAATTCTCGCACTAAGCGTCGATGCGACTGGGCTTTAAATTACTTTGGCAGATCGGGTTC